>NC_053406.1:19683183-20036516 GCF_016859285.1 Xiphias gladius | reverse complement strand
TTCTTGTCTGCAATTACAGTTATACAGCAACAATTCAATTCATTTTAGTAAGATATTAGCAAACAGGATTAAATAGTGTTTAAGTGCATACTGACCTGCGCAGAACATTGTCATTTTAGCGGACAGTTTTGCCTGCTCTGTTTCTCCGGCTCCCAAGGCATTTCCAACTCTTACACTGCCTGCTATGCCGAAACCCAAATGGAACTTATAACAAAAAATACTATATTAACATGCTGCTACACTGCATATATAAACAGGTGATCCATTTCACACAAAAACAATTTGATGCATATTCAGTACTTGGTAGAGGAAAGATCATTTCACATGAGAGAAATCACCGTGTATGCAACATTTGCCAGTTCATATACAATTGACTGAGCTCCAAGTTCCACCTCACTTATTAGACCTGTCAAAGAAAAACAGCAGTTAGATTTCAGACCAACTTTACTTCACACGGATGTTTTAAAACCACAAAGTGACCTGTGACACTACCTGCCAGGAAACCTCCAATCTCATACGTCCACCACTCAACACACAGCATGACCATGCTGGGGATGGCCAAGTGTATGTATGAGCCCCAGTCCTGCAGGCACTCTTTAGACCAGCCTGTGTAATCAAACAACGAATCATTAAGTCATTCAGTTACTCAGTTTATCCATCAGTCTGTCCATCGCCAACACAAAAGTATTTCTACATTAAAATAACAATTTAAATACGATTCAACAGATATAACACACAGAGAATGAAATACAGTTAAATTAGGTGAGTGTTTTTGTCTCAAATCTGGGGTCAACAACCAGATTTTTTTTGTTTTTGTTTATTGTACTTTATTAGACATGGACATAACAATAGCATTTGAACTGCAACATACAATTATGCAAAAGCACCAGATTCACTGTATTTAGTGTTTGTCCACAGGAGGATTTTAAGAAGTTGAAAAAATATGTCATATAAAAATAATAAAAATACAACACAGCAATAAATATAGTACAGGTATAAAAGTACAATAAAAAAGACAGATGTACCTGCTACAATCAAGCACTGGTGAAGACTGCTGCTTGCACAGCGGGGGTATAAAACTAAACCATAGTTTATTCCCTCAGGGTATCAGATATGGAAGACATGTTATACTGTTGCAGTGGAAGAAATCTACTCCATGGACAAGTTCCCCATGCAAAAATAGAAATGTACTCCATGCCTTATGACTAATTACAAATGTTAGGTTTTTTTCCCTCCAAGTTAAAGTACCACACAAAACCTTCACTGTATTGTGTTTTTTCTTGATATTGCTGACAAATTTATGATCAAAATATTATTTTCCACCTTAAACTGTAGGAAGATGTGCAGATGTTGCTATTTCTGACACAATATATTGTACGCATAGCCTTGCTTAATAGTATTAATAGTCTTTCTCTTAAGATGGGTGTTTAGTTTTCTCTAAGTGCCCTTAAAAACTAACCCACGGTTTGTTTTCCAATCACCTGTAACCACATGACCTGTAACTACGGCTCTAAATATTTTACTGGAATCCTCGTGCATGTCATACTATAAACATTTTAGTGATCTCCTCAAATTGCAGTTTTTTTTTTTCCCCTCCTGAGCTACAACTTGACTGTCTCACTCTGAGTTTTATTCATCGCTGTAATAACTCCTTATAAGACACGCTTTCAGGAAACCACTGGAGCCTCCGATTATATGCACGATCACGTTCCTCCCATGCAAATGCACTCACCTCCCCAGGTAGCCTTGTGAAGACCTCGCCACATGATATAAGCATAGAGAATTCCAGCCATGGAGAACTGAGAAATGGCGTTGGCAACAGCAGAACCACTGTAAAGAGTATTTTATACTATATTACTGGTTATGTGATGCTACCGGGGATGATGACACTGAAGGAGCCATGCGCAGTCCAATAAGCGATACTCACCCTACTCCCAGATTTAATGCGTGGAGAACAATGTAGTTGATGAGGGCATTAAGAATATTGACCACACAGCCTGTGATCACCTGTGGCCATATGATGCCCTAAAAGAAACGTGCCACATATTATTCTTATTAGACACCGGCAAAGTTAGAACCAGGATGACTGTTGGAAGGGTTTTCCACCCACTGTGTCTTCCTCCCATTAACGGACAGAAGATGTATAATTTAACAAATCATGCATACATCTGCACCTTCAACAGAACAACAACCTCAATGTAACCATTGCTGCATTGTTGGGAGTAGTGTTGCGTGACCTTGGGAAGTAGACCTTACTGTACAGTTTTTCGACTCAGCAAGTGGACAGGAAAGATGTTCTTGTGCTTTGCACACCGAGTGATTTACCGAATCAACAAACACAAAACTAATCCAAAAAAAAAAGTGATCGAAAGGGAGGCTTGTACTTTCATACATATTTATTATTAAGGTTCTTGACATGGAAAAGTTCAGGCAGCCCTGACCTGATTACCATCCGAGTTGGGACAGCATTAATCTCTAATGTCACATCAGTATGCAGCCTGGAGCTACACTGTAGCCAAATGAATAGAAGGCTGGCCAACAGAATCTTTCTCTATATGGCTAAAAGGAAGCAAATCATAGGCCCTGTGACTGTTGTTTCATAGAATCAGACTGTATTGTTTCAGCTCATCAAGGAGTTACTTAATGATAAATCATAATGG
This sequence comes from Xiphias gladius, assembly GCF_016859285.1. Classification (NCBI taxonomy): domain Eukaryota; kingdom Metazoa; phylum Chordata; class Actinopteri; order Istiophoriformes; family Xiphiidae; genus Xiphias; species Xiphias gladius. The sequence goes on along the minus strand of NC_053406.1, from coordinate 20,033,856 downwards.
ACCTACCTGGTTTTGCAGATATCTTGTTTGTAATGAATACATGAATGCAGCCTGTAAAGACATTAATTAAATTAATAAAAAGAGATTACTCTCTGATTTCATATATGTGTTTACAACACTTATCTATTCATCATTTTTTAAGAACCATTTATTCCTACTCTAGACAAGGACAGAGGCTGCTGCCTATCCCGGAATGCACTGGAAAAAAGGCAGGATCACATCTTGGGCGAATGGTCTGGTTTCAGTATGGCAAGGTCACAACACACGTGCAAATCTGCATGCAATCTACATCACCAATTCACCTGAGCCGTATGTTGGTGAGCTGTGAGAGAAAACCCGTACAAAAGATGTGGAGAGCAAGTGAACTCCACGCAGACATGACCGGGGCCTTCGTTGTTCAACGGCGACTGGGCTACACACTGCACTGTCAATGTACAGTATGTAGCCTTTGTTTAATGAGGCAAAAGGCCAAACACACAAACAGCATCAGAAATGATGACAAAACATTTCTAAAAAGGACCAGGGTTTGAAATCATCATGTGAAATGTGGTGTTCGATTTCTTTTAAACTCCTGGAATTTCAATCCATTTTTTATCGTGCCAAGTTCTGGAAACAGTGTTTTCAAGTTCAATATTTACCCACGGGGTATTTAAAGTTAGCAAGTTCAGAGTTCTGGACCGGTGAACGGTTCATAACTGTTAGACAGTAGCTGTATAATAATTAGACATACTCACAGGAAGCGCTGGCATAAAAATCTTCACATACAGCTGAGCCAACCTAGAGAGAGATATTCCATCAGAATCAACAAGAAATTAAGAGGCAGAGTGGAAGGGAGTGTATTTTTAAATCAGCCGACCTGGCCACCTCTGGATCCTGTCTGACCGCCAGCAGAATGGGCTCTGTGTTGATGAGGATCGCCCAGCAGGGGAAACATGCCAGAATCAAAATGAGGATCGCCCGCTGCAGAATGGCCCCAACTCTCAGGAGGTTTTGGCCCCCAAAAGTCTGAAACCAGAGAGTGTACTCTTTTTTATTTATTTATTTATTTTTTACAAAACACTTGACAATACTTGTCATACCATAAAATGTGTGTGACAGGGTGTGACTCATACCTGCGATATCAGAGTATCACATGCTGACGACAAACCTGAGCCAATAGATATACCTGTAACATTAATAACCTGAGGATATAACAGAAACAATGGCGGATCACTGTATGTTTTGCTGCTCTGCTGGTTTCACTTTTGAGAACACTACTGTACTGTACTTACTGCTATGGCCAGAGACACTCCTGCCAGCTCCGTCTTCCCCAGGTGACCACAGAAAATAGTGCTGACAAAACTCACTGAAAAAGACATGAGCTGGGCCATAATCTTATCCAAAAAAGAAAAAGAAAAGAAATGGAAAATGAATGAGAATTAGCTGGAGGACCAGAGGGATATAGATGATTATTTGGTATCATTGTTATTATCATTTTAGTGCGAACGACTGACTGGACCGTGGCTGTACACGCAAATGGCAGCTACTTACCAGCGGTCCGGCCAGTTTGGACAACGCCTTCATTTCTGCCTTGAAACCAACGGGGGCCAACACGCGGATCCGCTCCAATACACGGCATTCAGTGCCCGGACGAGCAGGTGAGCTGCGCGTGCCGCTCTCCATGACTCGGTAAGGCAGGGGGGGGGAGGGGGGCAGGTGTTGCTCCTTCCACCGGTGCCTGTAGCTGTGAGGCCCCGTCGGCGCGTCCGACGTTAAAAAAATACCTGCAATCACACCGATCACGTGAAGTCCGCCACAATGACTTCCCGTGAGCCAGGTTGTGGTGGCGAAGTTGTTTTGTTTTTTTCAGTGCCCTCAAACGGGTGATTTTGTTTTTTTTTTTTTTCAAACTGCTCATTTTCAACTGGTCATTTGTCCCGAAGAGCGCGGTCACGTTTAGAGCCGCCTCTTCGGTCCATGGGCCACTAGGAGAAGAGACACCTGTTGGAAAAGTTATTTGAGCTTAAACAAAATTGAAATACTGTGGAATAACCGTGTCATAGAACAAGTGCCACAATGTTAAAGTACATTATTATGACACACATTTTCTGCCTTTATTAATTGGAAACAGTAGCCCTCTTTCATAATTTCTTTTTTTTCTATCTTTCTCGTCCGTTTCCACTGGGAATGCGTCGTTAGGAGTCAGTAAGTCTAATAGAAATTGGGTTTTTATTCATTGAATAATTCCCAGGCCTTGAAGCTTGCCTTTTGATGCTGCACTGCCCCAGCAGATGGAGCCATTCCCCTATTAGCTGACCTTACTCCTGCAGTTTTTTTTTCCCCAAAGATGTGAAATGCCAGTGAATTTCAAGGTTTTCATATTGACATGGCACATACCAAATGGAATTAAATAATTATCAAGCACTGACTCTTTATACTTACTAAAAGGACTAAAAGTCCTGGATTTCGCCATTAAATCCACACTCAATATTCATTAAAAGTACCATAGTCTAAAACTTTAAGATAAGAACCATGTCTTTATAGATATTGATGGATTCATTCTCAAGCCACTTGTAATCATACCTTTTTGTTAATGATTTCATGGTTATTAATGGGTTATCAGTGTTTTTAGACCCATCTATGAAAAGGTCCATTTGATAACCCCTGACTGAACTTGTCCTCAGTTTAGCAATTAAAAGTAAAAGGATTTCTTTTTGGAAAGTAAATGTATTTAATCAAATTAGACGTAGCTGCTTTTTTTTTTGGTGTAACTGTAAAAGCCAAGAGGCTCTTAATATACCCTTAAACTGAGAAATAAGGGGTATTGAGATTAAGGCTTTGCTGTCCTTTTTATTTATTTTATAATGAAGAATTGTTTAGAGTGGTTTCAAAAAATAGAGTCCAATGAATCTAAACTGCTATGCCATTATTAATCTTCTTATCTAATTTCAGGAGGATGTGAAATTATCAAAGGGAACATATATATCTATATATATATATTCACCAGTAGGTCATGCGCTGACTAGACTCAGTTGTCCTTTATTCTGGCCACCAGGACATAAAAACAGGACAAAGAGGCTCAATGAGGAAAACTGCTCATCCTGTTTCTTACATTGAACAACCTCAGCATCAAGTGATGCTATCCTGTCGGTCTAAAAGAAAGGCATCATCAGTTTGGGGCATTTTGGAATAGAGGTGCATGCTCTTTGATCACCAAAAACGTCTGTGCTTTGTTTTGAACGAGAAAAACAGGCAGGCGACTTTGTACATGTCAATCCGAGGCTCAATTGAACAGGCAGTTTCATCAAAACAGTAGATTGCGAACTTCAGAGAGATGGACACAATAGCAGGGTTGCACTGCCTCAACCTCTTATTACACCTAAAAATGCCCTTTTTGAGAGTGAAGCGGTGCAAAGCGCACATGAACTGTGGTCATGCAGTCCGATGAGTCATCCTTCGCCCTGTTTTTGAGCACATGTGTGGCACACACAGAACAAGTGGCTTAAAGGGGAAATTTCCCGAAGGTGCAGGGTTTTGAGTGCGATTCCTGGCGAGAGGTAAATCCATGGCATCCCTCAGAAAGCACCAGTAAACATGAAGGGACCGCAAAAGAGAGCATATGATTCTGAAATGAAGCGTCTCTCTCTCTCTCGTGAAAGGAGTACAGTCCTTGTGAATGACAGAGCTCACATGGCAGGATTAACCTGCTGAGAGGCCCCGGGTTAAAAATGACCTGCCGGGTCCCTATCCCTATCAAGACCCGGTCCTCCGTCTTCCTGTGTAATATGTGCAGTATTTCTTCTTTTGCTGGAATATAACATGCCAACATGTTTGCCGTGTGATTTTGACTAATTTGACTAAATACAAATTAATTCAGAAATACGCATGATGTAGGCACAATGTCAACTGATTTTGACACAGGACCACAAGAACAGGTAATAAAACAGCACCCGCCTGAATCCCCTCATGATGTAAGTGGATATTGTGCTTTGGTAGTACATATTCTCATATCCCCAACTAAAGTTATAGTTAATCAAATTACTACACACTGCATGCCACTGAGTAAAACTGTGGCTTTTGGGGGCCCTGACTTTTTGGCCCCAAGAAAGGTTCCTGCCTTGCCCGGTTGGCTATCGGCCTTGCATATACAGTACCACAAAATCGGCTGAGAGCCCACAGCCATGCTAGCTGCTCTGTTAGGCTGGTGGACTGACTGGCAGGCCGAAGGGCAGCAATGACAGCATGGCTAAAAATCAAAATCATATCAGTCCTATTATCTGTGATAATCCAATCAACATGGGCAGCTTCTTTTCCATTCAGACGAGGCCTCATTCTTTGGACATACAGAAGATTATTTAAGTCTGAATAATGTAGTGCGCTTTTTATCACATCTGAATCACAGACAGTGCCCTGTTTTTCAGAAAACCGTCCACAGTACTTTTATAGTATTCATTATCATTTTCAAGTCATTTTAAGCAGTATAGATAAGCTCCAGATTATACTTCCGGCTAAAGTGCTTTGGGATTTGTTAACTGTCATCAGTATTTCTGGTATTGTCATAGTACTTTATAATGTACAGGACATTTTGATTTGGGGCACCTGATACAGAAGACAATTTTGGTGAGTTTTAGGCAAAAAAAAAAAAGTGTGAAGACTCAGATATATATTCCAGCAAGGAAATGATTGCAAGGTGGTTTTATCAGTTTAGCCTGATCAGTATGAATGTACTTTGGCCTGAAGAGTGCAAAGAAAGGCCCTCTGTCCTCCTCTGGATCTTTCAGTTTTTGGCTTGACTCTTGTCTGCAAGTTAATAGGATATTCGGATTGCTAACAGAAACCATCTCTACACAAAAGTCTTTATGTGCAGGGGAGGATTGATTGTATCAGACAGGCTACATATTGTGCTCATGTGTAACTGATACAGAGGAGGTGGAAGGCCAATGTGGCCTTAAAAAGACTTCCCATCCACAAAGTACTCTCAAGTGCAACAGGTGGACAAGACACAAAACCTCTGGTGTGCCTGGAAGATTTTTCTTGAATCCCTAATGGATTTATTTTTGACCTGAAGTCATTTATTAAGCTTCCTACTTGCTTACTCTGCAACAAGAGGGCCTAGTTTATAAGGAGTTAATAGAAGCGTGTTTTTGGGTTCACCAGAGGTCTTGTGTGTGCAGTCAGTCGCATGAAACCCCAGCTCAAAGAACAATTTGCAGGTTCAGTTTCTTACTGAAGCCTTACGTGTATATATAGCCAATAATGGAGGCTATGATACATAAGGATGTGTTTCAATTGGATAATTAGTGGGTGGCTGAGAGGCAGTAAAGGGAGAGAAAGGCACTGTAATTACATACACTAGTGGGACCCAAGATCATAGTGATCTGAACGGCTCTATGCACCCAACCGCTTGTTAACCACTTTTAAACCGTCTAACATTTTAATTGTCCAACAGAACTAAGAGCAGAGCTTTGATGGGATCCTTTCATTTCTTTCTCCCAGCTACCTTTGCTGCAGTGTAACGTGTTTTCCACTGTCACACAATAACGCTGACATAATTTGGTGCTGTTTACTGCCATATACTGTATGTACCTTGTGAATTATGATGACCTTTTGTCTTTCCTGTAAAACATAATGCTCGTTGTGGTGACAGATACTCCTTGGGATCCTCATAAGGCTGTGAATAAATTCTCAGGAGTATTTTAATGGAGAAGTGATTTCTTCTTTGAGCTCATAATGTTTATGATGCAAGACAACGCTGGACAACATAACTGCTTTGACCCTTGTCTCACGCAACATCTAAGCAAAAGGACAATGACACAGAGCTCTAGCCTACTTACATTAGGTGTGGCCTTTCAGCGCAGGATTACAGTAGTTTGCCGCACTATGTTTACAGGATTATATCATCTTTATGGACGAGACTGGAGGTCACTAAGCAAGAGGCAGTGCAATACAAAACACAAGTAATTTTCATATTAAGTTGAGAAAGAGTTGACTGGTGATTAAAGTGGGATCATTTTTATTTTAGAAGGCCGTGAGGGATAACCATGCTGTTTTTTTCCTCTAAGACTGAGTTTTCTTTCCACCTGTTTTACCGAAGCCTGTGAATTGTTTGAAAGATTATACCAGGCCACACTGTTAAGATTCTGCTGTAAAATCAGCATCTTAAATTTTAAACCTAGTGTTTTTTGTAGTATTTAAAAATATTGTGTGCACAACTTGAACCACGGACGATATCATGCCTTGTTCGTTAAATAACGCCGTATATGTAAAATGAATGATTTAGTCAATGTAAGTTGTTTTTTTCCAGTGTTATTAAATCACTATATGTAAAGGGAATGTAACAAAAAAGAAACATTAAAACTCTCTATATTAAGACTCATGTCTTTTATTTTTTTATAGTTTGTCACAAGCCAGTGAAATGTTGGTTAACTCAGTCCCCTGGTCATTTTGGCAGAGAGGAGACTTCATTTATCATTCATATGTTCAAAAGTCTTGAAATGTAAGATAAAAAAAATTAGAAACAGTGATTATTAAATACCATTTTATTGCAATTCAGACAGAATTCAGTATTGCAGTGAGACATTTCACAGTGTCGTCACATACTTTATTGACCAAAATATTAAAAATGTGTTTACAGTACGATAAGTCGGTATGTTTGTACAAGCCAGACACAAAGTTCTTACTTTTGTATTGATGATAGATTTCAAAGTTCAACTGATGCTGGAAGTATCATATCCCCTCATATATATACAGGTCAATGTAGGGGTTGATTAGGATGCAAGGGGGAAAAACACGTTTACTTGTAGTCTGGTCTCTGCTATTAAATACCAAAATAGATCACCTAACTCACAGTCTTTGTTAGTATGAATTTGTTTTCAGAGATGCGCATGTAAAATTCAGCACTTAGAACTGGCAGTGGAAGAAGTATTTTACTTAAGTAAAAGTTGTAAAACTATGATTTAAAAATACTCCATTGCAAGTAAAAGACTTGCAGTCAATATTTTACTTAAGTGAAAGTACAGAAATATTGACACAAAAATGTATCAAAAGTAGAGCATACAAGTAGGTACTGGGACTACCCTTGTCATATTATTATATGTAATGTTGTTGGATTATTACTATTATATTTACAGTTACATGGATTTTAATGTAGCATCTGGTTGAGGTGGGGGCTAATTATAACAACTCCGTATGCAGTTGGGTAGTTTAATCTGTAAAAATGTATCATATTTTTTTTTTTAAACTGATATGTTTTCAATGCAAAATCTTAATGTGAAAAGTAACTAGTAACTACAGCTGTAAGATAAATAAAAAAGGACAATATTTCCCTCTGAAGTGTAACTTAAGTAAAAGCAGAAGTGGCAAAATATGTAAATCCTTAAGTAAAGTACAAGTACCTCAAAACTGTACTTTGGATTGGTGGACTTGGGTAAATGTGTTGTAAAAGTTATGTTCGTGCTATGTTATCTTCCTTTGATTTCCCTTGATATACAAAAAGAATTGACTTGAATGGTGTCTCTAGAATTGACTGGAGTCTCTTAGAAGGAGTCTCTTAATTTAAGCAAATAAATAATGAGAGTATGAATTATGTCATACTGTTTTATGAGCATAAAGTGTGACTTCATTATGATACAATGTAAATTGAAAAAAAAAGATTTTAATCCTTCTTCCACTCTTCTTCCATTCCCATTCATATTCATAACCACTTTCTTTCACAAACAATACTCAGGTGTCAAAGAAAACAAGCCCTGTGGGGCTTGTATCCTAACAGCAATCAGACGCATGCAGTCCACTGTGTGGTCCTACGCTGTTGCTCTGACCAGAGCTCTTTGCGTGGCACTTGTGGACAGGGAGGGCAGGGTTTGCATGGATCATCTCCTTTGGTAGATCCAGGCTCACACTCCAGTGGCATTGGCCCAGACAGGGAAGGAGTCCAGGTTAAACATGGCCTTGCCCCAGCTGTTGATGGCCAGTGTAATACACAGGATGCCAATGATGTTCATGACTATTCCTGTTCTGGCCTGGTGGAGAAGAAGAGTATGCAATGATCTTAAAGCAATATCTCGAGATTTTGAGAAATATAATGTATCATTTTTTTAAATTTTATGATTTATCTGTTTTCTTGAGTTAGATGAGAAGGCTGATAACTGTGAAGTCATTATCAATACCTGATGAAGATCTCTGTTACATCAAAACGTTACTACGGGCTATCAAAAAAGCATGCAGATCTTTTTTCAGACTTTTGCCTTCAGTTTTTTTTTTTTGACCCCTTTGCCTGTAAAAGGTTTTTGGATGTGTGCACTCTACACTGTTTGAGTAAAATCAATATCACTCTCATATCTGTTCAATAAATATAAGGCTATAGTAGGTGACCATAGGAATGAAATGTCCCAATTTTTAACTGTGAATTAAAAACAAATAGGAAAGAAAGAACGGGCAGCAGAGCAGACGGGCAGACATCTCGCGTTGTGCTGGTTTTGGCCAGTAGAAGGGGCTGGTTTTCTCAACGTCGCAGCTTAATACCACTCTTCTTCTACTACTAACCACTTGCTTGCCTAGTTTTAGAGAAAACTGCCTGGCAAAACTCAACCAGACACTAGCAAGTGTCAAGTGAATCCACAACATCATCACAAACGTCTTTTCAAGCCAGGAGGTAACACAGGGTTAGAATCAGGGGTGAGGTTACTGGACTTACGAATCATACTACCAGGTGATAGGTATCTTAAATTTATAGGCATACGAACTACTTGGATGTAGGCTACCATGCGATCTACAAATGTAGTGCATAATTTTTAATTTGACATATTTAACATGCTATTTGTTTAGCAGATGTTGACGGCTAATGTGGGCCACCTCTGTAACTTGTTTTACAAGTTGTAGATGGGGAATATGACTTGGCCTGAAAAAAAAAAAATTGAGTACGAAGATTTTTTATAAGAGTGGAAAGGAAAGATTGCGAAAGAGAAGTAAGTGAAAGAAAGAGGAAGAGAAAGACTGGAGGAGAAGAGAAAGGAGAAGAAAAAGTTAAGTCTTATTAGTTAAGTTAAGTCAAAGTCAAAAAGTCAAAAACTGTCCCCTTTTTTTATTGCATAGATGAAAACATCTATGCAATAAAAAAACAACCCCATCCACCCATTGTAAAGACATTACGTTAAATTTAGAGGTGATGCAACTGCATACAAAGTCGCAATTAGAAATGATTCAGACATTGCAAACTGACGTTAAGGTGTGGCCACACCAGTTGAAATAGATTCAGCTTCACCAACAACATGCTTATCCTGATGCTTATGAATCTGCTTTGTCAACAGGGCTGTTCCGTCTGAACACACCTTAACAGTGTTGATTTTCTCATCTTACTTTTGGCAAGAAAGCCAATATGCATATTTCCCAAAATGTCAAACTATTCCTGTTGTAGTTTTAGGTCACACCAACAAGTGAACATGGGTTTCAGAAATTTAACAGTGTTAACAGTGGCCTAAAATGTGCTATATTTAAGTTTTTGCTATCACTACGCAGCCAACATTAGCTTTAACAGCTGTTTATTCACCAGTCTAGAAGAAATTTTGCGAGTTCAGCATTGAACTTCATTCCTTTACTCACCAAGAGCTGTCTCCAGTGGTGGAGAGCAACGCCAATTTCGACTCGTTTTGCTTCTATTTCTATCACTTCTTTTCTTCTACTGAAGTTAGCGTGCTACCCACTTAGCCCCGTCCTCTTTAATACCAGTTTGCGATAGTGAGTCATTGCAGTATTCAGTCTGCCCTCAGTCCAGCATGAGAGGACAAAGAAGTAGTGCTGCCCAGAGATAGCAAAAACTTATGGCACCTTTAGAGTGACAGCATATTCAACATATAATTTACTGAATAAACCCAACAAACCACTGCCACACTCACCATGTCAGCAACCTTGAGGTATCCGTAAGAGAAGACTATGGCATTTGGAGGCGTAGCAACAGGCAGCATGAAGGCGAATGAGGCACTCAAAGTACAAGGCACCATGACGTACAATGGATTGATTCCAATGGACTGAGACTGCAATTACCACACAGAAAACTTCAACAATAGGAGACAGGGATGAACACAGCCTCGATCACAAAAACTTTGATACCTCTGGATGACTTTTTTCCTGCAACTGTAAACACTGACTCATAACTCAGAGTAAAATATGTGCAATTCTATGTGGAGTGGAAACGCTCATTAGGTGGGCGTAATTAAGATGTAATTCCTGCAACTTGGTGCTGAGTCATGATATCTAAAATAGAAAAGTGCTACATATGTAGCAATAATGGCAGACTACTAAGATGCAGAAAACATTACTCTGTGGAATTTGTGTCTGAATTACATATCCTGCAGCACAGTAGCTTACAAGTGCACAGTAATTTTTGGTTCCCAAAATAAACAAAGGGTGAAAAGACTTAAACTTTAGAGTTAGTCTTCTTTAAACTGTAGGCTGCATATATCAGGCCGCCACAATGTCAGTGTTTTGTCTTGTCAGATGTTTTTTGTTCAAAAAATCAAATTGTACAGAGTCACTAGACAGGATGACACATAAAGTGACATGCCACAAGCCATGACTGCCACAAAGTGTCATCTCCCACTTTCAAATGCTTGTAACTGACCAGATGCTCTTTTCTTTCTCTCTTTTCTTTCTATCTCTATTTTCACACGAGGGTTAAAACAATATCTATTTGAATACCCCCTGCTTGGCACTGTCTTTCGCAACCCAGCTTTGGTGTTCTGTTCAGTGCTCAACTAGCGGGCACAGTAATGCCATTCTTCAGCAGCAGCAGGGTGGGCAGCATCACAAGGCACTGGACTGAATTGGTGTGTTTGGCAGGTTATTAATGGGAGGAGGGGCCCGGGGAAGGGGACCAAACAGATTCAGCCTGAATGACCAACTTGATGGGTGCCCAAACAATGGAAAATGGTCTGGTTCCCACTGGGAGTGGTATCAATGCTGGACTCCAATTGGGGAAATTTGTTCAAAAGAAGTTACACTAGGAAGAACCTTACTTCACTGAACCACTGATGCTAAACAACACTGTCTGCCTGTCCTTTTTTTTATATGAGACACATTTCACTCTCTCTGAGAACTTACCATTGAGGCCAAGACAGGTAGGAAGAGCGTTGCTGTGGCCACATTACTAGTGCACTCAGTGAAGGTAGCAATCAGTAGGCATAAAATGATAGCAATTGCCCAGGGAGGGATATTTTGCAGGGGAGTCATTTGATCACCCATCCACTTTGAGAGTCCTGATTCCTAAAGGGATAAACAGTACATACAAAAACATATATAGTGTTAAACTCTTTCCTGAAAAGAGTTCCAGGAACTATACAGCTGAGTTAACACTGGCTCGAGCAACACATTCAGAGGAAAATTTGAACTAGCAGCAGTAGGAAATGTTCAATTTGCATTAGCAATAATTAATACAGCTCTGATACGCAATCCCTTGTGCATAGGTAGGCAATCTGAATCCAGTGCGAGAATGGTGGACTCTAACTAAACACAGCCAACCATGAGGCCATCACCCCCCCCCCCCCCCACCAGCCAAGACATAATCATTCTTACTGTATTGTCTATAAGCTCTTAGCCCATTTTTCCCAAAATCATTATGACTGTCTTATCCACTTACTTCACTGCCCTTGGCCAAAGCAAAACCTCCTCCAAGAAGGAGCACAATGCCCCATGGCATCTTCTTTTGGGCAACTTTCCAGGTGAGCAGAGGTGGAGTTGGGCCAGCGGTTTGATGGGGTACTACGGATCCAATAAATTCAATGTCAGTGGGAAATCACTGCACAGTCTCCACCTCTCAAAACTTGGATAAAAATATGACACATAATCTATATTCCTCCAGAATGATGGCTCACCTGTGTCAAAACTTTGAGTCCTCCATGAAAAGAAACGTGGGGGCTTAGAGGGCAGTACAAAGAGAAGGACAGCAATGAAGATTGCCACGGTGGCATCTGTCACATACCTGAGGGGTGGAGTGATGAGAGAATGAACAAACCCAGTTATATGAATGTTTTATCAAATAAATCAGTGTATGAGCTAAAAATACGTATAGAATTAGAGATACAAACATATTTTTATACAAACTCTGCTTTGGAGTTGAAGATATCCGTCGCCCAGCCATCGACAAAGCCTGGATCCCTTGTGAACCACATTACCACCAGCAGAGTGAAGAGACCCAGGACACTGATCTCTCCAAAGGACATGGCCCCCAGCAGACGGTGCTGCTCACGGATCACATTATAGGCAGCAATCTCCTTCTCTGTCTTCACAGCCCCACAGCCCCATGTCTTCTTAAAACTAGAGGGATCAAACGAGAAGAAAAAAATCTTTGTGTCACCTCTACACTCACAGTCCTTAAGCGGTAAAAAGTTTCTTGATGCTGATTCAAGTCTCTGTCACTATAATTAGGCTTTAACCATCACAGAACTCACTTGAATCCCATGAAGACAAACTGAAGCCAAAGCCAGGCCAGTGTGAGCATGAGGATCATGTTGGGGAAGGCAAAGCCAAACCAGGAGGCAAAGTTAATCACATCTTCATTTTGAGGGAACAGTCTAAGCAAAACAAAAAAAGGGAATACAATATTTCAATAAACAAGGTAGTTAATATTGGAGTACTACTTAGAAATGATAAGAAAACACTCACTGGTTCATTTGGCCCTTGAGCACAAGATTGGGACCAGTTCCTGTCAGTGTGGCAGTGCCTCCGATGCTGGCAGCATAACAAACACATAGGGTCATTCCTTTACACATTTTCCGCCTTTCTGCTGCCTCCCTATGCCTGGCAGCCTCCACTGCAGCATCTAAGAAAGTCACCACCACTGGGCCTTCAAACAAAGAGCGAGGAATGAAAACAGCTGCTAGCAGCACAGTTTTATCAGTAGGAAAAGTCAGTGATGCTGTGCATTTTCTTGAAAGTTTTTTCTCGGCAAAACGGATAGAACATTGTACTTAGTCGTGGCTCACCTTGTCCCTCACTCTGTTTCTCTGTCTGTGGAGGCTGTTTGCTGTCCGGCTCTGATGTCTGAACCTGCTCCTCTGAGCTGAGGATCTGAGGTATTTCTGCATCACTGTTGTTGAGCTGTTCCAGCACGGCTTGGACAATAGGCACCATCATGGCTGTGGTAGCCGTGTTACTGATCCACATGGACAAGAAGGCTGTCACACCCATGAAACCCAACATCAAACTGCCAGTAAGATGAAAAAAAAATCCATGTTAGTGGCCTTTGATTGAAAGAGAGGACATTAAGTGTTTTACAACAAACGACAGCAAAGAAAGAGACATTTATGATGGCAATGCAAAACATGAAGATAGTTTCCTTATCTTTATCAGGTGTCTTTATATCATAGCTGATTAGATATGCTTTTAAAGATGACAAGCCAAACCGAGAATCTGTTGTGCAGGCATGAAACTGAGCCACTCACAGCGCTGGACGCACACCAACAAAGAGCAGCACCCTCAAGGCGATGCGCTTGTGCAGATTCCAGTGCTCCACAGCAACCGCAACCATCAGCCCCCCCACAAACAACAAGTTTGTGTCCTTCAGGTACTGCATACACACCTGAAACAGCAGGATCACGCGGAGTGAGGTGTGTGTGAACAGAAATTCGTCCCTGCTGACCAAATTCTTCACACTGGTGCAGTTATTTTACTTACGTCTTTGGATTGCATGATGCCAAACAGGGGAAAAAGGAGGGCTGGGAGGAGAGCCGTTACAGCCAGTGGTAGGACCTCTGTGCACCAGTACACCGCCATCAAGACTATCACATAGGCACATTCTGCCTCCTGCATAAAAACATGTAAATACATTCTGACAAATGCATGTACACAAACAAACACAAAACGCTTTTTTTTCTAATTATTTTAAGAGTAAAGATCCCTTCTGAGCAGGTGAAAAATAGCTAAGCTATTTGAGCTATGTAAAACGGCCTCTGAGATCAATAAGTATTATATAATTCTTAATGGGATGTTATTATTGTTCAAATGGTAAAGATAAGTGTACCTTTTGCTAAATTCTTTCTGTTCATACGCTTGCGCATGCAGTACATAGACTGTAATTCTGAGCTCTATAAACAACCCTCAAACAAATTATGATTGTTTTATGACATTGTCATGTATCATGTTTAACTGATCTGAAGCCTGTGTAATTAAGACTTTAAAGAACTTTTTTCCAGTTAATAGAGAGTGCCTTGATTGCTTTTAGATGGATGCTCATCAGAAATCCTTTGTCTTCAGTTTTTGCAAAGAAGCAGAGGATCCCAAACTTTGCCCACTCTCAGTCTGAGTCTCCATCTCACCAAAGAGCACCTCTGTTCATATTAGGCTCAGGCATGCCTCTACTCCGCGTCCTTGTCTGTGCTTATCATAACATGCTTACAGCCTATGTGCATGTCTCTGCGTCACATGTAGCGGTAGCAACGTGGACAGAGCCCTTTGACTCTGTGTTCCCACGCTGGACGTGACCCCTTCATGTTAACAACAAGAAGTTAAAATAACAGGACTTCAGAGTGCACCAGCCTCGGGCGACAGCGGACAGTTCTCATGCAAGTGCGCCGTGCACTTGTGTGCCGCATCAACAGGTGCAAGACGGAACCGGCGGAGACTCGTTCGCTTAAAAGGCATTTTTAGGCACAAAAAAAAAAAAAAAAAAAGTTTATGCCGAGTTTAATTTGCGCATGAATGTAGTTCCTTCGTGTGTTAAAAGCGCATGCACACGAAGGGAAATGTTTCCCATTGCCTGACATTTCAAAATTAAAATCAAACAAATGTAGTTGAGTGTACGTTGCCAACTTATTATAGATCCAACATTTCAACTCTTCTCTGCCAAAATTCCGATCTGTCTCCGAATTTCTCCACTTTTATCCGTGTGGCGAAGTTTAATCAAAATCAATGTATTTCTTCATCCAGAAAATCAGTTACATACCGACGTCCCGATCACTAGAGGCAGTGGGAGAAGAAGAAGCGGAGCTGAGAAGAGGATAAGCCCGTTCTTAACAGAGCGGAGATATTTGAAGAATGCCATCGTGCAGGAAAACGGAGAAAAGGAGGCAATCGCACCATGGATCGCGCTTTTGAGGCGCAGTGGAAAGGAGGAGGGGGAGTCCCACAGCAGATAAAGGAGAGGCGAATCACAATGAGAGAGAGAGAGAGAGAGAGAGAGAGAGAGAGAGAGAGAGAGAGAGATGCTGGGGCACTCACACCAAAACAAAAGAACTGACGGATTGATTATTCAGAGAATCAACAAAAAAGTTCCTCCACATAAGCCTATTCAGCAAAACCTCCCAAACAAATCAGAAAAAATAAAATAAAACAAAACAAAACAAAAAAAAACCATTTGCTCCTGGCATCACTGATCACCAATATTGGCTAAACAGCCCCCGAGTAGGCTAAACTTAATAACAGGTTGAGGAACTTGAGGTTCCCGCTGCTGCCAAGTCATATGGACAGGTTTTCACCAGTCGAAGCCATTTATTAACTTCTTAGTATGGTGAGGAGGAGTCCGTCGTGAGTGACCTCGCGGAGTTTACTCATGTTGGTATCCGCCTTTTAATGACAACATTGATGGAGAGTCACAGCCTTTGCATCAGAACAGCTGACATTACTGGTAGGTCCGTGATGCGCCGACGTGTGAAGTAATATTTCATCTACGAACAGCAACATGTGCAGATCGCTGCCCGGAACGCGCCAGCCTCGTCGAAAACCTCCTCCCACACAGCTTTTCTTCCCGAGCACCAAGGCGACGGGGTACAGTTATTTGAATCATTACTCAGATAAATCTCAGAAAATGATCAGTAATGGGTAGTCAGACACGTAGCCTTGAATTTAAAAACACTGAGGTGATGAGTCCAGACTTCCACGCTGTGAACCCACCCACCAAAGAAACTCTTAAGCAGCCATCAAAAGCACTTTTGGAAAAAAAAAAAACAAGTTTTCAATCATTTCGTGAATTCTTTTAAATTTCCTTAAGATTTGATCTCCCCAAATGCTCCTACACATTGCCAGGATATAATTGTGGGGGTTGAAACGTCAAAAATCAAAGATTAAAAGTATTACATGGTTTCAGTCATTCAGCGTCAAAAGTGGTTGCTACTGCCAAGTGGATACATACAGTGTATAACGACTCTCCATCATGGAACCTTAATGACCCTAGAAAACAGTGGAGTTTCTGAAATTACCTGAAGTGCAATCTAAAGGCCCCCCCGGGAAATGATCTAACCATATCTCCTTCTCAGGCAGCTTGTGGTCAAGAGCAACAACCTTAAACCTTATGTTGACACCGAGTAGCTGCTGTTCCAAGGCTTTTGTACAAATTCCGCAATCAAACCTTTGCTTGTATTATGTGCACTAATTAAGTAAATTACATTTCAGTGAATAGTTGCCGCTCCTTCTTCTGTGCGTTTCTGCTAGCCCGAATAATTCAGCCCATTTAACCCTCAACAAAAAAAACACCTCTCTTCCTCTACAGCCTTTCAAATATCTGTAACTCCCAGCACAGAAACTATTGCAAGTGAGTGTGTCACTTTCAATCAGATTTAAGAACAGGTCATTAAACCGCAAAAGGAATTTTCACAATGCACTGTAATAGGTTCACAATACTGTGATGAAGGGGAAATTGGGAGAACAATTCTGGGCATGTAGACAATACCCCCCCCCACACACACACGTCCGCCAAAATATGGGCATTTCAGCAAATTAGATTAGTTTCATTTGTGCGTATCAATCAATGTGTGTATTAATTTATTTGTGTGATTGTTAAAAGATTTTATAAAAAAAAAACTGACAGGCTACACGAATGCCCAGCCAAATGACTCGAACTGATAACTGTGTGTCTTTCGGTAACGGAAATGTATTTTTTCCCTCATGCCAGAGGAAAGCATGGCTTTCTCCAACGAAGTCCACTAAACTCTATATAAATGCATGTTTTTACCAGCAGGCCTCATATTTCGACATAACAGTAGCGGGGATTTTTCTTTACTGCATTGTGTACGTGAAAAAATTGTTCTGGTTTCAGATGTAACCCTGTGCTGTTTGTTTGCAAATTTTGCGGTACTTAGTTTTCTTGATTTAACCTATTATTTCAAGGCACATGTTACATTTTGTTCTTTTGTTCAAATTATGGTGTTCAACAGTGGGTGAGATGATGTTTGGTACACGTTAAAAGAAAAGTATAGGAAGAAAATTGAGAAATTGGAAGTGTCTTGTGGTTGTTTTCTCTGTGCTCGCGAACTTGGAATTCTTTCTGGTAAAAAATAATGTTTCATTCCACCTCTGCCATTTCAGATTTACTGTTTTTAAAAAAGACCTAAAACCTGTTTGTGCAAAATATCAAGTCTCAAATTGGCCAAGCACGCAAGAATTCTGTAGCTAGTTACAGGGTCATCTGAGTCCATTTGTACCAAAAATGGTGAATACTGGATTAAACTTGCATGAGGAGAGGAGAAAATGGTTGCTGTGTTATGAGGGATAACATAAAGCGCTTTATAAGTGGCTACAAGATGGCACACTGAACCGAAAACTAGTCCTTCCCTCGGCCCATGTCCTAACTTTCCACCAAATTTAACTAATGAACAAGACAAACAGAAAATATGACCTTGCTGGCACAGGTAATACTGGCAGAGGAAACAACTTTCATCTCCTTGGGCTGAGGCAATGTGCTAATGAGAAGTAGGTTTTCACCATTCAAATAATTTGTCACTTTTTGAATGAAAAACATCTGTAGCTTTTCCTGTAACGACATGAATTGTTTGTTTTTCTTGTTGTTAAGGGTGTCAAAGGTCACCTCAGGCTATTTTTTTTCAGCCCACAGAGAACCATGTAACCTTTCCTCCAGTGAATTTATTAGATGACAGAAATATTATTTTGAGTGGTGTGACGCAGAACAGAGGCACAAATTGTATTAATTGCAGGGCTACTATCATGCACTGAAATACCATGCGCAGTATGCCTCCTTTTATCCACTCCCTTTTTGATTCAATGTAAGCTCAGGATATTTGCAGCAATCGCTTTAAACCAAAACCAACACTGTGTTTTGGGGCATAAAACACATCCTACTTGGAAGTTCTATAAAACAACTGAGAGCAGAACTAAGAGAAGAACATGATATGCCAAGCCAAGGAATGTCATGTTCTTTGGCAGTAGCTTGTCCGTAAAAGTGCTGACGGTAATTATGCTGCATTGATGGTATGCTGAGATGAGAGAAGCTTTTAATTTGTTTCCCTGTAATTGTGAGTCTACAACCAAGTGTGGGATTTCAACAGTCATATAGACTCATTTTTAACAATTTTGAAGACATGCAAAATTTATTACAATTTTAACAGTCCACTTGTTGAGCTTTGACAATAACTGCCTTCATTCAGCCGCTTTGTCCGATCAGTTGCGCTTCTTTAGATTAGTTTTGACTTACAAAATACGCTTTCAAAACATCCGTACATGAAATTGCGCACACTCAAATGCTGTTTGAAGCGTCCTGTGAGGAGCGAAGAGCACCTTGCCAACAGCAGGACCCATACTGCAGTAAAACCAAAAGCTGATCATTGCACATTGAGAGGCATATTGCGATAATCTTCAGTGGTTCATATTTATCAAATCACATCCCTGTAAAGTAAAGGTTTGCAACTGCAACGTGTAGTGTAGAATCCAACTTGAAGCATATCCTCACAAGTTATACTCATTCATAACCATCTCAGAGAATATATTTAAATATAAATGTCGAATCAAACAGTGTAACAACATGACATTTTCTGTATAAATAAGAAATTATGTATTAAAGTGTGTGCCAGTGTTCTCAACTAGAAACAATTTTTTTTTTTCATTCTCTGTTTTCACATTTATGTTTAATTAAGGGTCCATCTTCAAAATCACTGCAAATAGCCAAACAATAATGCAGTATAAGGGGAATGTCAAAGGCGAATCAAGCATGCACAATGTGATGGAAATTCTGATTACTGATTAGTTTTGGGCTAGTCAAACAGTGATCACATTTGACTAGCAGCCATCAGTTTTGCACGACAGCACCACGTTGTATCAAAATACAACTGTGCTAGACAGAGGTCCTGATGCAGTTTTCTGCTGAGTTTTTTTGGGACATTATCATAGATTGAGACAAAGTTGGAGACTCTAAAACAAAACAGAAGAAGATCAAATGACTGCAAATTTACATACTGTATAATGTATGTCTGCGCAAGACTGCTGAAGGATTGGTCTGAGAAATTACAGACATAATGCCACCTTGTGGAGTTAGCTCTCACTACATCCCAGTCAGTAGAAGTCAAGAGGCAAATGTTTATTTATGTTGAAAGTAACAGAATCTGAATTTGAAGAATTGTTGGTTTGGGAAGTAGTCTATGATGTGGTTTCTAAAATAAGATGATTAAAGTAATTTTCCTGGCCAGAAAACTGCTTAGAAGACCATGCAAAAGACAACAAAAGCAGCATATCCAATATAAATAGAGAAAGCGTAAAAAGGTTCAGACAGTGTACCCAGTTTGCGAAGGGGGGTGGCCATATATATATATACTGCACTGCTCTCCTTACTGTTAAAACTATGTTGACCCCAACATATTGTTAAATCACATGAAATCACTGCATCAACAGCACAGTTGACTATCCACTTTGGCTCTATCAAGTAACCAGAAAACTACTGGCCTCTCTTCGGTGGTTACCAGTGATGTGCAGAACTGATTTTTGGATTCTTTTATTTGTTTTGAAAGCACCAGGCTTTCAGGCACCAGGTTACATCTCTGAACCGTTCAACCCCTACTCCAGCTCCAGACCCCCCCCCCCCTCACATCTGCTGACCAATCACTGCTCTCCATTCCACTCACCCAGTTAAAAACCAAAGGTGATCGGCATTTTCACCTGTCGGCCCTTAAACTAGTCAGCCCCTAACAATTAGACCTTCCCTCTCCACTGATGTCTTTAAAACCCATCTGAAGACTCATCTCTTTTCTCTAGCCTCTTAATTGTCATCATGAAGACACGCCTGACCACACTCTGGCTTTTATTCGTTTATATTTTCTCCGTTGTTTGTACAATGCTGTTTGTGTTCTGATTTTATCCAGATATTCTACGCTTTTATTAATTTACTTATATCCTCTTATGTAAGTATGTGTTTTTTATTGTATCACCCCTGCGTTTTTGTTTGATTGTAATATTAAGTCAAATAATCCCATAACTTAATCTCCCTGTAGCGTTTGTTGTTCTTAAATGAATAGGCACTTTAAATAAATTTGACTTGGCTACTGTGTGGCGTTTATCAGATGTTCTTGCAGGTCACTGAGGATGTGGAAGTGCCCCTGTCCTGCCGCAGCAGCAGCAGCAGCAGCAGCAGCAGCAGCAGCAGCAGCAGTCACATGAGACGGGGCTGGTGTTGTGTCACGTGAGGTGCCGCTTCTGAAACATGGCTCCGACTTAGCACAAGGGACACTGCCGTCGTGACTTGACTGTCGTCTGCCCGCCGACGCGCACCTGTAAACACCGGGAGACGGAGCGAGCGCACGCCGCCCCGCAGCATGTCCCCGTTTCGTCAAGTTAATGTGGTGCGAGTTCACGATGCGTGAAACCGGCGGTGCATCCTCGGCTCAACGCAAGCTAGCTGTCAACTGTTACAAGTGGTGAGAGGCGAGCTAAACATTAAACAGTAAGCGCTGTCGTTCTGTGATGACTGTGGAGTTGAATTTAACATGTGTAACTGCTCTTGTTTAATTTCGTGTCAATGATTTTAGTAACTATATGATGCATTACTGCTTGCCTGAGCTAGGTCTCGTAACCTTAGCCTCTTCGTTAAGCTAACTGCTAGCGTTAAGTTGACGTTACTTCCCCAATTGTCTTCGAGCTTCTTCTCAAAGGGTTTGTCGTTCCCGTATTGATAACGTTAGAGATGTTGTCCTTAACTAAATCATATTTACATGTTTATTTGAGACTTTCAGTATCTATAGTCTTGGTTTAAATTGGGCTTTATCGTTTCTCGGATGTTATCTCTGCCAACCAGCTAGCAACCTAGCTAACGTTATTCAAAATAAATTCAAATCTTTTAACTGCTGGTTCGACATGAGCGTAATAGTTTGATTGTTGTAAAGTGACAGGTGAAATCACTAAACTTCAAATGTGAAGCTTTTTTCAGGGAACCGGCCAACTGGGTGTAGAGTTGTTGATCGAGCAGAAGTATTTCAGTCAGTGAGAAGTAGCTCAGTCATGTGAGATGAGCTCAAACTTCAGGGTCTTTTAGAAGAACAAGTAGTCATGTGCATTCACCAACATCACATCACTCTTTCACTGCAGCAACCTGCTTTTCTCCTCCTGTAGAAAACAATCTCTCATTTCAGCATTGCACAGCAGTGTTACTTTTTAAGCACGACAAAGGTAGTTGTTGCTCATCTAATTGTTCATTTATGCCTTTCATTGAAATCTTCGGTGGGACAGACGGACGAGGGGATTAGGTCTGCCCTTGATGACTTTGATTTCTTCCTGCATGGATGTCTGAAAATCATCCCCGGTGGGAGACAGTGAGGTGACCACAGCTAATCAGTGTGCAACTCTGGAAGCATTGGAGACTCACCATGGATTGGCTGATGCATGCAGTCGAGAAAGACTTGGGGATTGACCGACGGCAGCAAGGCCTGGGCCCCCGTCCCCGGGAGCTCATAGCCCTTGTTCCTGCGCGCTGGGTGACGGGCCTGAGGGAAAGGAAGGTCATGCGCTGTGCCCGCTTTGACAGCACCAGTGAGCCTGAAATTCGCACGTACCTTCAGTGTTCTCAGGCAAAGTTGCCTCCTGGGTGGACACGAGTGTGCATTCAGGGTCTGAGGAAAAGCAAGCTGAGCTACAGATTGGCCAGAGACCCATGCGATCAACAAATGGAATTCATGTCACAGGATTCTTATGTCAAAACCATGCAGTGTGTGTCGCAGCATAATGTCAGGTACTGTATATATTTTGACATTGTACTGTAAAATGTGGCCAAGCGTGTCACCTTATGCTTTTGCTAAAGCTCAGTCAAAAATAAAAATCTCCATTTCAAGATGATCTGTCACTTCCATGACAATTGACTGTTAAGTTACTACTTGTGAAAATGAGTTACTCTTCTTCAAAGTGGTAATACAAAGTGGTAATACAATTAATGATTAATCGATAAATTGATAATTAGAAAATTAATCTGCAACAATTTTTATAATTGATTAGTCATTAAAGTCAGTGGTCTAGCAACTACACTCTCTGGTTCTGCCTACTGGGAAGTGAGGATTTCCTGTTTTTTGGTTTTTTTTTTTTTGGTTTTTTTTTCCCCAACGTATTTTAGTTTACATTTATTTATTTACTCTTTGGGTTTTTGATTGTTGGTTATACAAAACAAGTAATTGTGTAATTGCTGCATTAACTTCTTCTATTTTCTTCCACATTTTTTGATATGCTATTAGTCCTACATTCTTGCAGCTAGAAACACGATTGCAAAGCTAAAATGTTAAGCATGTATAGGAGATATGTACTATTACTTTTGGTGCAGTCATCTGTAACGACTGATTTTATATGAATTATTTTATTAATTTTTTTAAAAATGGGTTTCTATTGGGGAATGAGCGCAACAAGATGAAACATGAACAAACATATGGATATCTCAAAAACTATAAACGCAATAGGTCAAGAACTTGGTGAACAATTGTCCCGTACTTCAGTGCTTCACATACTCAAATATGGTAGCAAAAGCCCCACCACTTGGTAACAAACATTGCAAAATATTTTGGCTAATATCTTGGAAAGCATGAGGGATAGAAGAAAAAGTTTTGGTGTCTATGGATTCAGCGGATGACGCTGAGAAGTTTCATATAGGCCACGCCCATTTGCGTCATACTTTTTTTTTTTTCTGCCATTTTGAATTTTTGCTAGACATACTTTTGACTCTCTATCCTACATCTTTTATTCAAGCTTCACCAAAATTAGTACATGTGGGAAATCATTTATCTTTTTTCCACGATTGTTTAACAATCTTCTGTGAGTGCGTTCAGTTCAGCCTGCAATAGCTCTTGAATGCTTCATCCAATTGCAAACAAATTTGGCTCAAGGGGTACAGACTGACACCACGAATAAGACCACTGGGGGGTGCTATAGTTTAAAAAAAAAAAGTTGCTTAATAAAAATTGCTGCTACTCCCAGATAGTGATGGCTAGAAACATGGTTCCACTTTTAAAATGTCAAGCATAACAAGTCCATATTAGCTTGTAAACAGCTTGTTGATATCTCTTGTAGTTAATGAGTTATTAATTTTTTTTTAATGAGGAGTGCATATAATCGCAAATATCTCAAACTGTAAAGACTACAGAATTGAAACTTGACAGACAGCTGGCCAATGGTGATATTTTTCACATAGTCAAAAATTGTAGCGATAGCACCACTATGTGGCCAGGTACAAAACTACTTTGTATGTTTTTTAGCCATTCATAAGTTTGCTCCTTTTATGGCTGTTCAGGATGATATGAGCTGCATTTCTGCCTCAATAATGCAAAAAAAGTAAAATGACTATGGTATCGTTCACTTAATATGTCAGAAAATAAAGCAACAGCAGCATATGCAGCAATCACACGTATTTTCTTCAGGAAATGCATATATTCTAGTTAGAAGACTTGACCTTGGGCTTTGGAAAATGAATGGGGCATTTTTATTCACTATTTTCTGACATTTTATACAGTAAGCAATTGAAAAATAATGGTTATATTAATTGATAATGAAAATAATTGTTACAGCCCTAAAATTAGGTTACTTGGAGCTTCTCTTAAAATGAACTAGAACTTGCCTCTGTGGATTGCTTTGGCATTTGTCTATTCAACTGCATTTTCACCTGCTATGGTTTCTCATTTACTGTCAAATAAGGTTGCTTAATCATGCTCTCTAAGTAAAATTAGTCATTTAACTTTTGCTTGTAGCTTTTGAAAGGTTTCTATAGTCAGAAAGTCTGACTTAACTGTTTGCCTTGTTATACAATTGAATTCTAAGGATAGATATCAGTTAAATGTCTTGCATACAATGAATTTAAAGTTTACTCATGTGAGATTTACCTTAATAATTAAATACTTAAATGAAGAAAAATAAATGCAGTTGTTGAGTAGAACATGTTTGAGATAGTAATGTATCAGCTTTTTGTCTTTATTCCTTTTTTCAGGAATCTATGGCGTGAAGTTCATTACAAACTTGTGCAGCCATATGCAGGAGCCAATGAGCAAATGCATATTGCAGCTGTAGATGCAGTGCGTCATGCGCTACAGAAGCTCTTCAATTCCACATTCATCTCATCTGACAGAGTGTCACCATCCCTTTCTCCAGCCAGAGAGAAGGAGAAAGAAAGCTACTTGCCATCCAGTTCATCTTGCTTTTCCAAGTCCCAGCCAGACCACCTATGTCCAAATGTTCTGCCTGCAGAGTGTCTGCTGGAGACGGTAGAAATGCTGTATGTGATTCTACCATATACTCAGTATTCACTCCAAGATATTGTCTCCTTCAGCCCAGCCAAGCTCGCCAACAGCCATGCCAAAGTGTTGTTCATTCTCTACCAGTTACTAATAGCTCTGCAGGCATGTCATGCAGCAGGTCTGTCTTGTGGCGAGCTCTCTCTGCAGGACATAGCAGTAGATGAGCAGCTCTGCAGCCGTCTCAAGCTCAACCTAGCCCATTATGAGGAACTGGGGACGGAACAGGATGCAAACAGTGATGTTACTGGCAGACATGTGCCAAAAAGTGTCCCGCCAAGGGACAATGTATGTGTGAGCCAAGAGAATAAAAGACTTTGCAAAGACTGCTTTGATGAGCTCAAGACATTGGTTCTGGACTGGGTTCATGGACGAGTCAGTAACTTCCGCTACTTGATGGAACTGAACAGGTTAGCAGGACGGCGAGAAGGAGACCCTAATTATCACCCAGTGCTGCCATGGGTGGTGGATTTCACTGTGCCATTTGGAAAATTCCGGGACCTCAGGAGGTCAAAGTTCAGGCTCAATAAGGGGGACAAACAGCTGGACTTTACATATGAGATGACCAAAGAGGCTCTGGCAGCTGCAGTGGGTAACGGGGTTGGTGGGGGTGGTGTAGGTGGAGACCTCACTGGCTCTGTAGGTGCTGGCAGTGCTGGACAGTCTGACCACCTCCATGTACCTCATCATATATCTGATGTGCTCTCAGACATTACGTACTATGTCTACAAAGCCAGGCAGACACCCAAGTCAGTGTTATGCAGTCATGTTAGATCCCAGTGGGAGCCTAATGAATACCCAGCCAGTATGGAGCGCATGCAGACCTGGACCCCTGATGAGTGCATTCCAGAGTTCTACACAGATCCCTCCATTTTCCGCTCTATCCACCCTGACATGCCAGACCTGGATGTGCCTTCCTGGTGCAAGTCTTGTGAGGAGTTTATTGAGGTCCACCGGCGCCTTCTAGAGAGCAGAGAGGTGTCCCAGCATTTGCATCACTGGATAGACCTCACATTTGGCTATAAATTGTCTGGTAAAGAAGCTGTCAAAGCCAAGAATGTGTGCCTGCACCTAGTGGACAACCACACCAATCTGACTACCTATGGTGTAGTTCAGCTGTTTGACCAACCCCACCCACCCCGCTTATCTCCTTCCCAGTATGCCCCAGCAGAACCTCCTCTCCTTGGCCTTGCTGCTCTTAATGTGCCTTCTCTACACATCCCTCAAATCGACACCAATGCTGACACTGTGGATGGAATGGTGCCAGAGTCCACAGGGTGTGAGTCCAGTGGCTGGACCATGGTAGACAGAGATGAAGAGCTTGAACAAGGTACAGAAGCTCTGGACTCATTAGCATCTTGCTCATCCAGTTCTGAATCCTGCTCTGTGCCATTGCCAAGTGTCAGTACGACAGGAGGAAAAATGGGAGGAGAGCACACAGCACTCATTGTATCTCAGTCCCCGAGTTCATTCCCCGGTGATTTTACAAGTGGCTTAGGCCCTGGTTTACGCAGTGCCATGTTACAAAGAGGTGGACCAGTGAACAAAAAACATGGGGAAGGAATTGTAACCGCCACCAGTGCAGAAGAAATCAAGATCATCCTCCCTGAAGGGTTCAACCCATTACAGCCTTTGGAAGAGCTGGAGAAGTTGAACAATTTCCTGGTGAAGAGTCTGCACGCTGAAGTATGCCATCCTGCAGGATCTAGTGACTGCACGAGAAACGGTGTGATAATTGAATCTCTACCCACTCTTACACAGCTGTACCAAAGAGACATGCAAGCCCTTGGTGTTCTAATCGCTGAAATATTCTTCTCCTTTAAACTGAGAGGACTGAAACCAGGAACCCCCCTCAGACAGCGTTTCCAAGCTGTTATGAAGCTTTGCTCTGCCAGCCTCCGTGACGTGCCACTGTCTTTACACCATGCTCTTGAGACACTGCTGCTAATAGAGAAACACTCTGGAATAGCACATAGAGAAGTACCAGATTGCCCACGTCCACTCCTCTTCAAATATGACCCCATCTGCGATGGTCTCCCTCCTCCAAACCCCTGCCAGTTACTGAACTCAATCATTACCCCCTTTCCTTTCCCTTCCTATTTTGCAGTACTTCATGGTTTTATCTTTTCCTACCACACTAAGATGGAGACTACATGTAGCCTTCAAGGAAGAGATGTTGTCTTTTACCTGTGGCAGCAGCTTGAGACGCTCTTGCGTGGTAACATCACAGGTGAGGGTCTTGAGATTCTTTTGCCCTTCATTCTAGCCCTCATGCTTGAGGAGTCCACTGCTGTGTATGCTGCTTGGTACCTTTTTGAGCCCATCTCTAGAGTACTGGGTCCCAGAAATGCAAACAAGTACTTACTGAAACCACTGATCAACGTTTATGAAAACCCTCACTGCCTGCGAGGACGCTTCTATCTCTACACTGACTGTTTCATTTTGCAGCTGATTATGAGGCTCGGCCTGCAGGCCTTTCTGTCCAGTCTACTCCCCCATGTGCTGCAGGTCATCACTGGCTTTGAAAGCTGTATCTCAGGCTCTGGCGGAGAAGCATGTAAAGGGCTGAGGGCTGGCACATGCAATCTAGGAGAGGAAGAGGAAGAGGACTTTCAGTGTGGTGAGGTGCGGTCATCGTCTGGGTCTGTTAGCGGAAATATTGGTGGTAGCAGTGGTGCAAGTGGAGGAGTTGGGGTGGTGGGAGACACAGGGCTGGTCGACTACTCCTCTGGCATCAGTCTCAACGACCAAGTGTTTCTCTCAGAGGCAGAGGACTTTCAGAATGGGTTCTATGTCAACAGTGGAGCAGGTGTGGCTGCTGGGAAACAGCAGGGCCAGAACTCTGCATCCAAGGATCAAGACCAAGAGTCTCTAAGTGTGGGGAAACTAAGTGACAAAAGCAGCACAAGTGAACTCTCCCTGGGTGATGGAGACTCAATGCGGGATCGAGCCAGTCTCAGATCGGCTGACAGCAGCCAGGACCTTAAACACGCGAGTGAGGGAGAAGAGGGAGGAGAGCTGGAGGAAGAAGAAGTGACTGAGACTAATGAGGGGACAGATGACCCTACTGTACCCAACCTGGAGCTCACTCTCTCTGGTTGCACAGAAGATTCAGTGGCCACAGTTGCCACCCTGGAGGGTGAGTTTGTGAATGGAATGGCACTGGAAGAGACTGAGAAGGGCATTGTGGGAGAGCAGGAGGATGAAGACGACCATGATCCATCAGAAGACTCTGAGGAGAAAGAGCAAAAGATTCTTCTAGGTGAGTGAATGATGGATGTTTATGTAAAGCATTTGTTTATTAACTGATAATGTTTAATGTTTTTAAATATGTCTTCACACAGATACAGTCTGCAAAACAGTTCGATGGCTGTCAGCGAAACTTGGACCAACAGTGACGTCTCGATACGTAGCCAGAAATTTGCTGCGAGTGCTCACAAATTGTTACATTGGTACGTAAATTAACAGCTTAATTGTTTGATTGCCCCATTTATACACGTATATTTTGCAGCAATGACAAAACCGTGCCCTAGGGTTTTGTATTTTCTAACCAATGTTATGAGTTACTACTTGTGTTTTCTTCATCCATTTTCCTTCTCATGTTTTCTGTCTGTAGGGACTGAGAAGCACCAGTTTGTGGCCACTGCATCTGAGGAAAACAGTCTGGACAGCGTGGGAATGGGCAACGTGTATGAGAAGAAACCCGTGGTCGGCGATCAGACAGCAGGACCCGTGTTGGACTGTCTCATCTACATAGCTCAACTTTATGGAGAGCCTGTACTCACTTACCAGTACCTCCCTTATATAGGATATCTGGTAAGATGTGAAAAATCATACCAAAAAGAGAATCTACACTTGCCTGTACATAACCACCACCACCACCACCACCACCACCAGCCCTTTTTTTGCCTTATTAAGGTAGTTTGCTTTTTCATGGGCAAACAAATGTTTTGTATCAAGGGACATTTTAAGGTAATTGTTCGTTCTGAAATTTTACAAAAATGTACGTTTAATTTTACCAATGTGCATGTTTTCCAGGTGTCTCCACCTTCTTCGCAACGTCTTAACACACGTAAGGAGGCAAGTCTGCTTGGAGCTGTTGCACTTACACAGAAGATCATTGTCTTTCTCTCTGATACCACTCTAATGGACATGCTTATGAAGATCAATCAGGATGTGCTTCTGCCACTACTGGACCTGCTCACCACCCCCAGTATGGGGTAAATAACAAACATACCTATATACACACATACGTATGTTGAAGAACCACACACGACAGTTCCTTAGGGTTTCATAATTCAAACACGAATTCAAAGACTTGTCTGACAGCAGCATCACTGTAAAATATCGCAGATTTTTTCCTTTGTCACACATTTTGAACTGTTCATACTTTTTGAAGTGCTATCTCTTTTTCATGTTTGTGTTGAAAAATAATCAGAAAATGTGCTACACTAGATCTATCATTCATCTTCTGCTCGGTTGTATTTCATTCTGCTGTACTCAGGTTTCCCAGCGGGGTGCAGACACGCACTGCCGTCTGTCTCAAGACACTCAGCCTGATGGCTCTCATCTGTCTGCGCATCGGTAGGGAGATGGTGCAACAGCATATGGCTGACACTCTGCGCCGGTTCTTTGCTGTTTTCTCTCTGCTGCAATCTCTGCATCCCCAGGTATGCACACAGCGGACGCACAATACATAAGGGCTGATTGATGTTGTGTCATGTCAAGTTTATTTCTAGAATGCTTTCAACAAGCACATCTTTCACAGAGAGCTATATGTAAAACAAATGACACAAAGGCGGATGAAAAAATTGATAAAACAAAAGACAAAAACTTGTAATATGAACTGTCAACCACATGGAGAGAGAGAAAGTACATGCATTTGTGAGTATGGCAGGATGGTTGTTCTTGTTGCATCAGATCATTTAAATGTTTATCCATGTACTTACGTCTGTTTCTTTGTAAAATGGAATGGTAAGGTAAACAGATGTGGTGCCTGTCTCTGTTTTTCTGTAGCTCGACAGCGCCCCTCGCAGAGTTGTGGGAGAGGTCACAGTGGTGGATTTCTGTACAGCCGAAGAGACAAATGTGACATATGAGTTGGGGGTCTTGGAGGAGCTGCAAACTGTATTTAACCCTGAGATGGCACACGCCTCCTACATCCCCTTCTACTGTCTCATAGGTAGGAAATGCCTAATCTTGTGTCAAATACAAAATACCCCGTCCAGCGGGAACATGGCAGTAAACTGTGATAAATTCAAATATACTCTTACACTTCACTGGTAAAAATGAGTGTTTTATTGTGATTTCTGTAGGTGATATGGCAATTCGTAAGCTGGTTCCCAACCACGAGCTGGTCTGGCAATTGGCCCAGTCCTACCATCAGAGTGTGAGCCAGTGGAGTCCAGAGACGAACCTAACAGCAGCGTCCAGGGCAGAGCTGCCTCCATTCTCAATGGGTCTCTCTTCTGGTTTCGGCAGACGTGTGGGTTGCAGCCCCTTTCCTGCACCCTCAAGTAGCTCCACCCCGCTAGGGGACTCCCTCCCTGAGTCAGGCACCTTTGGGAGCCACCTGGTAGGAAACCGTATCCAAGTGTCCCGAGACAATGATTATAGTGGTAGCCCGAACCTTGGCTTGGCCAGCTCTTGGGGACGCTCCAGCCATACCACTTCCATTATCACCACTGCCTCCACCTTCACCACTCCATCTGTTGGCACATTGGCTTCCTTTTCCTCATCCTGGGTGAAAGGCCCCACCCTGGAGGACAGTGCCCTAAAGCAAGAGCTCCCTCGCAGTGGCCGCTCCCTGCAGGGGAACTGGCTGGCCTACTGGCAGTACGAGATAGGTCTCAACCAACAGGATCCACATTTCCACTTCCACCAGATCCGGCTGCAGAGCTTCCTAGGTCACTCAGGCACCACAAAGTGTTTGGCACCGCTCGCAGGAGAGGATTACTTCCTTTCCGGTAGTAAAGACAAGACCGTTAAGCTTTGGCCTCTTTATAACCATGGTGATGGGACACAGGAGGTGGAGCCTAGGCTGACGTATAACGACCATCGAAAGTCAGTCTTCTATGTAGGACAGCTTGAGGCTTCGCAGGAAGTAATCAGCTGTGATGGTACTGTGCACCTATGGGACCAGTATACAGGTACGGGATATCAAGCACAAAACATTTCGGCTCACGATTAGAACTGTGTATCTAGAGCTTATAATATTGTTCAAGTACTTTACTATGTAACCACATTCTGTTTTTTTGTCCTTAGGCAAGCAGATCCGCTCATATGAAGCTGTGGATGGAAAGAATCCCATTACAGCTGTCACTACCATGCCAGCTCCAAACTGCAGTGTTGTGTTTGGCAGTGCAGATTCTGTTCTCCGCTTCATTGATCCTCGCAAACCAGGATTGCAGGTAGCAATTTCACTTAACAAGCTCATTCTGTCAAGACCTTTGCCATTAAACATCCAGCAGACATCAGTTGTTGTAGTGTTTTCAAAACTGTTAGCACTTTCTACATTTCTGCACTATAGAGTTATTTCAGACTTGACAGTGACAAATCTTCCCTTATATCCTCAGCATGAATTTCGTCTGGCATACAACAATTTGAGTGCTGGCCTTATCCGCTACCTGGCAGTGAGCCCTTCAGGGCGCACAGTGGCTGCAGGTTTCTCATCTGGCTTCATTGTTCTGCTAGACGCACGCACAGGGCTTATTCTGAAGGGCTGGCCGGCTCATGAGGGAGATATCCTTCAAATGAAGGTATATTTGGAGTGTGTGTGCGTAAAGCGTGTAGTTTTCTACACCTTATGTCTATATTAGTGAATAGAGCTGCCTCTGGGTAACATCTGGGTCAGTGGTGTTCAATAAATAGAATTTGTTATTTAAACAATTTGGGAACATTATGCAAATCATTTTTAACTGTTTTAAATTACAACAATGACAAGCTAGGGTACACAGTAAACACTGAAACCAAGTTTAAGTGTATATTGTGTTTCTGTAAAAACGTCTTCTGTCTTTTCTGCAACAAGATAGGAAGGCAACAGCAGGAGAGTATTTATAGTGTTTTCAGCTGCTGGTTGTAAGGTGGTGCATCAACCAGCTGAACCTGGTGGGTACGAAATCACAATCACGCTTTCTGGTAAACAGTGGAAACTTTTGCAGTGACCACAAACTGTGGAAATCCCAACCCACGCAGTGCACACGAGCCAGTTAATCACTTCTCATTGTGTTGACTCTCCTTATCTGAGTGATCCATGTCTAACATATGACCTCTTGGTGGGTTGTCTACATGGATTATTGGATAATTTTATGCTGATACTTGACCCATTTTTGATGCAAGTTGAGAGCTGCCTGTCCCTGATAAAAATAAAAAAGTGTTTTACTGAATTCATTAAATTTGTTAATGTCAGAGATTGGAAGATTACTGTTTGATGTGCATTCATCTTATAATTTAATAGGTGTAGTGTTAATTTAGTTATGATTTAGTACAAACCAATTATGTAAAAGCCTGAGCTATTGCATGACACTGGTAATGTTCCAAAAAATCCACCAGAAAATTGTTATACTGTATTCCTGGACAACACCACATACTCAAGCTAGAAGGTGTGGCTGTACTTTTCAGTAGTCATGTGATAAATATTCAAAAAGACAGTCAACCAAGTGGCTTTTATTTTGACATTCCCCACAGGTAGTGGTGCAGAGATGGTGAAAGTTGTACCCAGCAAATCTGTTGTCAACAGAGCGCAAGGATGAGCAAACTTTATTTAACCCCAAATTAGGTCAAGGATTGTATCTCTAGTTTTAAGGCACAAGTTTAGGCAAATATGAACACAGGTTACTCATTAGAAAGACCATGGTGGTTCTCACTGGCACATTCATATTACTCAGACTCTTCCCCTCAGTTCTTACACGTATCAACCAGTAGCTGTTTTCACATTAAGCTAGGAAATTAAAAACAAACTCTGATCATTATTTTATCTCATTTGAAATACATTTTGTAGTAAACAAAGGTGATCAAACACATTGAACTTACTCCCACCTAAGAGTTCTAAATTTGTGGCAACAGCAAAAATGTTCGTCAGATGTTTTTAGTAATTTTCATTAAATCTCAAGCTATGTGCTTTAGAGTGGCACTTAGTCAGTAACTGTAGACAATATGAGTGAGAAATGAATATAAGCAAATAGGACTGCGTGCTGTTGCCTAATTTATTTATCAATATTGATTTATTGATTTTGTCTTTTTAAAGTATCTTTACTTTAGTTCACGTCTTCTTTTCTCATATTCTTCAATATCAGGGTATTTAGAAGGAAATTTAAATTGCATTGCTTGGTATTTAATCACAAAACTTAGTATTCAGTGACTTCCTTTCTTTTGTTTTCTTTTCAGGCTGCAGAGGGAAACTTGGTCATCAGCTCCTCCACTGACTACACGCTCACAGTGTGGAAAGATCTGGAAAACAAGCCTATACGCCAGTACAAGTCGCAGTCCGACCCCATCCACGCCTTTGACCTTTATGGTTCGGAGATTGTAACCGGAACAGTAGCTAACAAGATCGGGGTGTACTCCATGGCAGATATATCCCTTAGCCCCGTTAGTAGCACAAAGCTGAGCTCTGAGAACTTTCGTGGTACTCTGACCAGCCTGGCAGTCCTGCCCACCAAGAGGCTTCTGCTGCTGGGCTCTGAGAATGGTGCCATTCGGTTATTAGCTTAAATCAGTGGTTCCCAGCTACACTGAACACTCTTACCGCTGACCTTCAAAGTGTCTTATTTGTGAAGACACCAGATGTCTGAGCTAATGTCCCTTCTCCTGTGCTTGAGGTCGATTGTGCTGGTAGGGCTGGTTGTCAGTTCTTTGAACAAGGCAGCACAAGTAGAGGCATTGTATAATCTTCATGTCTACTGAATTTTGCCGCTCTGGCTATTGGCACTGAATTTGATGGACAGGAAATGTGTGCCATGCTATTGACATTTATCATGTACAGTAAATCCCATGATTTTTTAAAAGCCTATAGATGTATAGATAGTATATAATCGGAAATTCTTGAAGGTCAATTATGGTCAAAGAATGAATCAGAAGACATGCTCAGGAAGGTGGAACCAAACCTGGTTCTAATGTAGTGTTTACACTTTCCAAATAGATGCATAACAACACCAAAAATACATTGACCTCACCTTTTATTTCCCTTGACATCAGAATACGTGATGCGTATCTAAATGCACTGATTAAACTATGCAGTATTTGTGGATCAAATCATTTGTTTGTGTTAGCATTTTTCCATAGTCAATGAGAGTTTTTTTTTTTTTTTCAGAGTAGGATGTTTATACATCATTAACAATAAAATTACACTCACTGTTTCGACAACCGTCTTTGTACGTCGTCTCAGAGTGGAGACACTTCAGTTGTCGACACATACAGAAGTCAGTTACCAATGCACAGCCTTTATTCTACTGCACAAGTATGGCCTGAATTGTAACATTTAGATTCTCACACAGATTTTAAAGACTGAATGTTTTTATCCACTAATAAATTACTTGAAGTTGCTTTGGTATTTTCTAAACCGTGTTTAGGGATTCTTGATTTAGCAGTTAGAACCTGTAGCAACATTATACTGGGAGTGTATATCGGCAGATTCCACTTTCACTGGGTATGCCAAGTAGTGAACTCAAACCTTTCTAATTTCTGACCACGAAAGCTAACATGGGAACAGTCAATGCCAAGATAAACAGTTTTGTAATTTAACATTGATATATAAGTGCATATGAATATGTTGAGAAAAGTTATACATCAATAAAAAAATGGGGTTTAACTTGCTCCTTATTGTGTAGTGCAAATTAATGTACAGTAGAGATTTTTGTTCCTTAAATTGAGCCCAGTTTTCATTAACTCTTAATGAATCTAAACAAGTTTTCAGAGCCCAGTATTATCCAACAGTCAAAGCTTTGCTGTTTATATGATTTTATCACCGTGATGTTGTAATACACAATTTGCCTACTTTTCTAATTATTTGGCCAAACCTCAAAATGCTCTGACAAGTGTACTAGACCTTTTTGATATCTTGTGTTTTTTGTAAACCAGGAGTGAAAGCTCAATCCTAAAACAACCAACTTGGTTTTAAAAAGAAAGTTTGTAGTTGCACGACTGACGTTGTTCCAACTGATCCAGAATCTCTCCATCAAACTGTTTATTTATTAACTGGATTAATAAAAATTACTTCCATGTTCTCTGTGTCCCAGTTGTTCTGTGTGATTCTTTTGGATTCATTATGACTCCCTCGCCTTCCAGCTTGCACTGAGTCACTAGAGTTCAGATTGGACAAAGTCCCCTCTTGTGTTTGCAGACGACTGTCATGTGATCTAGAAGATATCACCTTTGCGTAGTGGTGAAATGTGACCAAATCAGCTTCTTTTCCTCCTTATTTATTCCAGTCTCTTAAAGATATTATTATTCATAACATATAACCATGAATTTTAGACTAAGCAGTCAAGTGTGGCTGTCAGTTTTGTTGAAATGGTACTATATCAAGGCCAGGGGTTTCGTGGAAATGTGGGCCTGTGCTCTACGACATCAAATGTGTCAGCAAGTTGTATTTGTTTGCCCACACACAGTTGGATTAACCACAATTTTGCATTTAAGCTGTCATGTTTCCTGTCAAAGATTTAGTTGTTATGATTTTATCACCTGCCCATTGACATGCAAAACAGCTAAGCGTGTCAGGCTTCAATATTTAACCTTGGAAGAGTCTCCGTAGCTACATTTACAAACAAATAGTGACTTAAATGAGGCCCCAATCAATGTAAGTTGATATTTAACTGTTTGCTGAGCCAGTGCCAATCTTTTGCTCTCAGGAATTCTGCCATCCACAGTCACTTAGTCGCTCCTTTTTTGGACAAGGCAGCAAGTTTTTTTCTATTTAAAGTTAAGGTAAGATTAAATATATTGAAATAAATTTATCGGGACATTATTGTACAAACTTGGTGGAATATTCTAAATATTACTCAGTTATTCGTGGATTTTCATGTTTGTGTGAAGTCTCAGAGGGGCTATGACGTTATACCAGCTAATACCTCTGGACATTTTTATGTTAATTTGAATTCTGAATGTCTGTAGACACCACAATGCACTGGTACTCAAAGTTGTCTGCCAAGATGAGTGGATTTCCTGTCCCATAAAGTGGACAGTCTATAACAGTGTTTTATGAAATAATAAATCTGCAGTATTAGGATGTGCTTCAAGACAGCCCGGGTAACTGCTGACAGCACACAGTTTGCAGTTTTACTGTGACATTCTTGGTGCATGTTCTACAGTAAGTATCTTTTACCTTCTAGGCACATTTCCAGATGATCTGGGTTCCTTTAAAAGAGAGGGCGACTAAGTAAAGGAAAAGTGTTTAAGACCTGCAGACAATATAGCAAAGAAACAATAAACAAAGGTGAGATTGTTATGTTTTATGACTTGATTTTTTTTTTACTAGCTTGTAACAACAATTGAAGGAGTGAAAATATGGACTTCAGAGGGATATTGATTTATTGCACAATATACTTTTTAAAGAGAGGTATATTTCTTGCTTCATAAAAGTGAGCAGGTCAGACATTTTTCAGCCAACAGTTTCTCTTTTCTACAGTTACGTTGTAAGGATATGGACCTCCGTCTGACACTCCTGCTGATCTATCTCTGCAACCAAGGAGTCACTGTAAAGCACTGAAACGACAAATAAATCAGTTATAAGATTATGACAGATGATTATAATCTGTGCAGATTATATAATGCTTGTATGGATTGTTATTTTATACTATCTTTCTGCTCAACAGAATGCTGAGGTGGCAGAAGATAAGGTGCTCCCCTTGGTGCCTCTTATTCCTTTGATGCCCAGCCACCCCAGAGAGGTCAGAGGCAAATTAGAATAGAAGAGGTTTTCTCTGATTGTGCTTGTTGTGTCACAGCAGTGTTGTGGTCATCTGAACTCACAGTTCTGTAAATGTCGCCTTAGGCTGAATATTTTCTCCCATTTTTGCCTTTAGAAAGTAGAAGATGAAAGTACAGCACAAGCGGAAATTGCAGATACCACAGAAGCACCTGTAATTGAAACAACTATACGTAGAAGGCCCAACGGGGGCTCGTCAGAGGAAGACCAAGATGAGGGTTGTCTGTCTGTCGGCCGAAGCTCGGAGTCAAGGGAGGCCATCGCTGCTGCCATTCAGAAACTGGGTGTGCAGCTGCTGCAGAACCTGGAAACAACGCCAGAGCAACCAAATGTCATCATATCTCCTTTCAGCATATCACTAGCCCTCTCCCAGCTGGCTTTAGGTATGCATGTCCTGCTGCAGCTTTTACATGACACATTGTACCTAAGCAGCTTGTGTACTACACATACGTAATTACCACATTTGACGAATTGTGTCAGCAACTTGCCCTAGATTATAGTCGTCTGGAGACTATCACTGTTCTCATCCAATTATTGCCACCCCTCTTCTTCACAGGTGCAGTAAATGAGACAAAGGAGCTGCTGATGCATCATCTACATGAAAACACTCTCCCCTGTTACCACGAGTCTCTGCATAATGTCTTAGAGCAGCTCAGAAACAATGACCTGCAAATTGCCACACGTATCTTCCTGCGCCAAGGTTACTACCTAGAAGAACACAGCATATGTCAAAATTATTTTTACCTACACTAAAAGTTGAGACTACACAGCTCCTGCTTGCAGGAACTCTCTTGTTACTTATTTGTGCTGACCAGAAGAGCAGGTTTAAGAGAAATATAGTCTGAGCAAGTTTGTGTTTATTGTGTGTTGTAGGGTTTGCGCCAAAGCAAGACTTTGTCAGTGAATCCCAGCGGTTATATGACTCAGAACCAGCAGTGTTGGAGAGCTTGCAGCAGATAAATGAATGGGTAGAGAAGGCAACACAAGGAAAGATGACTGACTTCCTGTCTGCTTTACCTCCCAATCTCCTCCTCATGCTTATCAATGCTGTCCATTTCAAAGGTGAATGAGAAGTGTAATGTCATCATAATTTTATGGCCTCTCCTTTTAGATATTATGTTTGCAGGGAATAACAATTTTCCCAAAGATCCCAATGATAATAATCAATGAAATTACCTGTGTTTGCAAATGTTCTTTGTCAGAAGCTACAGTGTGTTTGAGTTATGTTGCTGACTAAAACTGAGAACTCTTTTCCATGTTTCCTACAGGAGAGTGGAAAGCTCGATTTGACCCGCGCTTTACCTCCAGAGGTGTCTTCTACCTTGACGACAAGCACATGGTTGATGTTGAAGTGATGGAAGATGCCAAACATCCCTTAAGTTTATTTATTGATAATGAGCTGGAGGCTCAGGTAAAAATATCGTCTATCACTTAGTCTTCAAGGTTTCATCACTGTTCCGAAAAATCCATCGGCCTCTTATCAAACATTCAGTTTATAACGAAACTTAAAGCCCTCACAGAACTGCATTTCCTCTCCTTGTGCAGGTAGCGAGTTTCCCATTCCAGAAGTCCATGAGACTGTTGGTGGTCATGCCTATGTCCGGCCAGGTAAATGTGTCCTCACTCTCTGCAAAGCTGAATATCTCGGACCTGTATAATCGTTTGCCCAAGGAGATGGCCGTTCAAGTTAAAGTCCCCAAATTCAAACTGGAGTATGCTCAAGAGTTACAGGATGTTTTTACCAAACTGGGTAAGACATATTTTTTTCAGTGGCACCTTGTTACAGTGGTTATTTTTTACCACAGATCAAAATGTTATTAATTGATGAAAATTTCCAGCCTCCTACGGACTAAACATATAATATAATATAATTTATCCTTTGAGATGAGCCTGTGCTTTCTTCTCTGCCTTAGGCCTGGGAGAAATGTTTTCCAGTCCAAACTTGGCTGATATGGCAGACGGCCCCCTGCTGGTGTCCAGTGTGATACATAAATCCTGCATGGAGATAAATGAGGAGGGTGCAGAGGCTGCTGCAGCCACCAGTGTTGTCATCTCACGTGCATCCAATCCTGTTTTCCACCTCAGCCAACCCTTCTTCTTTGCCCTTATGGATGATATGACTCAAGTACCGATCTTCATGGGTGTCATCACCAACCCTAATCCTGGAGCTCCTGTCTTGCAGAGAGGAGAATTTGGAAGCTATGATAAAGTGGGATTCCCGATTGACAAGAATCATGTTGGCTCATTTGGGGGCCCACCTAAGTAGGGACTAATAACCTGGTCGGCTATCCCAAGGAAACTCAGACCAAGACCATTATGATTGTACAGATTAAATGTACAATATCATTTAGCTGGATCAAAATCTGTGTGAAAACATATGCTTCATTTTTTTTGGTTATTTCATTACAGAATAAACATACTGAGTAGCCCAGTATCCCCTTTAAAAGTCAGATATTCCATTCAAAACTATATAGCTTTGCTGCATTTGATGACCTGTCCTGGTAAAGAAACTCTTCAAATTTTAATTAGATACAAGAGATGTTTCATACCCATAGTAAAATATCTGTTCATCTTTTATTTGATAACACATAAATTTTCCAAGGTGTCAACATATAGAGCCAAACTAATCTGGTGTAATGTTAGCGTATTACAGCATCAGTGTGTATGTAGTTGAATTTTTGAAGATGTTTTCTAATGGCATAATAAATTGAACTGAACTGGATCACATGTCAAGGTTATGAGTTTTAGTGTAAAGCATCTTGAATGAAAAATGGGTTGTAACCTGTAAGGCATGCGTTCATAAAACTGGGAAAAAAAGTAACACAGAGGTCTACTGTAGAGAACAGGTGGAAATTTAACATTCCTACTTGGGTAATTCCAGCCAAATACCAATAATTTGTGGTTGTTGCTAAGAGGGTTGCCTTTGTCCCTTCCTTTGCGAGGAACTAAGTGGTATTGGGTCTTCCAACCCCACTAGTTTCCATCTTGTCTTTGTTACAAAACAAAACGATTGAAGTTCTTCCATAAAGACTCAGACAATGAATGAGAGGATTACAGGTTAGAGGAACCAAGGTCCATTTTTGTAGCAATAATTATATTTGTAATTAATAAATGTATTATCATTCTTGCCCGTAACCACTATACTCGTATTTCCACTGGCACGGAGGCACATTTCCCGTGTCTTGTGAACGCCTCACAGTATTTGCCCGACGTCACGTTACGCTTGGCGGTCTTGTCTGGTCTGGTCTCCGGTCAGTTTAACGGCTTGAGCCACGCCACGGGGCTGCCGGCGCTGGCGGACTGCAAACTGAAGTCGGATCTGTGAACGGGACGGAACGGAAACGGAAGCTGGCTGCGGAGCACGCACGACGCTTGGCGCGTTTGCGCGAGCTGTTGGCGCCACCGGAGCAGTTCATAGAGTGCCTGAGGTGGAAGAGGCGCGGAGTTGGCTGTGCAGCTTATATTTCAGTACATTTGTCCTTTTTTTTGGTTCTAAATCGCCTCTTCACAGACATGACGAAGCTCTCGGAGGGTGCGATAGAGGTGAGGTTAATCTTTTTCCGCCAAAAAAACACGATTTTCAAAACGAAGAGCCAAAATTGCAGATGGTTTGATGCAGTTTTCTTAGTACAGTCTTTGTCCAGTCGCTCGTTGACATCCCCACTTCATGTAATATAAAGACGAATAAAGATGAAACCTTAGCTGTGTCGTTAACGTTTGTGTCCTTCTCAAGTAGCGTTAGCCAGCGCGCTGTCGTCGCACACGGTCGAAACTGAGCTCCGACTTTAACTTTAGACATGGAGGGTCATTTGGTTCTGGGGAAAATAAATGTTCAAGGGGGGGAAACATTATGCAAAACGTCAAACCCGACGGCAAAATGGTGTGACGCCCTTTGTGTTTACAGGCTCTGTCAAATGGCACCGGTGGCAACGACGCAGTGCTTCAGTTGGTGGTGAGTAATTAACCCAAAAAAAAATAAAAAATAGGATCACATAGTCTTCCTTTAATGTTTAGCCACTTGTTTACATCACTGCTGACCAAGTGACCTGCGTTGTCCTGTATTTTGTGGCATTTGGTGGTGTCAAGACTGACACCACATGGACACACAGTCTGTTTGAATCAGATTTAGGAAGCGTTCAGCAAAACAAAGCCGGATCACTTATTTTCCTCGGGATGGGACAGCTCCCCGAAAATGCATTTCAGGCCGTGGCATACAACTTGTAAATGCAAATACAAAAATACTACAATGTGTAGTAGTGAGCAGCGGTTTGAGGGTGGATGCCACACTGCACATATTTAGCAGAGTTTTATTTACAAAAGAAAAAAAGAAGTAATGCAGGTAATAACGTCTTGTTTAATTTGTTTGTTTGTACCATACACCGAAACTAAAGGAATGCTGTAATAAGATGCAGAATCACAAGATCAGACAAACAGAATATTTGGTGAGACAAACATCGTTCTTTGAATATATTGACCATTATCACTTGTATATCACCTTTCAGAACATTCGCAAGATTGACGGGGGAAACGGTCCAGCTCGCTTTCGGGTGATGATGAGTGATGGGCGGCACACTCTGTCCTGTAAGGCCCCCCCCCCGATTTATCTTATTAGATACATACAGGAAAGCAAGTTTGTATCCACAGAGACAATATGGTGTGTTCAGCAGGTTATTTGCAGAGAGACAGCAGAGAGTTATTGTTTTGTGGGACTGATAAAGATTTGATGCTATGATTGTTGATAATTTACTTGATTGCCAAAATTCAGACAGTTACCCATCATATTTCATCTTTTTTTTTTTTTTTTTTAATTAAGCATTGAATGTAGGATGGGCATGGTGGAGTTAAAGACGATGGCTGCTTATAAGAGTGGTTATTCTCCAGAGCCCCCTTAGTTGAATCAAGCTGGCCGGCCCCGGCCTGATTCTATCCTCTCATCTTTCTGCACCTTTGCAGCCTTCATGCTCTCCACCCAGCTGAACTGCATGGCGGAGGATAACAGACTGGCCCCCAACTGCATCTGTATTCTGAAGAGGCATGTGACCAATATACTGAAGGATGGACGGTATGTGGCTTTTCTGTACATTTCTTGACTTTATAGACCAGATTGGGGAGAATTAAGAGACAAATGATTGTGCCAATACAATGTTTGTTGTTACTGTAAACTTTGAAAATTCATACATTTGGAAGCATTTTGGACAGCTGAACGTGATGAGCTATTGAAGATGCACACAAGGCTGCTTTCTGCTGTTTATGGGGATGACTCTTTACAGACGGGTGGTGATCATTTTGGAAATTGATGTCATCAAGCCAGCTGAAGATGTTGCTGGGAAAATAGGTGACCCTACTCCTTACACTGAGGGTAAGGCTTCAAAACACATTTCATAATAGTATTTGCTACTTGCTGAATAATTCATGCTTATCTTGAAGCATTGCTCAGGGAATCTGTCTGTGAGGTGATAATGATGTTTAGATATAGATCGGTCATACAGATGAGGTTGTACTGTCATTGCAGGCCAACACTAATGTCAAGTCTCTCTTGTAGGTCAGTCTAAAGGCCTGCAGTCAGCTCCAAACCCCGAAAGCCGCCCTCCACTTCAGGCACAAAATAAAAATGAAAGTGAGTGCAAGTTTTAATTTGAACATGAATTAAAATGGGTGAAAATGTTCAGAATTCACATTTTAATGGAAAAACACAATGCAGAAAAAATTGATAAACAACCACCAGATGGCAGCCTTCCTCTATTGCTATCCATAATTTAGGTGACCCTCGGATTTACAGGACACAAGTGATTTTGACCGGCCCGTTGAGAAACATTTACATTTTTAGCTTTCTCAAGCTTTTGTTTTTTTTTTCTCAGCGTAATTGATACTCACAATTCTCCTGAGTTCCCCCTTTTTAATGTGAATGCTTGGTATCATAAACTTTAACAGCTATGAGCCTACGTTGATGGGTAGCTGTCGTTGTCGCTGCATGTCAATCAGTGTGTTCGCCTTTTTTTTTTTTTTTTGGATGCACAGTAGAATACACAAACGAACAAATACACAGCAAAACAGACTACCAGGAGAGCGTATACCCCATGAACAAACAGATTTATTTTTGAAACACTGGCAGTTTTTCATGCCAAAGATGAGCACTGGATCACAGCATAACAAATAACTTGGACCAGGAGAGATGTGCAATCCGGCTGTCAGAAGGGTTTTGCTGTCTTCTAGTGTGTGTCATAGCAGGTATTCATGCCTCTAATCTGCCATGTGGGAATTGAGGTTGTGGCAAGCACCCTCCTCATCAGCACAGTCATTGTTCATTTCTCTGTGTGTGCTGCTTGATCTGGGGGCTTAATTACCAGAAGTGCAGTGGTTGGCAAAGTGGGAGGACTTAAGTGGACACTTTGAACTCTAATCCTCCGCGTGAGACGCACACAAATCAAATGTGCAGCGCTTGTTCAAACGGAAAATCTCAAAGTCAGGCAGCACCGCTCTCCGGGGGAAGAGAAGCTCCAGTTCGTTATAGCATTTCACACTCTGCCCTGATTCTGTGAAAAGTGAATCATCCCTTCTCACGGAAATGCACATCACACATCCCCAACAACTTGGTTTGACAAGAGTTTTGTTTTCTATTCCAGTCTTTCATCTTGCTTGACTTGTGTCAGTGGTGATATATTTACTTTAAGTCATTAGGTTTTTCTTTGATGAAACTTCCCTCATGAAGTAAGATGATTGAAGTGATCACAGTTTGCAATCCAAAGAAAGTTGATTTTTGTAATTTGTCTATGATGAATAATGTATGTGCTTCTCTCTTGACTCCTCTCCATCACTGCTCTAAATGGATCATTTATTTCTCTCTTCATTCCTCCAACAGTGAACAGAGGTTTCAATAGAGACTTTGGGAAGAAGGCCCCATCTGCTGTGCCTAGTACTCCAGGGGGCAGCTCCAAAGTTGTGCCCATTGCCAGCCTCAACCCCTACCAGTCCAAGTGAGTATGTTTCCCAGTCATTGGGTTATGTCATGTCAAAAGGTTGCATATTTGCCATCTTTGGAACATTAACAACACATTACTGCATAAATGTATAATAAAAACAACAACAAAAAAAATGCAACACCGACCTACTAAGCACCAGCAAGACCACGTGAAGTATTGCATGTTGAAGCTAGATGTTGAGGACAACTGGAGGCAGGTACAATATCATGTACACTTAAATAATTTAATACAATTCTATACAATAGCCCTGCCACAGATACAACTTATTTGGCAGTGAATTAACTCGTAACAGTAGTGGAAAT
Organism: Xiphias gladius; assembly: GCF_016859285.1. Taxonomy (NCBI): domain Eukaryota; kingdom Metazoa; phylum Chordata; class Actinopteri; order Istiophoriformes; family Xiphiidae; genus Xiphias; species Xiphias gladius. Next base: position 19,990,211 of record NC_053406.1, on the reverse strand, counting down.
ATTTTTTGCATCATCTGTATAAACAATATCTTTAAATTGGCCTCTAATATCAGCTGTTACTACCTTATGGCTGACATATCCGTATTGGTGTATATGTTGCCCAATAGGTAACGAGGGCTTGCAGGACAGGAATGTGAAAGATATGATTAAGTCAGTGCCTACATAGTTTGTCCACTAGTGAGCACTGAAACTTTATCTTTCAACTTTAAACTATCCTGCAAAAGGCAAATGTCCTGCTTAGTACAGATCAAGGTCACAGTTCTTCAAAGAAAAAAAAAAAATTAAGAATCCTTATCCAAAAAGTTTATTTGTTCATGTCAAGGAAAAAAAAAACACTATCGGCCAATATATTGCTATCAGATTGTGTATAGCAAGAACACACAAGAAAGATATAGGCATTTGTTACTATGGCACAAGTGTCAAGACTTGAACCACCCTGCACAGTTCAGTAGTAGAGGCCTTTCTCAAAGAGGACACGTTGAATTGCCGTGAATTGCTGGTGTCTCTGATTACATTACTAATGACTATGCTCTATTGAGGAATGCCAGTGCAGGGCTCATACTGCCGATTTATTGGCATACCTAAATGTAACAGCCATTATTAATGTCATTAGCTACACCTGTGCCTTTGTCTCCTGTGAGTAATCCAAATGTCCCTGAAAAGCCTGTTGCAGAAGAGGCAAGTAAATGATACAGGTTCAGTGCCATTCATCCAAAGGGCCACACGGGGGCAGATTATTAAAAGGCTGAGTTTGTGAATGGATGAATAAAGGCATGCGTATGTGTATGTTTAAATTCTGGGTCCATGAGGTGCTCTGACAATGAGCAGCAGTGACATGAGTAACTTGTCTCTGTCCGATAGGTGGACCATCCGTGCTCGTGTAACCAACAAGAGCGCCATCCGTACATGGAGCAACTCTCGTGGTGACGGCAAACTCTTCTCCATGGAGATTGTGGATGAGAGCGTGAGTGTTAATGTGGTCCCATTGTTTATTTTATTTAAATAAACTACAAGATCCTGGAAATCCTGTGCTGTGCCTGACCTACTTTTTATATTAATCAAATGTTTTATTTTATGACAGGGAGAAATACGAGTGACTGGTTTCAACCAAGAGGTAGACAAGTTCTACAGCCTGATCGAGGTTGGCAAGGTGAGACGTTCTTCCAGATAATGATTCAGGGTGTCCTAATTATCTGGCAAAACTTTCTTTCACTCTGCTGTTAAAGACGGATTTGGCTGCAGAAAGCTCTGTCAACAGCTGCCAGTACTTTGTGAGTTAAAACCACAGAGACTATGAATGAGTCATCTGGCTGCACTGTACCCATACAATAAGCGGCTTATGGTCATCTGCCAGCCTTTGTCAACCCCCCCCGGCTGTCTGAAGTCGTATCTTGTTTGCACCATTCAGTCAGGTGAAATGCTCCCCCAGATCGCCGATTAACACGCGCTTCATCCATCTGTATGGGCCAGGTCTATTACATCTCCAAGGGCTCCCTGAAGATCGCCAACAAGCAGTACACATCACTGAAGAATGACTATGAGATGACATTCAATGGAGAGTCCACAGTCATCCCCTGTGAAGACAGCTGTGATGTCCCCATGGTGCAGTGCGACTTTGTGTCTATTGGTGACCTGGAGAACAGAGACAAAGATGCCATTGTCGGTAAGGAGCACAAGTAATTTTCTACAAGGGCGTTTCTGAACCCAACCTGTGTCATTAAATAACATCAGACGGCTGTAACATGCAGACCTCTAAGAACAAGTTCTTGGCTGTTGGTAGTTATTACAGGTGTTTATAGAGTGACACCTGTCAACTTTGAACCCTCCTAGTACAATGTAACAAAGAGAGAGGCTGAATAAAACATTTAAAAACAGCCTATGTAAGATGTTTAATAAAGCCTGCCTACAATCCTAACCAGTTTAAATATATGGTGGAGGAATAAAAATCATTGGAACTGTTCATCCCAATTCGGGTTGTTGCCTCTGTAGCTGACTCAAAGTAGTTTTATTTATTTATTTATTTGTTTGTTTGTTTGTTTATTTATTAATAGACCTAAATAAAGATTTTTCCTTTTAGTTACGGCCCCTTTTTTTTTTTTTCTCCAAACCTGCTCCACCCCTAAACAAAGTCATATCTTACAGTATAAAATATTGTATATGAGCAGCTGGTTAGAAAAAATCTCTGAAATACCTGTCCTTTTTAACAGAGCACTTAGAAAGTAAAGACTAGGTGGTGAATTGGCATTGTTTCTTCCAATAGATATGTAAGCATAATCTGCATGACTTGAGGATCTGTCTTTTTGCTGTGGAAATACCCAGCAAGCCCTACTCTATACTTTCTCCTGTTTATTACTCAGAATCAGCCCATGTAAAGCCTTTCAGGAAAGAGCTTGAGGCTCAGTTTGTTCATATGCTGCATTGTTGATGTGTTGTTGTTAGTGGGATGATCCGCTGAATATGAGATGTTTGTTCTGTTTGGATGGTGGCCACCTTTTGCCAATCAGTTTTATGAGACATTAGTTTTGATGTTGTCTTATGTATTCTGTGCCCTAAACAAATGTACAGAGCGCAGAGTTGATGCCCATCAGTGAATTCACCGTGCATCAAACTACAGGTGGCTAATGTTTGTGTCTTTTATAATTCCTGCTGTGTGAGTGCACATTGTTTTCCTTTATGGATGGCTTGCGCTCTGTGAGGCGTAAACACATCGTTATTCTCTTAAGAACTGTGTATTGCAAAAAGCAAAAACCAACCAACCGATGGTCAGAGCCCGGCTCCTAATGAGGTGTTCCCAAGCACCCAATAATAAGCTATCATAAGCAGAGGATAGAGTTTGTAGCGGGAAGTAGAGCCGGATATGCTGGGAGGCTAAGGTAATTACTGTATATGAGCGGAGAGATAAAAGTGGTATTAATAATACTGATGACAGTAATAGCCTGTAGTGCAGATTGACTTTGGGCCCTATGGCAGAGCCGATGAGAAAATGAGAACCTGCTGTCACAGGTAAAATGAGGTAATAATAAGGAACCTACTTGTAATTCTTTCTAATGAAGACTGCAGCTTGTACTGTTGTTTGAGTAATTTCTCTCCTGCATACAAGTTGGCAACAAAACCTAGATTTTTTTTTTCTTCACGGTTTAATACGTCCTTTTACTCAGTGAGGGTGGGGGTTTTTAGTTGATGTTGGTGATGCCACTGTTGCACCTTTACAAATAAATGGTTCCGTCAGCATCTATTGTGCTTGATTGCATTAGCCAACAAAGTGTGCTTGATTTAAGTGCATTTGCAGAAACAATTGAAGCCAATTTCATGGATTCTCTGCTACATTATGAATGTAAGTGCCGGTTATACAGGCCAGTGACCTGTATGAAATGAATGAATTACTTATTTCCCAAGAGGCAATTTTTTGCTGGAAACTGTGGGACCTAGAGTGACCTGTGGGCGAGAACAGCAGAATCAATATTTATGGTATGTATATGTGGGAAGAATCAAAATTAAAACCATTTGTGGTTATGGTACAGGATGTGACACATTCTAGGTGTCAAAACTGTACAATGTGAATCATTCAGGTGAGGGAGAGAAAAATAAAGCCAGTTTCCTCTGCTAAAGTGTAACACTTATTTGTTTGTTTGTTTGTTTTTTTTTTTTTTCATTACAGATGTGATCGGAGTGTGCAAGACTGTGGAAGAAGTGACCCGCCTCACAACAAAGGCCAACAGAGAAGTGTCAAAGCGGACACTCAGTGTGATGGACATGTCTGGGAAGGTGGTGACTGTCACACTGTGGGGAGAGGAAGTGAGTATAGACATTATGTGGAGATTAAAACGCGTAATGGGGCAGAGTTGTTGGGTCTGGAGCTTTTTTAAATAACTGATGGAAATCAATACCAGCCTTTATGATACGAGGACGTGCTTATTGTAATGGTAAAGCTTTCTTCCGGGAACTCGTCTTTCCAAATGTTAAATAAACATGATTGGAACTGTCTTTGCGTAGAGACAATCTGTGAAATTGTGTAACCTTTAAGATCGTTTTTATTTGATGTAAGAGATTCTAAGACCATTTAGACCTGAATGACTGAAGCTCAACTAAATCTAGAGCACACATTCAGGGGGTTGAACCCAACAACATGAGTACTTGCAATAATAAACCTCTACCTCTGTGAAGCTAATAATCTTCAGTTTTTGGTGATCCTACGTCAGAAAGGTATTTTAATTAAAAAGGTTGTTCAGTGCGTTTGTTGAGCACTGTTAGGCAGTTTAAGAATCAAAGACGGTTAACAATGTGTGCAGTGTTTAATGAATCGTTGACTAAATTCCCTGTCACTGGGTGATGAAGTAACTGTGCGCCTGCAGTTGATTTTTACCAGTGGCTCAGAGGGACTGTGCTGAGTTTGCCACCATTTCTTTCCTCCTGACAAGAAGCAGAGAGTTCCCTGTTTGTTTGTTTTCGACAGATACCCCTTTTCCAGAGGGACATGCTGAGGTACACAAGATGTATAGTTTGCAAAGAATAATGGCAATGCCAAACAGCAAGTCTTGGAGATATTTTTCTCTACCTCTGAAGGCTTTACTGTTGCCCCCTCCTCCCTCTGTTATTTGGTTTTCCTCAGTTGATGTCCTCAGGTTATTATAGTAAATAAAACTGAAAAACCATGAAACTGAAAATCAAGTAAACAAAAATAAGTTTAAAAAAAAAAATTTGATATTAATGTTGGAACTGAAGTAAAAAATGTGCTCATTGTTTTGTTGTTGTTTAGCGTTGTGGTTCTGGGGATAGAAATGTCTGTCTTTTGGTCAGGCTGTTCACATCGGTTTGTTCAATACTTTGGTTTACAATCAAAATACTAACGACATTTCCATCAGCCTTAGCTGTTGCACTGTGTTCAGGGCTAATTAGCCACACGCTAACATGGTAAACATCATACCTGCTAATTATCAGCATGTTAGCATTGTCATTTTGAGCATGTTAGCAGTTAGCTCAAAGCACTGCTGTGCCTAAGGACAACCTCACAGCATCACTTGCATGGGTGTAAATGATTAATCTTTTGATACAAAGTACCAACACACAACTTGTTAAACAAAGAAACAGAAGTAGTTAAATCCAGACATGTACAAGTAACCACAAAGTTTTAATCACTGTCTACCCTTTTTCCATATCTATTTCTTTGTGTAGGCAGAAAAGTTTGATGGCTCTGGACAGCCCATTGTAGCCATTAAGGGGGCGAAGCTCTCAGACTTTGGAGGCCGGTCCCTTTCTGCATCATTCAGCAGCACCGTGATGATCAACCCAGACATCCCTGAGGCATATAAGCTCAGAGGCTGGTAAGTGAGCCTAAGGTTGATAGATAATGCAGTACAGAATTTGCTTATATGTCCAAGCGATTGTATGCTCAAGACAAAGTGCTTTTACAGCAGGTGTAAAACATGGATATACATTTTTTTTTGCCAGAGGGCTTTTTCTTATTTACTTCACCCACTGGAAGCCAACTTCTCACATGCAAGTATTACTGTTGAAATTGAAGAACTCGAAGGATTTAAATGGTGCGTTTCAATTTCCCAAGTTGTGAGAGTGCATGCTCTGATTCTCATTATCAAGATTATTTTTCCCCCATTAGCCACAATGTGGGGGGGGGTACTTCAATGCAGCATTTCATATAAATGTAAATCATACTTAATCTGTGGAAAAGGGTTTTTTACTCCTCTAATTGCCTTTCTAGATGAAATGAAATCCATTCTAATTTCTGTGTGATTATGTTGATTGTAGCATTTCTTTTTATCTTGGTGTGTGGCTGTGTAGTGTGCACATATGTTCTTCAATGTTTGTTTTCCCTTGAACACCTAGGATTACGTGGAAACTAGCCAAAATATCTTAGTCCTTTAAAATCAGAGCAGTTACATGTGTACATGTAGTCATGCGTACTGCACTATAGTTTAATTTATTAGAAGAACTACAGCCACATGCAGAGTTATATTACAGAAAACTAACACAATTAAGACATGTGACTCTATTCCTTGAAGATTTTCTCTTGGCTTTTCTTGCAAAGGAATACAGAAACATTAAAGACGCAAGCTTTCATCTTTTCTTTGGGCTCCCGTGCCAGTTCCTCGATTCTTCATTTCCTAAATTATTTCTTCTCCCCTGTGTATAACATGACCAGAAATAAGTTTGTACATTAGTATTTAATTTATTTGTGCCAGACATGTGGATAAAAGGCATTTTTGTTGTTTTTCTTGTCTGTTTTTAAACAAACACATCACTTGGTCAGTGTGTGGTCTCAAGGTTTATAGGGACACATTGTCAAATGGGTGTATGAAATGGTACAGGGAGGTGCATGATTGATAGATGAGTCAATGCTCATATGGACAGGGGAGCGGGGCTTATACTTAACCTCACTCCAGCACTGTGGCAAGCTGATTGATCCGTCCTCCTTAGAGATCCCACTCAAGCAGACCTTGTTTGCCCTTACTTTTTGACATGAAGGCAGATGTCTGTATTTGTGAGTGAAGATTCAATTGATTCTATCCAAAGGGTTTCATTTATTTACCTCCCAGTACCAGTGCCTGCTCTGCCTCGATAAATAAAAGATGGTAAACAGTTCGAATTTATTTTGCGACAAGTCCTGTGCAGTCTTTTCTCCTGCTTTTGACAAATGTGGCTGTGACTGTTTATTCTTGATCACAGGATCTGATCTGCATAATCAGAGCAGTGAAATGTGGCTCTTTTGCAGGTGAGAAAGAAAAATACGCTTAAATGTGCCGCTTTAATCAGATATCTTGGCTTATGGTACTTACCTCTGGCTTCTCGAAATATATATATTTTTTTATATTTCATGTCATTTCTCAGAATGCCGACAACTATGAACTGCTCTAAGGGTTTTTGTTTTTTTTTTTGTTTTTTTTTTGTTTTTTTTCCTTGATGGTTTTATTTTATATTTGTGTACTGAGATAAAAGAACATTTTCTTTCTTTTACCATTAAGTCCCGAATGAGTTTCCACATCCCTGCTGTAGCATAGGCTTTTTACACTTCCTCTGCTCCTTCTGCCTAACGACCGAAGCTTGTTCCCCACTTTCTCCAGTCAGTTCTCAGCTGGACAGCTAGAGATAATGATCCTTAAATCCTTGTGTTGGTTTATCCACCAGAGAAAACGGGGCTGGTCCTTGTGGGTCCTCTTTGGACAATGGGTTCCTACAGGTTTGCAGGCATCCACTAATGACCAGTTTAAAAGTCACAGATGGAAGGAGGCCAGGCCTGACTCATTACTCTCGATCCAAGTCAATCCAAGGGAGGACCATGGTGAAGACAAGATTGTTATGCAGCATATCTTAGAGCCGTAGCGCAGCTAGCTTCATGCTTTGAAGAGAATGGAGGGAATAACCTCCTTTATTTATCTTTATTTTAAGGCTGCATTACAGAGATGATACATAGTGATGAGTAGTAAGTTGTCAGTGTATGTTTTCACTGGAAGACTGCTGGCTGTTGAATACATAATGTGTGTTTTGTTGTGTTGGTGATAAGCCTGGGTTTCAGGATGGTAACAGTCCATGAAATGTGTCCCTTTTAATAATTGTTCTGTCAGCCAACAGAACACGGAAGCAGAATCAGTTAAACTCTGAAATAATCTTTTGATAAGTATTTTTTAATCTTGTACAGAAGAACCCAAACCTTCTTCTCCCTCAGCTGAACAAAGATATGCCTTTACTGTCAAGACTGCTGAAACATCATTGTTCTACTCACGTGGAGGAGTGTTAATTTGATTGTGTTTTGGCGCAGACCGTTGGGACTTCCTCACATGAATAGTCTATCCTCGTTGGGCTGTTGACTCAAACTCATGCAGAGTATTAGTGGTGCCCCTCAGCACTTTCCAGTTTTCTTATATGGAAAGCTGAGTACTATCCCTTTAATGCCGCACTAATTAATCTTACAGAGATGAAAATAGCTTTAATTTCCTCAAATAAGAATGCTGCAGTATGCGCTAATTATCTTGATCCTGGGGTTAATCTGGGGTCTGGGTCTCAGTGCGTTGTTAACTTGCATGTGTTGTATGCCCCCACCCTCTTTTTGAGATTACTTCAGAGGCTGCCAATTTAGCATTAAATCTACAGTAAATTATTTGTGAAAATTATCAGTTTAAAGATCAGATTCACATTTACACTTTCATCCATTTAACTGTGCAGAAGCAGTTGTCCATTAGGTGGCAACAGCACATTTAGAGTTGGTTGTGCTGCCTTTTCCCATACTGTCAGGCAGGGCAGTCACTTTTCTGTTAGCTATACTTTGTCATATTTATTCTCAGTTCTTGATGCTATCAATCTCATACATTCACCATTAATTGATTTAGTCACACAAGTCCAAGTTGACATTTTCCCTATCTTATAATGACTCCAGTATTTCTACATATACAGGCCACAAAGCACATAGCTAGGGCAGTAATTATTATCCAAGAAGCAAACATGCTTTAGTATAGTCGTCTAGTGAACATGATGCCCGACTATTTAATTGACTGTTATTTACCCAAATGTTTCACAGTGCTGTATTGATTTGAGAAAAAAAAAAAGATGATGTGGAGTAACTGGCTGAATTACTGATTTATTAACGTAACTGCATTAGTGATTGACTTACTGAATGGTATGAACCAAATTTGCTAACAGAGGTGTCTGTCAAAGTGAAGGATTCTGTCATTGGTGAATAATAGGAGGCAGCCGGTCTCCACTGTCAAAGTACTCCTCAGCCAAAGAAACTCATTCCCCAGATGAACTTCTGGGTCTGCTCAGTGGCATGCAGAGCTGTCATTTAATTAGCACTATACTTTATTATGTTTTGTTTTTTGACGATAGAAATTGAATCAATTTGTTCCTTTTCTCTATCATGCATGTTAGTAAACTGAATGTCTTTGGGTTTTAGACTACTGGGAGGACAAACTAGCACTTTCAATGCCTAAGGTTGGGTTCTGGGAAATTATAATTAACATTTTTGCAATTTTCTGATATTTTATAGACAAAACGATTATTGATTCATCAAGAAAATAATTAGCAGGTTAACCAAGAATGAAAATAATTGTTAGGTGCAGCCCGGTTTTTGACTTTCTACAGATAGTTTATTCTACTACATATACTGGCCAGGTATAGATTTGCAATTTCATTGCTTTTCTAATTCAAAATACTGATATGTAAGTTACATATTACTTTTAAAAGTTTTACAAAGATGTAATCTATCATTCTATCTCACAGGTTAATAACTTTTCCAATAGGATAACCTTTATTTATACGGGTATGCTGAGGTTATGTTTATTTAAAACACAGCAAAGTAATAGGTATGCAGGGAGTTCAGTTTGCGTTACTACTGCACCATTTAAATCCCTTTTTTAATCAGAAAAATACCATAGCATATTAATAATTTGTTCCTTTTTTTTCCCATTATATACTTTCTCTGTCCTTATAGGACAAACTCATTAAAATTATTGTGACATACCGAGTCTACTGATGCATACAGAATGGTCCTAGGGTGAAGGGATGACATGTAAATATTTGATTGCTGTATCCCCCGGCTTTTATTCTACAGTGTTCTCTTACACACATGGTTTTCCAAATGCAGTCTGTGTGATCTGTCCATAATAAGGAAAATTAAACGATTTGCTATAATTCTACCAAAATGAGAATAAGGGAAAACATACCTTTTTATCCGCTTTTACATTTGAATAAACTACCACTGTGGCTTCTTTTTAGTCGCTGCTAGTTCCATATTTGACCACATGTCAGTCACTACAGATGAAGTGGCTAACACCATGTCACGCACAACATGGATTAATTGTGTCTGTGGTGTGTTTGCCACTCTCAGCTGAGGCATTAGAGCCTTAGCCTGGAGCTGAGAACACTGTTTACTGACAATTTCCAATCATCCCTTCATACCACCTCCTTTGACATGTCACCGCTCCAGTCCTGTCCTTGTTTATTGACACACTGACATTTAACATGTCTGTGGCGTGCACATGCTTGTCTGCCAGCCTCCAGTCATTTATGTCTGTGCTCCTGCAGATAGTTTGTCTCACCGAAGCCACACTGCTCTAAGCTGGGATCTGCGTGCCTTCAGTTGACTGTTTCACATTTACTGCCAGATCTAATTTGTCCTCTTTTTGTCTGTTTCATCATGATCACTGTCTTCTGTGCCATTTCTGTTTCATGTGCTCCTTGCTGTCTGGGATGAGAAAAACAGCAGCAGCAGCTTTAAAACTAAATGCTTTCACTGTGGTTTCTTGTCGAGCATTTTGCAGCCCTTTTCGGGTATCTGTCAAATCGGATGTCCAGAGCAGCCATGTAACACTGTGAAGCCCTACAAGTCTGCAGTCTTACCTTTTTATAGTGTGATGCATTTTTAATAATCTCAGCTATGTTGTCACATCATTTTTTTTTTCTCCTCTGTAGAACATCTGTCTTAGGAGAGATGTTGAGCTATGACAGAAAATGGATTCCATTATGTCTGATTTGATTTGTCAGAATATCTTTTTTTTTTTTTTTTTTTTCACCCCCTTCCCAATCTCCTAACTGGGTACAGGAACAATTAAAGCAAAACAGTGCAGGTAAACTGGCGAGGAAATTGGTGCCGCCATAAAAAATTGCTCCCATTTGTCAATAGGAATGGGAAGCGGGCAGCCTGTGCGTTGCTCAGGCCACAATCTGAGCCGTTAATGGGGAAATTTTCAATTAGTCATGCCTCCAGGAGCAAGGCCTGCTCTCCCTGTATTTACAACTCGACCTCCCCATTGTGTGCCACTTTGCCTTGTGGCCAACAGATTAGTAAACTCTATTGATCTTTGTGACCATTTTAAACTGTTATTTTTTTTCCCCACAACAGCATTTTATCTCCACCCATCTTTCTTCTCATTCTACCCCGCCTTCACTTTTCTTCTTTATATTGTCTTTCCTGAATTACCGAGAACATTGGGCAAAAATGGGTTTCTGATATCACCGTAACAGCCCTGACCCAGGCCAGCTCATCTGTCCCTTTGCTCTTGATTCATTTCACAAGCCTCTCAGCCTGCCTTGCTCTCAGCTCAGCCGCCCCTGCTTTAACAAACACAAATGGATCCTCTGCCTGGAACAAGATTTTTTCTTTTTAAGCTAACTGTTAATTGGATAGCCTGCAGTCTGTTGATGGCCATGTGAACAGCAGCGTATTGTGCAGACTTTTTGGGTTCAGATGTATTTAAATTAATAGTGCTGCAGTCCAAAAGCGGGCCTCTGCATACCAATAATACAGATCTCTCAAGTGGAAATACAGCTATTTTAAAATTATTTTTGATGTACTGTAGAATTTACTTATTTAAAAGGGAAACTCCAATGATTTTACACACTAAAGTCAGTTTAAAGGTGGGAGCACAACTGCATATGTAAAAAAAAAAAAAAAAATAAAAAAAATTAAATAGTTGTATAAAGGCTTTTGTGGCTTCAGAGGGAGCTGAGCAAATTACCTCATCGGTCTTTTGGGGCTGAGGGAAAAAAAAAATGTGTGTGTGTGTGTGTGTGCAGTTAGAAGGAAGTAAACTTTCCAGACCTCTTTGAGGCTAGAGTTGACAGAGTTGTTGGCAGTCCAGTTGCATTGTGAGTTATGTAGGCACCAGGTTTTGACGAGGAAGAAGAATACGGAAATGAAAAAGATATTTAGATTTTTTATTTATTATTATTATTTTTTTACAGTCTATCGTGAGGGATAATTTTGTAAGACTGGAGTGCTAAATCGGTCGAGTACTCTTAACTATATAGAGCTGAAATGATAAGTGGATTAATGGATTAGTCAATTGGCAGCAAATTAGATGGCAGCAATTTGATAATCAAATAATATATTAGCATTAAATTCAATTTTAAAGCAAAAAAAGGCCAAATATTCAAATATTTATGCTCCTCAAATTGGAATATACCTTGGCTTTGGGCTGTTAGTCAGACAATAAGCAATATGAATATGCCAACTAGGGCGTTTGGAAATTGCGGTGCACTGCTGACTGGTATTCACTTTATTTCACATAGGTATGACAAGGAGGGCCATGCCATGGATGGACAGTCTTTGACGGAGTTGAAAGGTGGCAGCGGGGGAGGAAACACCAACTGGAAGGCTCTGTCTGACGTTAAGACTGAGCACCTGGGACATGCAGACAAGGTACACACGTACTCAGCTTTGCCTTGATGTACTCAAACATTCAAGATATGGTAACCCCAGACATATTGTTATTCAAGGATGACTCTTTGAAGATATTCAAGGACAAACCGAAAGGCCGGTGTTGAATCTCAAACAACAAATATGAAAGTGCTCACAGTCAAGCTGCATTTGTTATCAAAAACCCACAGTACACATTGAAGGTCTATATAACATAGTGTAACCTTGTTACTCCTAGTTCTGCTTTGCGAAGTACTTTTAATTGACAGTCAATGTGATGAATCTTCATAATCATTGATTAATAAAATCACTGCACCACCAGATATTTGTGCTTAAAATCAGATCCACCAAAGTTTCCTGATCTCCTACTACTCATTAATCCCTCTGCGTTGTGGGTGTCCTCTCACTGTCTTGGTGTGTGTTCTTGGTGAAAGTCACATTTATCTCTGGCATTGATTACAAAGGGCTCTATTCTTTGCCCTAATGAACTAATGAAATTAGTGCCCTCAGATAAGTAAAGTAATACGTGTTATTTAATCCTCCCCCCTTTCTATTATGGGAAATGGTGCTCACACAAGTGTATGAATTGTCTAAGGCGGATAATGTGTCCTGTGCAGAGATCTTAACTTGTGTAATTTAACATAATTTAACATGCTCTACACATTAGTAAACATCGCAGTGTGATGAAAATAAGACTAGGACAATTAATAGATGCAAGTGTTAATGAAAGGGCACCAAGAGGCACAAGAAACACAATTTTGCACTGGCTGTAAAAGACAAGAGTAAGACACTGGACGTGAGGGATATGTTGTCTAGTTGGAGGCTCAAAGAAGGCCTGAGGTCCCATTGTCACTTAGAAAAAAACAAGAGGTTCAAAAATACATGGATTAAACAAGAGCAGCAGTTATCGGTAAGGCTCAATTAAAAGAAAAATACAGTTTGGTGAATTAGTAATTTCAGGCTTTTTTTATTCAGTGGTTTAAATGTGCATGCATGTCAGCTGCCCGAGGCTGTGAATGACCCCGTCATACTTCTGGTGCCCTCATAATTCTCTTTTCTATGGCCTGCACTGTACGATTCCTAGTCACAGATAATAAATGGCTTATTGCTCCTCCCTATGTCTCTTTTAGTGTAGCTGCTTCAGCTTTTCTATCATCTGGTGGCCTGCAATGGAGCTTAAGCAGTCAAATCCCCCCCCCCTTTTAAATTCCACATCCCAAATCCTGACTATAACCATTAGCCCCCTGTCAGGTGAAAGGCTTCTTTCTGGCACTAGCTCCCTGCTGTTTAGGAGAGGAAAGGTTAGGAAAGGTTTGACCCGAGGCTAAGGAGGCTCTTGCTCTTCCTCAGTAAGGCATGTGATGAGGCCTGGTAATGACAAAGGAGCTGAGCTGAGGCTGTCCTCAACCCCTCTGAAACATCCCATACACAGGGGCATAAGGGTCATGCCTCTCAAGAACCCCCCCCAACCAAAGTCTGTTGCAATTAATTGTCTCTGTCACAGAGTCTTTGTGTCACAATCTCGAGTTTCCACATTGCTCCCGTGCCCTCTCTGACAGTAAGTAGTCACCCGCCTTGTTGGCTTGACACTGCATTTGTAAAGGCCCGTGACAGAGGCGAGAAACCAGTTCCTCTGTCCTCTTCCCACTGTGGCAGTGCCAGTCAGTCACACGCTAACTGAAGAAGTATTGACTTGATTAATTGAACTTGTTTCGGGAAAGAAGCAGAGGTTGATTTCTGGGTTGTTTTTTTTGGTAAACAAAAACAGTAATGAAAAAAGATTAGCCCGTGGTTCCCTGAGTTGGAACAGAATCATTTTCTCTTGTTTTGTTTGTTGACAATGACCACGCTCCAAGGGGCTTTTTATTTATCCTAAATGACATGGAGTATCAATTGCCTCTTTTTGAAGTTAATTGGGGTCTACCACCTCTCGTATTAACATAATGATCAGCACTTGAAGAGAGAGAGAGAGAGAGGAAAGAATTGATTTCCATTGTACTTTAGAGATATTCTATTTTTGAATAAATTGCTTTCCTGTTTATTTTAGCAAACGTTAGAAATGATAGTACTAGTGTGTGTGTGTGTGTGTCTCTTGACTGTATACAAATTTTTTTTTTTTTTAAAAACTGTTGTTGACAGTGGAAATGGATGGCCAGGTCAGTGAAATATTTTAAAGATGCATTCAAATTTTTCAAAATATGCCAGTTTTTCTTTTTCCAGTCCTCTTGGAGAAACTCTAATTGCAGATACCTTTGGCCTTAAGCAGTTCTTCGCAGGTAACATAATTGCATTTACATAGCGACGCTCATGCTCGGTTGATGTACTCAGACGTTAAGGCACCAAAGTGGCAGGCGTGTTGCTCTGCTCCCTGACCCTGAACAGGCACCTTTAGCTTTTTAGCAAAGTGTGCAGGGTCCTAGTCTCCTATCTTGTTGTCACAGCCGATGCTGAGTTTAGTAGGACAGGAGGGCTCTGTCCAAAACAATCAGCTGTTAGGATGTGACAACTATTTGTTGTATGAATTACGGGCCGCCCTGCATGAGGAAACCTTTCCAGATGACGAGAGTTGATGTGACTTGTCTGCCAACATGTTGAAACTTTTCATCTCTTCATTACAGCACATCCAGAGATGCTTTTTATATTCATCTATTTCTGTCCAATGTGAAATTCATGACACTTGCTTGGGTGTTTTCCATGCCGACTAGGAATGTTTCCCGAAGGCTGTTTATGTGCAGCATATCTCTAAAGTTTGCTTATTCCTCACAAAAGCAGCAGCTACCTCTCTAGTTTGCATTTGTGTCAGAGCCATCAGGATTCTGGGAGTGTAACCTGTGCATCTACTGCAGAAATATTGCTTTCTGAGTGTTCACATACTCCACTACATGCTTCTGAAAATTTAATGTTAATGTTATTTTCATGCTCTTTTTATTATTTATTTTCAACAGTCAACATATCTAACATAGAAAACAAAAAGGTCGTGAGAGTGAGAACGCTGCATTTAGTAAGAATTACATTTCATTAACTTTTGGCACTGAACTTTTGTTGATATGGATTTTTGTTTGTTTATATTCCTTTTTAGGCAGACTACTACACCTGCATAGCCACCATAGTGTACCTGCGCAAGGAAAACTGCCTTTACCAGGCTTGCCCGAGCCAAGACTGCAATAAAAAAGTGGTAGACCAACAGAATGGCATGTTCCGCTGTGAAAAGTGTGACAAAGAGTTCCCCAACTTCAAGTACCGTCTCATCCTTTCTGTAAGTGACTCAGCAATCGATACCCTAAAACTTCTGACTTTTTTTTCAGCTGTGCCACACATCCACACACAAGCATATATGCTAATGCACATATCTTAAATCCCTGTTCTACCTGCCTAGTGCTAAACAGATGCTCCTGCTGAGGCTGTGGGTGTCATCCTTCTAGTCGTTCTCATTGCCTTGTCTTTCTCCTGACCTGCTGTCCTTGTACATCTTCCTGTCTCCTGGGACTCAAGCCACACTTTCGCCTTATGGCCCAACCCCTGTGGTTCATAATTGCCCCAGTCTGATAGATCAACTTAGAGAATTTTAAAGCCAGTTCTGCTGTTTCTGTGACACAGTGTAGTGAGGACATAATTTTAGATTGTCTTTACACTTGCATTAGAGCTATGCTGGGTTAATTGCTGAGGCTTTCCATCCTGTGATGTTAGTCATTTTACAGAAAGTGCAACGCTGAACACCAATACAGGCTCCTTTTCTCAGCTCATTATTAAACAAACATTATTTTAAAAAATAACAACATTAAACACAAAAAATTACTGCAATTGCAGCCGGGCATCTGAATTAGGCAGTTTTTGTTTTTGTACCGGCACCAGTCGACATATTGTTATTCTTCACAAACTGTAGCATATGCTGTGAATTTGCTTGCACCGTATGTGTCACAAGTGCACCATGACTCTTCATGTTTTCCCAGGCTTGCAAGATATAGGCTAATTAGAGGATATTATGACTTCTTAAGTGCAGAGAGATGTGTTCAGTTAACAACATACCATATTTAAACATCCAACAACAAACAGGAGATCAAGACACCCTTATACAAAATTTAAACTAGAGTACACTGATCTATACTTGTTTATGGATTAAACTTTTCTTCCTGTTTATTCATGCCTTTTGTTTTCTGTTTGATCCGTCAGGCCAACATTGCAGATTATGGAGACAACCAGTGGGTGACTTGCTTCCAGGAGAGTGCAGAGGCCATCCTGGGCCAGAATGCAGCTTACCTGGGGCAGCTCAAGGACTCGGTGAGACTCCCCTTCCCGAATATAATACTGGCCTGAGGAAATGGCCAGAGAACAGCTAAACCTCAGGCTTTGTGCCTGCCAAACAGGCACACACTCACACAATCTTGCGTAGACAAATTTGTGTTAAGGACTCCTATTGTGCTGTGTTCCTTTCCAGGCATAATTACTTAGAAAATCACAGTAGGCGTGTCTGAGTGTTCAGTTATTACTTTATTTTGCACTTGAAACCTGTGATTAAACTAACATTTGATTAAAAGAGTATGTTTACTTCTTTCATTGAAATTGAGCCAACCACGTTTTTCTCAATTTCAGAACGAAACTGCCTTCGATGAGGTCTTCCAACAAGCCAACTTCAACACGTTTGTCTTCCGCAACAGAGTGAAGCTAGAAACGTATAATGTAAGTCAAACAGGAATGGTGATTAGTCTGATAAAATGCCTACAGGTTTGTTGTCGCCGGAGCATGGTTTCTAGACAGACCATATCGCTATAGTAAAGTAGAAAATACTGTTTGCCCATGTGACAGAGGAGGGAGGAGAAAAAACAAGATCCCCTAAACAACGTTCATTCCTACGTGAGCTAGAAATGCATAGCACATAAAAAGGTTCTAGCAGTTTTGTTTTTCCTCTTTGATAGTTTTCCCATTCATTAACAAAACTACCTAGCTATCAACTTCACTGACAGAACCATCTCTTAAAAAAAAAAAACTCAGTTTTTGCCCTGGAATGCCGCTCATTTTCATTGGCTTTGTGAAGGTTGCACACGCAGATTTGTCGCGGTCACTATTTCCTGTAGGCCACACAGATAAATGTTTGTTTTAAGGGAGGCGCATAAAAGAATTGATTGGGCTGGGACTCTGAGCAGGAAGTCTGGAGCTGAGCCAGAGGATGCATCCGCCTTTAACACACAGAGGAGGCCACTGTGTCTGTCACATTCAGCTCAGCCTCCTAACTGCCAATGGCACTACTACAAGCAGGTATTGGCTGCTGCCTCCAAACCCCATATTCCTTCAACAGAGACACCTGCAACCTCTCTTTCAGTTTTCTCCTTCTCAATGCGACAAGCCAGCCATTGTGGCGTGCTCCTCTCATGTTGTCATGTGTACAGTGTTGCATAGGCTTGATGTGGGGGGGAAAAAGCAGGGCCTGACCTTTAAATATGCTATTGTCTGACATTTTATAGTCGAAACGATTGAATTGTTTAATTGAAAAAGAATCAGATTCATATATGAATTGATAGTGGAAAATAATCGTTAGTTGCAGCCCTATTCTGTATATTATATATAGTTAATTACCGCTAAGAAATTTATTACTATCATTATTATATAGTGTTCTGTTATATAGGAGCTAATGACTCTGCAACTGTTATCAAGAAGATCGAGATTTATTGGGCTTTAGCATTCAACTCATTAAAGGGTTGTGATGCATTTGTTGCTCCACATCAGTGAACCAAAACTCAAATTGACATGAAGTTCTTATTAAGCAGCAGTGTTGACGGTGGCTACTAGTGTCCCATTAAGGATAAAGACAAAGCATTCAAGTGTGTCCGGCCATAATTAATCTCATTCTGGCATCAAAATTCTTAAATAAAGGATCATAGTCTTTGTAAAGATAAATATGGGGTGGCACTGAGAAGCAAAAGCTATGTCACTTAATGTGGCATAGCTTTTGACATAATGTGTGTGTAAATGTAGTTGCTGTCCCTGTTGGCTTTATCTAGACATTGTAACTGATTGAAGTGTCTTGAAAGGATGACACTGATGAAAAAGGGGATATTGATACTGCTCTCTTTTCAAGGCTGTCCATTGCAGTGCAGCCCCAATCTCCACCACATTTCTGTTTCCATTGCAAATGGCTGTGTGGATAATATTTCTGTACTGCCCTCATAAATCCTTTCTTTCTGACAAGATCTGGCCATCACTAATTATATGATGGAGTCCGTTACACTATTCTGGGGTTACAGTGCAAGGTGAGCGTGTGAGTGTCACGAATAGGGAATTGGTTCCTAACTCCTGTCCCTCTGAGCACTGCTGGCTTTGTATTTCAGATCAATTGTTCTTAAACCAGTTTCCAAGGCTGGGTAAGAACTACGGGTGTAGCATTGTGTGCAAGGATGAATTATCCATGTAAGATAGGGATTTAAAAAGTTGTTTTTTTTCTTATTTCTAAGATACTCTTTAGATGTTTAGTTTCTGAGTGTCTGTGTGAATTGTCAGTAGACTGCAGGCTGTATAGGAGATAAGATGCCTTGTTTTCCACGTAAGAAATGGTTAGTTTCCTTGGCTCTTGTTTTACTATAAGCGTTCCTGGCAAGTTTAAAGTTGTTACAAAAAGGTCACAGTGGAGAAAATTTATGTGTGTTGTTCCTCTCGTGCTCATGTGTATACACACTCGCAGTTCTAGCTATAGAGGGCCCAGCACAGGTTGTCCAAGTGTGGATCAACATCCAAGTTGGCTGTGGGATGGTGGCTGCTTACAGATTCTCTCTCACACACAGACTCTCTCACACACACACACACACACACACTCACACACACACACACACACACACACACACACACACACACACTCTCACACACCTTGTCTAAACTCACCCACTCAACTGCAGTTTACATTACTTTGAGAGTATATGGAGGACGTAGTATACAAGAAAATCACTGTAATAATCCTTACTCATAACTCACCATTTTATGTTTAAAATAACATGCAGGTGGTTAATTTTTAGTGAATTGAGTATCCATCACTGTTCCCACATGTCGGGGGAAGAAAAACCTGCTTTTATTGTGTTAAAATATGAGTTTACAGAAATCTGTTAATAAAATTATCATATTAACAATTTTAAAGATTGTGGTGACATTTGTAATATTTAATATGATTTTGTTTGTGATTAAAAATTTTCAGGTTTTATTTCCATAGTGCACAATATTGATCAGAAAGGAGACTTTTGGTTAACGTTGATTAAGCAAAATCAGTGTTTTGAATAACATAATTTAACCCGTTGGATTTCCCCCCTCCTTTGCCAAAATGTGTAAATGTAGCTGGCCAGACAGGGGCAATATAGGTCTTAGCTAGGGCTTCAGGCTTAAAGTTAGCGTTATTACATAAACTGCTGCACTGATGATAACGTTCAGGTCTCAGAGCTAAGCATCCATGTTACTGAAAGATGAATCCACGGCAACCTTTTAGAAACCCTGACAGTTAGTTAACAACACTTAAAGGTGCCCTCTGGAGTTCTCTTGTAAACAAAGTTTCTGTTTACATTGTGTGTATCATTGAGGACCGATAAACTTGTTGAATGCATTATTTAACATACAGCAGTGTGATAAGAACTACCTAAATGACAGAAACCATCTTTGGGAAAAATTTATTTGATGTGTACTTTTGATTTCTTAGTTTGTCCCATGTCCCATCCGCTAACATGGAGGGGTGGGGGTTTAAGACCAATACCGCATCCAGCCACCAGGGGGCGTTTGAGATGTTCTGTCATCCATCTTTGTATAGTTTTTTTTTTTTTTTTTTTTTTTTAATATTCTATATCATTCAGTGTTTATATCTGTTTGCTAGCCGGCCATCCTCTCCTTGCTTTTGGTGCATTGCTACATTTCATGGCTACTAAATTTTGATCAGTGTAATAGCGGAAACCGTTGGCAGGACTGTGTATTGCATTGCGCTCATGCATGTGCATACTCATGTGACTGCAGGACACAAACAAACTGTTAAAAACATTTCTCCATAGCACTACGACTGGTCATGAACTCCACAGGCTACCTTTAACCACCGTAGTAAAATTATGTCCAAAATTCTCAAAGACTCTTCTGTCCATCTGGATCCACATGTGTTCCTTCTACTGGACGTTTTTAACCTGTTTGCCATGTTGCACCTATTTCCTCAATCTCGCCAAATTGGAGCCATAAGTGACATATTTGTTCTATAAAATGGACTGTACAGTTTTAGTATGGGGTTCATTTAGTCATAGTGATGTGTAATGTGACAGTTGATTCTTGTTCATTCTAAAATGTAAACTATGATGGTGTAATTCTCCATTATTTCATAATTTTGTATTTAAAATGTCCATAGTTCTCTTGCATCACAAAAAACAAATGAGAAATGGATATAAAACATGGCTATTCATAAAGAATGTGGACACCAAGTCAAAGGATGATGATTTACATGTCACCCTCTTCAGCAGTGGAGGATTAATGGAGACAAAATAAGTGTAACCTCTGTTTAAATCCAGAGAATAATGGTCCTGGTAGAAATGACCTTCCCCTGTCTAGACAGCTGTAGAGGTGGTTATGGCTTTAAAAGCTGCCTCTTTTGCAAAACATTAATTTGAACACCAACGCAATTCAGACATCCAGTCTAAATGTCTCACATTAGCCCACTTTGTTATTGGAGAAATGAAAATGTCTGCATCTGTCTGCAACTGATAATTAATATATTGCATTTTTGTGTGTGTGTGTGTGTGTGTGTGTGTGTGTGTGTGTGTGTGTGTGTGTGTGTGTGTGTGTGTGTGTGTGTGTGTGTGTGTGTGTGTGTGTGTGTGTGTGTGTAATACTGGGTTATAAGGTCTGATGCAAGTGTCTGTTGTCCTGTGAGCCTGGGTTTTACTGTGAAAGAAGTGAATATATGTCTCATGAATGATTTTCTTACTGTCTTCTCTGACAGGATGAATCCAGGATCAAGGCTACAGTGATGGAAGTGAAGCCTGTTGACCATAAGGACTACAGCAAGAGGTTGATCATGAACATAAGGAAACTGGCCGCCCAGTAAGAACCTCTGCGATCTATGCCAAGTATTTTGCTTGCTTTTGCAAGTTTTCCTTTGTTTCTGTAAAGCCAACAAACAACTATACAAGTATCACAGATTTTTGCTGATGAAGCATTTCTGTTTAGTTTTTTGTTATTGATTTACCTCCCTGTGAGTGAGTGATCCTCAAAGTGGTATTTTGGAGTACTTATGGAGTGAATGTTCACCTTTCCTTTGTGAAATAATGATTGGTAGCCTGATTCTGGAGAACTTAACAGACAAGGATTTTTTTTTCGTTCTTTGTTATTTGAGGAAGCAGAGCGGAGAGTAGGTCAGTAAGCCACAAAAGAAATCATCACTGTGTCTGTCTTAAGTCAGCCAGTTGTTCCTGCATACACTCTGGTCATGTGGGGGTGGTGGCTGCTTTAGGCAGAAGACCAGCAAAGTAGCTAGCACTCTTTTTCACCCTCTGATGCGCACTCAGAATGGCTGGGCTGGACCTGCACATCCCTGATAAGACCGTTTACTCTCCCACTCTTTTTTTTGGTCCATCTCTTACATACTTGCAAACATAAGCACATATACACATGCACAATGCAAGCCTTATGGGAAATGTACTACATTCTATTTAAGTACAAGGTGTATTTTCGAATGCCTGTAATTGTTTTGTGACTTCTGTAGTTCAGTTCTTTTTTTTCATGCTAATTGATTGTGAGAATAAAGGTGTTTGAAATCAAGTTTTGTCTGTTTAACAGTGTATACTTGGCTGTCTTTCAGAAGAATATTTGTATTAAATGACGTACATAACAGTAATTTTGAAAGTTGTTCAGCTCAAAGCTCCTGATCTTAACCTTTGCCAATTAAACATAAAAAAAACCTGTAGGGTTTTTTTTTTTTTTTTGTAAAGGACTTGCACCGTGTTTAGGGGATTTATTCACAGGCTGGCGAACAATGCCCTCTATCTCCTCAGCTGTTGCTCAGATGTGCAACAGATTCCCCTGTAGACTTGACTTTCATGTTGTATTAAAGCAGAACATCAATGAGGCTGCACCTCCCCATTTTTCTTGTGATAACATCTTGTTTCTGCTGAGCACTGCATCTGTTGCCTGTAGTGTGCTGAGATGGATTAAACCTGTCTTTAATAGTAAGGAAAGGTAAGTTTTACTTATTTATTTTATATTGCCAGCCATGCTTGGAGATACTGATTGCCAGTCAGTCGTACGTCTGACTGTGCTTCCTCGAAGACTTCCTAGATGTTGCAATATACATCTTTTATAACACCAAAAGTCAGATAGTGTGGTAGGTAGTGTCCAAGGCACCGGTAATGAATGCCTCCCCCCGTTCCTGCCTTGAACTCCCTGTCTGTCATGCAGCAACAACAGATGGGATCTGATAGGACCTAGTGGCTCTTTAGCCATCTGAAGTGAAATGATTTATTTAGTGATGCACATAGCACTGCTGAGAAAATAGGTTTGTACCTCTTCCAGGGTAAATCCAGCAGTTTCCCCAGGGACTGAGGTCTAGTGAGTAATTTTCTGCCTCTCGCTACATCTGGCATCCCCTCTTTTAATATGAAACGGGAAAACTAACCATTGTTCAAGCCTCAGCTAAAGTGAAGTAACTTGATAATGCAATTCTCACATTTGCAAGTTTTGATTATTTGTTTTTGCATTTAGAATGAGATTGGCTGACTATCTGGACTGGATTACATTTTGTTACTCAGGAATAATTTGCTGTTTGTTTTATTAGAAGTAGATGGGCATGGCTAAAAGAAACTGTCTCACAACATGGTTGAAATTATATCTTATGAGATGGAGCTCAAACTATTAAATAATAGGAATGTTGATGGTGTGCTGAGTCTGTGTAAAGCATATTTCATGGGGGTACACTTTTGCAGTCCCATGTAGCCCCCGAAAACCATTTTCCCTCAGAGAATTGCCTTGTGGTCGTCGGGGGCAAAGGCGGATTGATCCGAGGCGAAGGATCTGACGAAGTGTGATTCAAGGACCCCCCCACCCCCATGGACATGACACAGGTATGAACTTGAATATGATCTAATCCACCAATTACCAGCAAATAACACGCCCCCCAAAAGGCCCTGGTTCACTCGGTGTTGGTGGATTTTCCTAAATAAAGTGGTATTTTATCCCCCCCACCAAACAAGTTAATTCAGCCACTGCAGTTTTAGTTTGATATAGTGGGATGAAATTACAGTAACAATTTATTGTTAATATTTATCTTTATTTATTGGCCATACATGATGCTTTTCAAAAAATGTGACACCTGCAACTAGACGGATGTTGGCATCCCCAGTGCTATTTAGGTTAGCTGTGGCTGCACCCTTTTTATTTATTTATTTTTTTTTCAAGGTTGTAGCTATTGGCTGTTGGATTTAGAGGGCGGGCTGTCTCAGGTGTGTGAGCACCGGTACGACGAGTGTGTGAACAGGTGGAAAGGCCTTTACCCACGTGTTAGGATGATTTATTTATTTTTTTGCGTAAGTTTTCCGTTGGGTTTTGTCTGCAACTTTCATGGCGAAAATGAACTGCTTACCGGAGAGCAACAGGTTCACATTGGCCCGGACGTGGAGGTAATCCTGTTCCTTTACCAGTGCACCAACGCCGGTGTTTTATGTTCAGGTAGGGCACTCCTCTCTAAAACTAGACCTTGTCCCATTGATTCCCTGAAGGCCTGTGAGGATCATGAGGCTGTATTTGGCTGTGCAGTGTCAGAGCGGGTGTGAAGTGATGGACAAGGCAGTACATGATGTCGACGTGGGGGTTGCAGATCCTATTAAGGAGAGGTAGAGTGCGTCTTGCAGATGGGAGTGATTGAACCATCTGATGGTGCCTGGAGCTCTCCTGCAACATAGTGGCATAGCAGGGGAAAGCTGATAGATTGTGTGTTTAAGTGTGAGTTTGGCAAAGGAAAGGGGATTTTTGAACTAGGGTATATGGTTGGTTGCGGGGATGTGCTACTGGGGGCTGAAAAAGTTCAGGCCGGCCTTTAATTTCCTGTTGCTCACACTTGTACACAGCTGATGAACTTATGAGGTATGCATGGCTTTTATCATGGTTTTGACTGAACTTTGCCTCAATTACTAGCTCCTTGAGAAATTTTCTGAGGAAGAATGTGGGGTGGCTTTTGACAGATAAACATCAAGAGGCATTAGCACAGGTAAAAGCCTTTCTGTCCAGTTCACCAGTGTTGAAAGCTCCTGATTTCAGAGTGTTGTTTTCTCTAGCTGTGGGCGCTTGCGATGCAGTTGCAGGGGGCTTGCGTACTTCAAGCAGGGGAGGGTGGTTTTGAGAAGTCGGTAGCATATCTCTCAAAGAAGCTTGGTAAGAGACCAAGAAAAACAGGTTCACGTTGAGCCGGACACAGAAGTAAGCCTTTTCCTTTAACAGCCAACACCAGTATTTTATATTTATTTAAGGCTGGCGGCCCCAGGTCCCCCAAGATTGATCAGCTCTTCACTGCTGGAGCCGCTTGCGTATTGTGACAATGTAGAAGGACATTACATGTTTTCTGTGTCTGGTCTCGTATGTGTGGTTAAAAAACAATTCTGACATTTGAATAATTTTCCCAAAAATGGTGATGTTAGAGCCTGCCCCAACCATACCAGGTTGTGACCATTAAACATGAATCCTGCAGAAAATAAAGGTTATCGACCCAATTCAGACCCTTAAACCTGGCGTGCGGGACTTGTACATATGACTGAATGTACGTTACATTTGAGCCCCTTGCCAAACCCATTGACACAATGCAGATTAAGCCCATCAGCGCCAGGTAAATCCCTCTGTCTTTTGTTGTGTACTGGAATTTTAAATCTAATGTATGTGACGGCATTCCCGCTCTGCGCACCGCTAGCATTCCATGTCAACCAGCAAGCTTGCCAGAGCTGAAGAGAGAAGAAACGGTGGCGACGGACACAGAGGAGGCTGCAGCATACAGGAGTATGGTGGAGCTGATGGCAGAAAAACCTAGGGAGCGTCCAAGAAAAATATTTGGAGGCGGCTATGTGGCTATTGAAGTCTCTGTATTTTACGGTGTTTGTGTAATTACTGTCACTGTCAGAAGGGGGAGATCGAAGTTCTGCACTGCAGGTTGAAAAGCACTGACTATGCTATGCAAGAGTATTTGAATTATCTCCGTAACAAATGCACCACTGGCATCTGTTTGACCAGTCTGACTTTTATTGCTGTCTAAAGTTATTCTAAGCCTAGCACACTTGATAAACCGCTTGCATTGTTGCTGTGGTATCAACAGATGCCAGACTGGTGAACCACTGATTGCTATGTTGGTGTGCTCATCTGTTTTTATGAGGTGTTTATAGGTTTGACATTTTCTGTCGAAGCATGGGAAAATATCATTTGTAAGTTCACATGTCTGCCTTGAAGAATGACATCAAGTTTATTCTAAATTTAATTGCCCATAAGATTGAGCACCTTAGGCACAATGTAGTTTTTAATGGCTCCTGCTCTGTGACCGTGTTTTGGCTTTGTGTTCCTCTGTAGATGTGTTGATCTTTAGCCTTGGTGTGCGGCTTCCATCACTTCGAGATTCAGATGCTGTGTGGTAAAAATGGGCTTCATTCACAGAGACGCATCCCAATTTGATCAAGTGCTTTCCACGTTGGCATTCTCCTTCACCTAATAACGGCTTTGTTAACTGTGAAAACAATTCAGTTTAATTTTAAATCCTTTCTCAGGAGGAGTGCAAGGTGTTAGAAACAGCAGCTAAAACATGTTAGGTGTGTCAACTGATTACCTGATAACTTACGCCCATGATTTCACAGACTTTGAGACTTGAAAGATTGAATATTAACACACATACTGTGTATCGACACTTTATTCACTATTATGATGATGATGTGTAACTATGATAATGACTTCTTGCTTTTCTCAACAGGAAATGTGTAGTACATTCTTAGGAACAGTTATTTGATATGCCAGTTATTTCCCATGTTGCCTAGGCAAGTGTGAGTATGCATGAACGTTTACACAATAGTACTTGTTTTACTGCATTGGAGAAGTCTCCTAGTCTGAATTACTGTCTTTCCTTAAAGCACACACCAAGTTAATTTGGGAATGAAGCAATTAATCCTATAAAAAAAAAAAAGAAATTGAATTTCATACATCAATGCAATGATGTCATTACAGACATTTAATGTGTTGTGGCAGTCTGTATTGCATCTACCTGAATGTGGAGCTCGTCTCACCAAGGGGTCCGGTCAAAATAATTACCAGCGTAGTCTTGAACATTACGGAGCGCTTGGGTACTGACAGTGCATTCGCAGACTGCAGGATCTTTTTAAACCTCCATATCCTCAAACCACTGTGAGTTATTGTGATCATAGGTAGTTTGCATTGCCTTAGCCGTGGCCTTGCCCAGTCTGCTGGCTGTTAAGTTTCATTGCTGGTAGTCCTCGTTTGGACTTGTGGAGCATGTTGAAAACTTCATGTATTGCTGAGTGTAGGAAAGCCTGTGGCCCTGACACCACGGAGACAAATGGGCAAGGAGGAGGACCCCTGCGGTGCTGTTGTAATGAATGGAAATAAGCAACGTGTGTATTTCAAAAGATTAATGAGTCTTGTTCCTTTCCTGTACACGGGGCATGTGCTTATGAGTATGAGAAGGGACAGGTGCAAGACTTTTGTTTGCGTCTGAATACGCAGCAGCCAAGTCTAGTTGAGGGACCTGTTGATTAAACACTGATCATGTTGATGCAGCATAGCTTTTTTTTTTTTTTTTTGTGTGTGTGACTGGCCTCCCCAAGAGGTTGGTAGAGCTGTGTTTCTGTGTGTGTGTGTGTGTGGGGGGGGGAATAAGTGCGTCTGGCAGGATCTGAACTCCATTTTCCATTGGGGTGCGGAAAATTGTAATGACAGTCAAAATGTCTGGCAGTTGGAAAGCTGATTGTTACAATAATTATTCCAATCAAATAAAGTAATAATCCATTGTTGCTTCTGAAAAGCAGTGCAGATTGAATCTGTAGATACAAGTGTGTCTCAGGCCCCTATCCTGCTTCCACTTGAATTGGATTTGGGTATAGATAAAGTTCTGTTTGTATTCTCAAGCAGTAGATTATTAAGCCACGTAGTGAGTTTTATATTCTCTGCCGTGTCTCCTTGTCATCGTCAGGGCTAGAAGTCCTGAAAAAACACTTTGCTTTGATTCATATTCAATGAACTGTTTTCAGTTCTTTGTTTTCTTTCTCCCCCACATCTGTTATACCATCACTAGAGTAAGGACGGAGTTGCTCTGTAGCATGGTAGCAATCTCTAGTCCAAAGAGTACTTTCTACTTTCAGTCACTGCAGTCTTCTATGAACTAAACAGTTCATGTTAGAGCCTACAAAATGGACAAGGTGTAATGGTTTGATATTTTATAACCTGATTTGATCTCTGGGTTAGACACTGTCCCTGTCAAAGTGTGGTATAACCCAGGTGCTTTTTTTTTTCATTTTTATACTCTCAAACCTCCACTGAAATGCACTTGGGTTTCTGTTTATTTATTCACTTGTTTAAATTCTGTCCTGTAATTCAACAGTCAGTAACTTTAATCCGGAGAGGAGCTTATTCATGTACCTGAGCGATATGAATTTGGATCTACAGAAAAAACATCCCAGTGCTTTTCAACAATTGTATTTAATGTCCTTGCTGAGAGGAGAGGAGAGGAGATGGTTGCGCACACATGATTAAGCCTTGGTGGATCTGTGGTTTCTTCAGCTGACTTTCATCTATCTTATAGACTTTCTCAAGGGCTGAATTGAGACATTTGTTAAGATATCCATTCTCCTGGAACATCCATAGTAGAAAACATGTGTCCTAATATCAAAAACTGAAAGAAAGGAGGCAGGATGAAAACTCGATGCATGAAGAATACTGTAGTTGTCTGTGGGTTTTGTATAAAAGGTTTTCAAAGAATCTAAATTTTTGGTTCTTTTTTTGCCCTGCCTGGCCTCTGTTGTAAAGCTTTTTTCAGTTGATGGCTTGTGTCCAATATCTATGTAACAGCTCTGAACGCAGCCTTATCTTGAAAGATAAAGACTGTATATTGGCAAAAACGGATAAAAATACAAAGAAATTGATCGCAAACAAAACACAACAATATGACCACACTACAAACCATGGCACAAGACTCTCTGTATACTGGCTATGAATGTGTGTATAGTTTCTGTCAAGAATATCTGTGTGTGAATATCTGCATATATATCTATATGTATATCTTCTCTTCAAAATTAGAGGGAAAATACTCTGCGGCACATATGTTTTTAAAGAACCAACCTTGGAATGTAATTCAAATACAGTTAGATGTGGTCAAGTGCAGCCATTTGCTCAACATACCACAGGGCTACTGGCACACATTACCCCTTAACAACTATTTGTTGGCTTGATTTCCATTTGTATTTGTAGGAAAGACAATGGTGAGTGTGTCCTGTAGTTGTTTTTCAAAGGACCAGAATCAGCACCACAGTGGTGTTTTGAATGGTGCTGGTAGAATATGTTTCAGATACTCATTACATTGAAGGAGGGGGGGGGGGGAAATAAAAGGAGAAACATCAAAGGTTCAGCACGTCACTGAAATTACTATTCCTAGTATGGTTTCCAATATCAAAATAACTTTGAAGTTTCATGTTGCTCTTTTGTAAACCTCACAAAGGAACTGATGCTTCGAGACTGGCCATTCTTCATTCTGTATGTACAGGTGCGGATGACCTTGTCTAGGTTCTCTTTAATTGGATGACCCGTTGCTTTGAATAAGGGCTGCTCGTCAGTGAATACCGAGGAGTTGTATCATCTCTGAGTTCATTGAAGTGTCAAGATAACAAGTGATTAGACGGTGCAAGGAGACACGGTCCGAAAGTGTCAGATCCCATCGCCATACTGAAAATATCCATCTATGCCTGTTTTTCTTTCCCCTCCGGAAACACTTCTGTCTCCCTGCATGAACTGACAGAGCACCATAAACAGTCATTTATAGACACGCTGATACTGTACACTTCACTTCTTGTGCATCATCACTCCATCCACCCTCTCTATCCAGTTCCTTTCCTCCCTCCCTGCCTGTCCACTTTTACACCACTTTGCTTAGCTCTCCTTTTCAGCTTCTATACGGAGACATTTTTAATAGTCCCTGTGGTGTGGGATTTGGACAGGCATTTTAGTTATGTAACTGGGCCCTGCTTGTGCTGCTTCTGTGCCTCTCTTTCCTTCCCTTTTTTTTTTTCTCTCTATTTCATCTTCACGTTTTCATGCATTGGGGTTTTAATTTTTTAAAAATGCTGGCGGAGTTCCCCTTCAGGCTTGAGTGTGGGTGTGTGACCTGTACTACGGTACGCCGGTGTACTTGTGAACGTTCCTCCCAGACACCATAGCTGAGAGAGAGGCGGTTCTACATCGGTCCAGACTCACTTGCTCCCATCCTCTATGCTTCGCTCTACCTCTCTGTACACGCCACTCGGTTCCTAAATTTATAGTATTCCTCAACGCGGTAGATTCACTTTTAGAATGTCCCTTTTTTCCTTTTACATTGTCATTCTGTTTTACCTCAATATCTATCTTCAGTGAGCGCCTGCACATTATATCCTCCGTGCAGTGGGAGTCCAAGTAGAACTCATGCATTCAAACATGTTTATTTGAATTTATGCCAAGATCTTGTTGGGAAAACAGAATTTGCTTGCTCCTCTGTTTCTCCCCAGGATACAGATTATATCTCCATGTCAAGTAGGCCAGGCTGGGGGAAGAGTCAGCCCTTGAGGGGAGGCCGTAGCCTCAGGCCCTGCTACAATATGTCTCAGTAGTCCAGCCCTCTTTATGCCCTGGGTGATGCATCGTAGTGACAGAGTAATTTTTTTCCCTGCATCTGCACAGTACTCCAGTTGCACAAACCCTTTTCGGGTTGCCCTCCATCTACCAAAGTGAAAAGCAACTGGCTTATTTACTTACTGTCAGTCGAACCTTCTACTGTTTCTGGAACAAGATGAAAAAAAAGGGGAAGTCAGGGAGAGCAACTGCGCTGTCTCAGGAGTTGACAGAGTGCCTGCACCGGCAGCTTTACACACTTCCAGCTGGAGATGATATTTTGACATCTTTTTGCAGACCCCTTGAAGACAAGGCTGAATATGGAGACACCCTTTGGTAACTTATTTGAGTGCAATGGAAAAGGAATAATCAACGCTGCTGAAGAATGAGGGCTGAAGTTAAATGAAGAAAAAAATCCCCTTATAACTATTTTTATTGTTTTTGTTCCAGTTCTTCAAATGCGTTACTCTGTTCATATCATCACTGTCTCATTTAAAGCATTTCCACAAGAATGTACCGTCTAAATTTGCATAGAGCTTAGTGCTGAGGGGATGTACGTGTTTGCAGTTACTGAAGTGAAACCTCCACACTCCAGACTATAACAATTAGATTTTTGCAGAGAGATACTTAAAAGTTTAGTCGAACAATTATATGAAACTGTCAGATCATATTATCACTCAAATCACCATGTTGAAAAACAAAATAAAGGAACATTTCTCTGTCACAAAGTGTGCTATCACCTCTTTGGTAAAAGGTTTGGTGCGTCAGTTTGACAGATAAATACGGTCTTCACACCAACACAGCCATCAGAGCTGTTAGTGGGGAAGTCTTGGCAACACCAGTGACTCTTGGTTGCTTCCCTTCCTGGTGTGAGACTTCTGAATTATAGTCTCTTTCTCCTGTAACTGACTCTCACATTATCATCCTGGGGAATAAAAGATACTGCGCTGCAGTCACACCACCCAGCTGTCAAGGTGTCCCTGCCCTGCCAACGGCGTGGCTTTAATTCGGCAGATGCCCTGCAACTATCATTTCGCATCATTACAAGCCATTGTGCCTTGTGTTTGACTAATAAAATCAGCAAACCGAAAACAGGGGTATGAGGAGAAGCTGAGGGATGCTTTATGACAATCATTGATGGAGGAAAATTAAGGTAATGTGCATCATTACTCTGAAGAGCTAAAATTAAACAAGAATGTCTGATGCCAACTGTGTGTCCTCTGAGGAGCTCCAGGCGATGCATGCATGTCTGCAGTGGGAGAGATAACGTTGCTGTGTGGGTGGGAATGTCTCCTCGAGCCAGTAGTAGCCTGAACTAGCACCCATTGTTTTTGCCTAATTGAAGTCTTGATTTGGGCCAAGCAGTGACCCGAGTGTTTCCTGGCCGGTGTTTGAAGTTTTCGTGGTGAGGTAGCTGGGGTTTAATCGTCGACTGTCTATCCCATCCGCAGCTGCACCATTGAACCACACAGGGAACTTTTCACATTTGAACCAGAGGATATGTGCTGGAAGCTTTGCAGCAGAAAGCAAGGCGGTGGGACAGTATGGTACCAGGCCTTGCTCGCAGGCTTCAAAGCCAGGTGGAGAGATGTTTGGGTCAACATCTAAATCCCCTCTGTCATGCCTGTCAGTTTTGGACTCGACAACAACACTAAAGACTGCGGTTTACACCGTGTATAAAGACACAGGGCCTGCTATTGTCCCCTGCCATGTTCTATACTCTGAACTATCCTGATAAAGAAATAAGCCCAGGATCTGGTGTCACCAGGAAGAGTGCTTCAAACACTGGGGACTTTCTTTCTTTATTTGTTCTGTTATGAATAAACAGTGTAGTACAAGAGTTTTTATGATTGAAAAAGCAAAATTTCTGAGAGAGAGAGAGAGAGAGACCGTAATATCATTGTCAGACCGGGAGGTGATAAAGTATTCTGTAAATAGTGGTACACAAGCGATAATTTTACAACTATAGCATGAAGTGGGACAAGGTGGCTCAGGAAAAAGATTTCCTCACTCTGTATTCCCATTTCAAAATTTTCTTTAAATGATATCTTCAGTGTATCTTTACATAAAAATAACAAGACTCTCGATCATATAGGTTTGTGTTATGGCCACCAGTTTTAATTATATCAGCTTTATTTCTTAGAAATAACGACGAAGCCAGTCAGATGCGCAAACCAGTGCAGTGGGCATTGCAAAACGCTTTGTTGTTGAATTTGTGACCAACCCCTCAGGATGAAAATGTGAAGCTTTACACACTCAGCAGTGTAATTTTTAGCCTCTACCCGTTGTTAACAAGGTGCTAAGTTACTCTTTAAAGACATCATCAATAGGCAACCTGACTGACAGTGAGGGGAACAGAGCTCTTTCACAGCTGACATTTAGACATGTCACAGCAGGAAAACACAGGTATAACTAATGACATTGATTAATAATGACTGTGCCCCATTTAGGTCTTCCAGTTCCAGGGCCCTGGTATTGTAAGTGCTGGCTCATTGGAGCAGCTTAGTGTGACAACTAATGGAACTGAGCCATTGTTAATGTTCTTACTTACACATGTGCTTTTCTTGCTCAAATGAATCAAAATATCTGGTTTAAAAAAGACCTTTGGGAACACAGGTGGTAGTACGTGCCTCCTGGTGAGGTACGGTGTGTTCACTTCTCCCCCTTATTTTTGTAAACATCCACTGAAACATTATTACGTCGATATCTAGCCACGTTTGCTAACATTAGCCACCATAAGCTACTAGTTATACTGTACCCCTTAGTGTATTGAACTTAGCTACAGTGGGGTGCGTTTTAAACTTTTTATTTGTAAAAGGAAGAAGGTTTTTTTTTTTTTTTTTTTTCTAATACATAGTCTTGCTTCAAGGAAATTTTAGAGCTGCACAGTATACATGCCTTTATTGTTTGTGCCTAGAGACATTGCTGCGAATAGTTTAAAGGGGACCATGCTTTCAGGAGAAAATACTTTAAATGAAAACAGTTCACAGTGAGGTCTGCAGGTTAACCAGAGTACCCAAGACATTGTTTTTGGAAAGGCATGGTGCTGCTGAGGTTTTTTGAATTTCATTATCAATTTTTTTTTCAGCTCCACGACAGAAAAACAGAATTCCATTCACCTCCGTTATTCTGGGGTGAGGGATGAATTTGAGCGGGGGATATCTTAACACCTTGGCAAATAGAAGGAAAACTATCTGCATGGCTAGACACCACAAGGAATGAATGAGAAAATATGTCTTATATGATTTGTTGAACTGACGCTTTAAACACCAGTTACTGCTTATGCAGAGATGAAAAGAAAAAACAGTGAGGAGTCTTTCAGGGAGGTCTTTGTTTTGTTCACCTTTTATGGAAATGCCAGTGCACCAAATATGAAACGCAATGAAATATAATGCAGTACAATACAACACCACCACAGCGTACAGCCTCAACAATTACAATGGAGTTAACTTAACACCCTCCTTATGGTGTCAAAAAGGAAAATAAGGGGAGCTTGATAAGGGATTCATTTCAGGGCTTAATTGCATTACATTGTACAGATGTAGCTAATACACTAGTCACTCTAAGTAAAAATGAGAGAGTAGTCTATTAATATGTTCTGGAGCTCCCTTTCAGGGAACCAGTTACCTGCA
Organism: Xiphias gladius; assembly: GCF_016859285.1. Lineage (NCBI taxonomy): Eukaryota > Metazoa > Chordata > Actinopteri > Istiophoriformes > Xiphiidae > Xiphias > Xiphias gladius. The sequence goes on along the minus strand of NC_053406.1, from coordinate 19,956,602 downwards.
GTAAAAAAAAAAAAAACAGAATATGATTTGACAAATTAGTAGTTGCATCTTTCAGTGGTAAACAGTCACTGAAGACTTTTAGGGCTGATGTTGCTTGGTTCAAGATAAATGGGACCCTCGCAAGCCATTGTGAATGTCCTTACAAATATTGACATATCTGTCAGCCTGTCTAATCCTTTAATGGAGGCTTTCTGAGCCTATAGGGGCATCATTTCTTCACCTAACTACGTGTCAGTATCTTCTGAAAAAACACTGCCGAGGAGAGCTAAGGGGATGTGGATTTGACAATATTTGGTAACAAATTTTATTTGCAGTCAAGTCAGTCGAGCAGTGCTAATGATAGGTGTCAATGGGCAACAAATTGTTCCAGCCATACTGATGACTCGCATTGAACAGGCCTGATGCTATGTCATCTCATGGCGCAACCACAGAACTAGCATTTTTGCCTGTATTGTGTGTTTGTGTAAATACATTATACTTCTTTGAAAACGACTTACTGAGGCCACCATGCCACATGCTGTATCCGTTTCAACATTATAGCAATTGTCACGGTGAAAGGTTTACTAAGATATTATTGCTACTAAACATTTTACACTTCAGTTTAAAACAACATGAAGGAAGCTTTTATGATTGGAGTTAAAGTGTTTGCATCCTCGTCTCCACAAAACCCACCAGAGGCTGTGTATATACTGTACATTACAAAACGAGTATTAGATTAGTTCTGTTTCTCCCAGAAGCTTCATGCATATGCAGGCAAGAGCAATTACTTCTGGGAGACACTTGCAGCCTCCATTAACTCATACATCACACTGGCCAAAACCTGCAATATCTGTCACTGAAACACTGCAGTGGTAAATACGACAAACAAACACCCTTCCTGCAAATATCAAAATAGTTTAATGACACAATTTCAATTACTTTCAGCTGTTTTTCTGGCCCGCCAGTCAGAGTATCTTGAAAAAATTAAATGAGAAGCTAAACCTCCAGCTATAAGGCTACGCTTCACTCAATGAGAGTGAAAAGCAAATATATTTTGTAACAACAAACGTCAATGTGTGTACAGGTGATTAAATCATTTTATATCACATTTTTCATTGGTTTGCAAGGAGTGTAGATTTCAAAAAAGGGTATCTTGTGTGCAGTGGAGCTGTGAAGTTAGAATTAATAAAAAGCAAGCAGCATTCAAGGTGGTACGTAATTAAAATCCGCATACTGAGTGGGAATTTTGCCTTGAAAGGCTAATACAACGGAGCACTGTGCTGACATAATTGTGCGTGTTGTGGTGTGTGTGCTTGCCGACTGGATAACATCAAGCAGCAGACAATAGAGCTTAGCCAGATAATGGGCAACAAAGACTGATAGAGCAAACTGAATGACAACTCAGTGAGAGGATAGTCCCCATTTTCTTGTTCCACCAGGAGATATTGATTTAGCTAAAATTGATTATGACTTGAAATGGCTTTTCAGTGGACTATGGGCTAAGTAGAGATGGAGTGATCGGGTTAGAATGTATTATTGGTCATTAGAATAAAGAGATGTCCCCGCCAAGACAGCGAGTAAGCAAAGGCCATTCTGGCTGTCAAATACATGGTAGCAATGGCTGAATGATGAGGGCAAGACAAAATCTGACTGAGGTTTCTCTTTACAAACACAGATCAGCACAGCGTTGATAGTTTCTTTTCAAACACTGAATTAAAAAAAAAAAAAAACCCTTTAGAGCATTTCATGTTCCTCATAGAACCACCACACACGCATATTTATTGACGTCTTCACACGGTCAGAGCTATTGTAATTTAACTTTGCACCCTTAAAATGCCCTGGAATCCTTCTATACCAGGAAGGTGGCTATTCTAATCACTCCCGTCTCTGCTTTTATCATTTTCTTACAAAAAAATCAAATATGAAAGGCAACCTCTAGTTATGATGTTGCTGACACAAAGTGACCCTGACAAGCCCTCGATCACGGTGCAACTGGGCAACAGACTGTGTTTACTGGGTGCCTGGATTGGGTTGGCTGCATCTGTATTGTTACTGTAAGCGCTCCCTCATTAACCAGAATCATTTATGCACAGGATTAGAAAGGCTCTGCCAAATCTGCCCCTTAATTATTGCAGCCATTGATTACTTTGTGCAATTCTTCAGTGGGTTTGGTGTGTGCATGTGCGTGTGCGTCTACTATTATGGTTTTTACATTTTCAGCATTTAATTTTAGTTGAGAATAACTTGTAGCGCATGTGTTAATGAATCATCACTAAAACTTAATGTTACTTAAACCCGCATTAACTGTTTGGTTTTTTTGGGGGTTTTTTTTGGGGTACTGACTGCTACTGGCAGCAGAAACAATGTATTTGACATATTATCATCTTTCAAGTTGATAGGGCACGCTTGTTAGTAGAAAGTTGCGTCTTTACACATCCAGCAAATATACAGTGGAGCAACATTAGCGTTCATTTGGGGTCAAGTTTCTGCCCACCTGGGAATGCAAGTCCAATATTCATTTTCCTTTCAGCTCAATTTTTGCTCCGGACATTCTTGAGGGAAGTATCTGGCTCTTTAGCTGCTAAATCAGCCCTGGTCACTAGCAAGTTGCTAAATTTGTCTCTCTGCTGTTAAGTGCTGGTAGTGGGCAGTGGGTTTTTAGGGCCTTTTTGCTACATGTAGAAACAATGGTGAAGAGAGTGGTGAGAGTGACTCAAAACAAAGTGACAGGTCTGAAAATTAAAAACAATTACCTGAAAGACACAAAAATGCGCTGCAGAGATCAAGTTATCTGTAGATGACTCATTCCAAAAAAACTCCTTTCACATTACACAAAGTCATCTGATCCATTGCTAATATAAATATTAACAATTTTAAAACTGCTATACCATATACAGTAATCTTTCTAAAGATATTACTGTATATGGGATAGCAGTTTGGAAAACACTTAGCCAATGAGCAAATGAATTAGTCTCAAGAAATGTATATCTTCTTCTGCATGCTTGTATGTTGTCTGTCATTTTGAAGAACATTCTTTTCGTAGCGTATGTACAGTTTGCAGTTAGTTTGACAAAAGCCTGAAAGACCCGTACATATCTCCACCTTGTTAGTGTCTGCAAGTGGTGAATACCAAGACAACTGTTGCTTCACATACTAATGCCACTTCTTTTGTAAGCAAACCTAAGTAACCATGTTGCGAGTACTGAAGCCAAAGTTCTGCACTGATGGAATTACACAAAAAATAAAGACCTTTGCTAGTGCGCTTAAAATGTAATACAGTCACATTCACAACAGCCAGCTTCAAACTAAGCACTCCTCCATATTAAAACATGGAGGAGTAAATCAGCTGGAATGGTGAGCAGTAGGCTTTAAAAAATAATTCCCATTTGAAAACATCAGAGACTTTGTTTTCTATCACAGGAAACTGAGCAGTGAATGTGTTTTTGTTTATTTTTCATTTAAATCCCCATTTGCTCGGGAGGAAAAGTTACTGCTTGTATTTCAAATTTCAAGAGTCCATGAAATAGGTAGAGAGGGGTCGGTAGGGGGGCTCAGAAGTCAGTGCAAACTGCTGGTGCTTTCCTGACAGGCCCATGAGGAGAATTGAGCACTCTCACTTTTGTTCACTGGGAATATAAGGGAACTCTTCATTCACTGTTTATATATTGTTACCGCTTCTGAAGGAAAAATAATAAGTAAGATGCCACATAAGCCAGGGCCCATGACTGGGAATATAATATAACTTTTATAGTGTAAAGCCCCTCGATCATTTTTCTGTTTTTAGCCCTGCCTTATCATTTCAAGTGGTGAATGTCTGATTAAAATTAGCATCATGGTTAGCGCATATTATGCCCTCTTGACCCCATACATCTTCAAGACGGCATATTTGGAATTATGAGTGGCAGAGAGAAAACCCCTCACCTCTGGGTTCGCCTCTGTCATGTTGAATATATGTATTTGTGACACATGCTGACAAAATGCTTAGTGCTGTGTGAGGATGCAGAAAGACATTTGACCTGATCTGTCAGTATGGGCTGATTATGGCTCTAAAGTAAAGTGTCCCTTGATGTCACCCAGGTGTGTCATGCTGTCTTGAGCAGTGAAATGTGGGCTGTGGGAGGGAATAAAGACGACATCAAACCCAGAACCCTCTCGGTTTTTTAAAGTGATGCAACTACTGGGAGACTTTTGCTACATTGGTCATTTTTGGTGAATTGTGCGAAATACCGTTCACTTTTAATCTGATCTGAAAGAGGACTTGACCGTGAATAAATACACATCCGTGGATGGACAACTTATGCATCTTCCTTGAACAACGTGCGTAGGTCAAATTCTGGCTTCCTAAAAAGAGAATGAATTTTGCTTGGTCATTCAGAAGAGCTGTTTTTAAGCTATTTGTTGTTTCATTGTTTACCATTTAATCTTGCTGTGACAGTTAATTTGCTAATATAATAAAGTCAGGGGAAGATACATGAGACATTATTCTGTAAATCAAAGACTTTGATTTAACAGAGACGACGGATATCAAAAGTTCTTTTTTTGAAGAAACATTGTAAGCAATCATGCTTTTAATGAAATTCTCATGTGTACTGATCTCATCTGCCTGTTTTGTCGAGATAACAGATGAATCATTACGTGCAACAATGAGGAATTTATAAGATTTTGATTTCACCACCGTCGGTTATATTCCTCAGAGGTCCCTCTCACCAGATTAACCTTGTTACTAGTCCAGTGTTGACATTTGTCAGATGCAATAAGCTCGGGAGAACATACTGATCTGTGCTCAGGTAAAATAAGTCATTCACGCACTGTAGGGCCTCTAACAAAACAGAATCATAGCGGACAACAAAGCATATCAAGTACTAACAGAGAAAACTGAAGTTATGTCTGTTGAATTCTGATACATTGTATGTGTGTGCCCATTTTTACCTTTTAGAAACAGCAAGACTTTGACGGAGACAAAAACTTTTTTTTAAGTACTTATAATAGGTTAAGAATTTCAGGGACACAGTTTTTGAGGGAAATTATGAATCAGAAATTGTTTGGTGTGCCATGGAGACCTTGATAGAGGACAGGTTACTCATATATGCAAGGAACAGTAGTAGTGCAACAGTAGTGGAGCAATTTTGCAATAAAATAGATGATATTCACCATCGAAAGTGTGAGTCTACTCCCGTGTAGAGGACTAGTTGTGCCTATGCGAGCACTGTGTTCTTGCACTCGTGGGTGGATGTATGTACAGGCCATGTGTGCATGTTCCTTTGTGGGTGTTGCACAATAAATGCTGAGCCATATCCAGGGCATATATCAAAGGCTTTTACGGAGCATGTTGTTAATGGAGTGCACTGGACAGTGTGCATGTGCGTCACAGCATCTCTGAGCAGAACTGACGCTTGTCCGCAAATGTCAGCTTTCTTCTCCGTCGCCTCTCTTCCTTATGTTCCTTGTGGGGGGTTTTGTGTGTGTGTGTGTGTGTGTGTGTGTGTGTGTGTGTGTGTGTTTGTGTGTGTGCGTGCGCGAGAGAGGGAAAGGCAAAGTAAGCCTGTTTGATCTGACAAGCCTGAATTTAATTCACTGTGATGGGGCTACACAGCACATATGAGAAGGAGGACGGACAAGAAGCAGAGGTGGTTTCCATTTTTTTGGGCAGTTCTTTGAGACACAGGACAGAGGAAAGATTGATGTGTGTGGTGTTTGTTCACTTTGAACCACCGCAGCAATCTGTGTAACCTTTACAGACTGGGTTATAAAAGTTTGAAATCAAGTTTATCTGCAAGCACAGAGCTCCTAGGTGAGCTGTTTTCCCCAATTCCTGTATTCACAGGAATCTCTGTTGTTTTTGGTTTGGGTTTACAAATCACGGCATCACAACCAACCTGAAATATTTTGAAGTCTTTGATCAGAAACCTTCCTTCATGAAAAGACCGTGGAAAATGAATCTTCTGCACCCCACCTTCCACGCTGAGTGATGTGAAGCTGAGCAGAGGTAATAATTTCAATGCATAACACAGCTTTTTTAGATTCTGACAGTTGCCTCCCAAGTGTCTGTCGGATAGAGAAGAGTTACACCAAAGCTGATGGCATAGATGGAATCTCTTAGTCTCCCTGTTGAGATGACTTAGCAAATGAAGTGATATGGGAGGCAGGTTTTTCGAAGGGTTTCACATCTTATTTTTAGCGGCGAGGAGAGAACGGCACGCTGACATGTGTAGCGGTACCACTAGTCCCCTGGGACAGAGTGGCACTCACAACAGTGCCTCACCATTTGCTGTCAGTGCTGTGGGAATGTGACGTGAGAGCTTGATTCTCCAGCTAAAAGCCCCCGGGGAGATGGCGAAGGACACTGTTGCTCCGGAAAACGTTATTACAAAAGATGGCAGGCCATTACATTAAAATGAATTAGAAGATGTTTCATTTGTGCTCTGTTTAACTAGTCATCTGTGTTCCCGTTTATCACACCTGTCACTAAAACTTTCCTTACCATTTTTTTAAAACATGTTTTCCCTCTAGCTGGTCTCCAGTAAGAATGCATGAGCCAAATCACTTTTCCTTAGTGAGTTTAATAAAAGCTCGGTGAGTATTTCTTCTGGAGCAACCTTTGTTTTTGACATCCCTCAAAAATAATTATCATTTTACTGTGTTATCATCTTAGAGCTGTGCTGTTTGAAGGTAATGTCAATTAAAAAAAACATGATGCAGTCCTTTCTTGTTGTTCAGGGAGTGGACAAAACAATGCAAACGCTTAATATAATGGGATGCGGTCCAAGAAGAGGAATGCCTCAAAGTATGGTCTTCAAAATGACCAGAATTGAATCAACTCTCTTACACAGGCTCAAAAAGAGAACATTGTTTCATAAAGCATTTTTCTTTTTTTTTGAATTTACTTTGACTGTATTCTCAATGTATCTACCCAGATCAACTGATACTTGGAAGATTGATGGAGGTGCAGAAGTTCTGTGGGATGCCAGCTGTATTAGAAATCCACAGGCCTGTTTGGTATTCCTCTCCTTTGCTAATGTCATATACTGCATTGGATAATGGACAATAGGGAGCAAAGACAACTCCCTCACATGTTGGTTGCACATCTGTGTATGCCAGCTGTGCTGTCCCAAAGCCCGGAGAAGCATGATGGGCAAGGTCAGTAGGGGCTGGACTGCGCCACGAGAGGCTACACACCTGACTGAGGAGACTCAAAGGTGCAGTGTGGAGTTTTAACCTCTAGTGAAGTTACTGAAGTAATGAGCGGCTCTTCGTTTTGTATGTATCTCATGCCTTGCTAGCACCTGCACGAGTACATAGGCAGAACAATACAGATTTCTGCCAACGAGTTTCACACTGTTCCACTGGTCAACAGTTGTCGACAATGACTCTCTAAGAAAAATAGAAAGAAAAGGGCTGCTAGCTAGCAAAACATAGATGCAAACAATATAGCTGTTAATGCATTAGAAAAATAAGCTTTGCAAAAGTTATGAGGAAGGAAATGCATTCAGTTCATTTTTTAGGGCTGTTGGGTACAATACAATGTGTTTTTTAGTAAGAGTAAATTACAGAGAACAACTCTCCACATGGTAGCTTTTCGAAGAGTTAGTTAACACTAGCCTGAACAGCGTTGTGTCACTGTTCCCTTCTCTAGCTGAGAAGGGACCCACCCACCATTGCTGATCAGAAGTCAGAAGTGTGCTTTGTTGCACCTGCAACCAAAGGATTTTAGAATTACAGTTTTTCAGTTGCCTTTTTCATCTTTCACTTAGGTCCTCATTTTTGTATTTTTGAAGTTTCTCTGTTGAAGACGCAGCATCCTTTAGCAGGCTGGTCAGCTCTGTGCCGAGTTCTCGTTGGATACGACAAAGATTCAACCTTCTTGTAGTGGTTGCTCTATATAGGCTGTACTTTTAAACATTCTGTGAAACAACCTGACAAAGGCCCTGTGCCTAAACATTTTAGATAAATAAACAGAAGACTCTTCCTGTAAAAGTCAGCTACTGTTTCCAAATTGTAATCTTTGTCATTTTTGCATCTGTAGCCACACCCAGCAGAAATGTCATGGTGTACTGACACACCCCGGGGTTATTCTGAGCAGTATAACGACTATGAGACAGTACCGCTTATGTCAATATAGTTTGATGTTGCGCCACATAACCCGTTTCTTCCGTAAAGCCGTGCCAGCGTTCGCATCTCTCCTCTCTCAGAACTCCCTGCGCATCCCTGCCCCGACTTCTACCCCAGTGTCTGCGAAAACACCCCGGCCCAACTCGCTTACAAGTTGTCCTGCAGGATCGAGGGAGACGCAGCGCCGGTCCACACTGTTAAGTTTCTCTTTAATGTTAGGGTTATTTATTTATTTAAGGAAATCCATGTATTATATCTATTCTGTGCGCACAGTGGGATGAAAACTACCTAAAGATCAATACTCCCACATCAGTTGGCTCACTTTCACCTGCAGCAGCCCACCACTTACTCTAGCAAGGATGTTTTTCTGACTTCACACATCAGCTATTGACCAAAATACTTTCTCCCCAAGATAATATTGGTGTTGCAATGTTGTCGCACCAGAGACAAATCAGTGATAAAACAGGGCTGGTACTCTGCCACAGACCTGGAGTTATTATTCTATTCAGAGTATCACACCGGTCTGGCCCCTGCAGCCAGTCTTCAGCTGCCATGGCCTTGTGCATTTAGCTTAGGGGACTGCAAAAGCACATATCCAATTAAAGCAAAGTCGGATTCACTTGTCACAAAATCAATGCAGATCTGTCCCCTGATGCGAGATGCAGCGGAGCCTGAGATCGTGTGAATAAAGTGACGTCTTTGCTGCCTTTACCATCATTTTCCTTCCTTCTGCTCACTGAATGTGACATAACAGCCTCATAGCATTGCAGTACTGTCAGGGAGCAGCGAATTAATTGTTACAGCAACTGCAGTGGATCACAGACAAGTATTTTGTTTTTCATATTCTTTGTTGTTGTTGTGGCGTAATGTGGTGTGGTGTATTTTGTAAAAACAAAAAAATCCTTTGGATATTCTGATCTTCATGCAGCCTGCCGTCTCGCTTCCTGCACAAGTCTGGAACATTTCAGGACGAATGAAAAAGAGCTGACAAGCATCTCAAAGGAGTTTTTCTCTTTGATATAACATTTTGTTCTGACTGCATGCTTACTTAACTTTTGGCATCAGTTGCCCCATAAGCTTATTCAGCTTATTCTGTTTTCTCAGCAAAACCCCCTTTATTGATATTAAACCAAATACAGATTTATTTTCTTAAACATACTGATGTTGCTCCATTAAAAATCAACTCAAAGTAACAGAGTAAAAAGTAATACTATGTGATACATCGTTAATTTGTGTTTTTTCTTCACATCCTGTTTTTTACCTGCTGTCATCTGTACCAGGTTTGCAGGAAACTGACAAATCTCATCCTGCCTATAGGGTTGTCAGATCAGAAAATGCTTGTGTCATTTTGGAAAGCAGTGACTAACATTTGTACGTCCTGCTGAAACATCAATACTAACGTTTTAGTAGGTGGTTTGTTTGCATTGGGAAATGACAAATTCTAATACACTTCAAAGCGAGCCTATGTAGATTCTGGATGTACAAATCACATGTTCCCCCTGAAGCAACCGAACATATCCGCAGTAAATTAAACCTGTTCTCAGGGGTTTTGCTGGTTCTTGCCTGATCAGGGATAACCGGCTCCTAATGTTCGCAAACTTTTAACACTGTGTGATGGATGTTACTGAATAAGTTTAGTTGACTTTTCTGCATGTACTTTTGTGCAGTGTTTTAACCCGTACAAGTAAAGATTCAAATGAATTTTAGCACTAGAATAAAACAAAGAATTACAAAATAACTTACAAGAGGACATTTTTGTTTTTCTGTTTTAGGCCCCATTTATATATAAAATAAAGGTTTTTTGGTCTCTCAAATGTGATATATGCATTGATTGTTTTACGTTTTTATCTTTTGTAATGATTCTGTGCAGGTAAATGTTGGTGAGCATCATGTGAGCTGCAAGTTCAACTGTTGCCACTATTGCAAAATTGTTGCACAGCCCAGCACTCTTTGTGGAGGCTTGTTTGGGACCTGTTTACCTTGATCTCACTTTGGCAGCATCATATGATATCATCATGCCCTGTTATCCCATAATTAATCAACAGCATCTGTGATCATAGTGGACACTCTTCAAAAAAAGTCTTCTAACCTGAAAGACCATACAATTTGTTCCTACCCTCTGATAAGACCCATATTATTGGTTACAATAATAAACACAGTTAAGCTTATGGTTAGATGTACGCGCAAAAACTACTTGGTTAGGTTTAGGTAAAGGTCTTGATTTCGGTTAAAATAAGTACTTCCTTAAGGTTAGAGGACCGTCGTCGTAGGGGTTGCAATAATAAAGACGCAGTTCAGGTTGTGGAACGGTCGTGGATTAAAGAAACAACAATGACAACGATTGGTTTCTAAGGGGAGACCTGTCTGAATATCCGGTGTTTTGTCGACCTATCCATCCCCCCCAACTCAACCCTCGCTCCTCCTCCCAACATGAACTTTGTCGCTCTTTGTACGAGGTCACCCGACTTCCTCTTTTGCTCCCGTCATAATCACTACAGCCGCTAGAGGTCGCCTAACAATAAAACGTAACTATGTGTCGTAATAAACCGCTCGCACTGACGACCTATGGACTCACTCTTTACAGGAGGACAGTCTCTCAAAAGTTAAAATACCAACATGCAAACTAAAGCTTCATTTGTTAGGCGTAGAGATGGGCACTGTTGTCTAACAAAGAAGTGTCAGAAATGAATCCAAGCAAACTATAATGACCTTGAAAATCCAGGGAAAACATTTTTACCAACTACAAATCTTTAAATTTGAAATTGCTGCTTTTACTTCCAGAGTCACGGCTCAGTCTGTTGGTTTACACTTCTAGTATATCAAACTCTTTCCCAAACTGCAACACTTATATGTCATGACAAATTGTACACAGTGTGGAAAACAGTCAGATATAGCAATAGAATATGCAGAAGTCTGGCATTTGGCCACCGTCTCTGAGTTCATCAGCGGGGTTTGTTTTCTGTAAACACAGCTGGGGTCTGGTACTTGCGTGGGTGGTACAAAACCTACTTGGTAGCCGTACAGGCGCACTGATACACCCATGTACGCTGGTGTGTGTGTGTGTGTGTGTGTATGTGTCTCACAGAGAAAAGGGCAATGAGTAACACATGTAAATGTATGTGCTTTTAAGTGCGTGTTTGTTTGAGTATTATTATAATGTGCAGTGCTGCGTGTCAGTGTGGGTGTGTTTATCTGAGTGATGCCTGTGCCGCGGGGGACGGAGCAGAGAGCGCGGGAGTGAGCCAGGCGTGGACTCAACCTCAGACACCCTGCACATTCCCACTGAGTGGGAGCATGTGGATGTGAGGGGGACACACTTGCAGTGCTTTCTTTTGTTGGAGTGGCAAAACTTTTAGTGACAGTGTAATCCTGAAACGGCTGCAGAGACGCCTCTTCCGACCAAGAGGTTCAGTCTTGCACTTCTTCTGTTAGAGTAAAAATTTTAAAAGGCGGCTTAGCTGATACACGGGAGGTGTTCTCTGTCTTTGTTGGTTTTAATGTTGTATTCTGTTGTAATCCTTGAAACAGTGAGAATTGCAATGATTTGAAGGACAGAAAGATAAAGAAACAAAACATCTTTAATTCTTAAACTCCATTTAACTGTTACCTCAACGTATTGGCTTTGGAAGTTTTGTCAGTGTGGTATTGAAATGTGTGCAGAATATGACATGATAATTAGACACTAATGACCCAGTGGTCAGACCCATCAGCTGCAACTGACACCTTTCATTGCATTTCAAACAGCGCCGCGCAGTAGCACAGGGGAGCATCCTCACTTATCTGTGTTATTTCTCTGCACACATCGAGGCAGAGAGGATCAAGCCGGTTTGGGAGGGTCTGTCATCAGCTAGCCTCAAGGTGAGTGACAAAATCACTGCATCATCAGCATTTTTCATTCTCTTTGTACCCAGAAATAAGAGAGCCAGAGAGCCATTTTATCAGTACATCAGAACAGAGTTATATTCAAATTAAAAACTGGGAGATATCTGGACATGGACTCCCAAAATGTACTGTGAAAAAAAAGCTCTTATTTTCCTTCTCTTGCTCAGTGAAAAACAAAAAACAAAGGTATTAATTGATCAAATTAAATCAAGTCAAGTAAATAGTTGGAATTGGAGTATCACTTTTCGTCTATTGGTCTATAATTACAAAATTACTTTCTAGGAATCTTCCTGGGAAGAACTATATAATTTGGACCAATTATTTGGGAAATAAACTAGTTCTTTAAAGGAAAAGTTATGTGCCAGACTATATCTTGGACAAATTCAATTTTTATTTATATAGTTCCAAATCATAAAAGAGGTTATCTCAGGGCACTTTCCATTTAGAGCAGGTCTAGACCGTTCTCTTTATAGTTATATTTACAGAGACCCAACATTCCCCCATGAACAAGGAAAAAAAACCTCCCTTTTAACAGGTAGAAACCTTGAGCAGAACCTGGCTCATGGTGGGCGGCCGTCTGCCGAGAGCAGAGCAAGCGAGAGAGAGGGAGCTAAACAGAGGGATGGATGGCTGTATAGTAATGATAAGACTAGAAATAATAAGACTAACTAGAGACCATCTTGCGATGGGATCACTCCAGCTGCGATGCCAAGTCGGTGTTTATGGTGCAATAGAAAACACAACATAAGAGAAGGAAGTTTCACAGAACAGGTGAACTATGCCAGATTTATTTTTTATGCCTAACAGTTTGATCCCAACGCAAGATGGTCTGTAGTTTTACCTAATGTCTTAGAGTGGACAGGAATGACTGAAACTGGGATACAGTGATCCAGGACGTAAAACAAATGTGGACCAGAGGCGTAAAGTGTGTACTTCTAACTCCTTATTTCCGGCGCCTTTGCTCGGACCACGCCCATCTTCCAACTCGGCCCTCATTTTGATCTCAACTACACAACCTGTAAAGTTTCAGGACTGCATCTTGCACGGTTGTGATGCTATTGTGGTGACAAAATCTGTCCAGCCACTCAGCCAAATTCCCCAGTTGCCTCTGTGGTGGTTCCCATTACAGTGGGTGTTTCCAGGACTACAGTTTGCCATGTGACACACACACACACACACACACACGCACACCCAAAAGTTAAAAACAATACACGCCACACTGTCGCAGCTGGTAATAATAACACTAATAACAATAATAATAATGACAATAATAATGATAATAATGATGATAATAATGATGATGAAAATGATAATAATGATAATGATTGTAGCAGTGGATGTTGAGCAGGATCAGGGGGACAGTAGGTGGTTTGCAGTCACAGATCCAGACTCTGCAGCTCCGGAGGAAGAAGTACCTGCAGGGAAGAAAACCTTGGGAGAGAAACGATAAAGCACAAAACTACAGGAGAGAGAAGAAGCCAAGTTAGTAACGAGCATTAATGGGAAATGTATGCGTACAGATGGTGAGGAAGAGGAGGACAGAGGACATCGTTGTATCATGGGAAGTCCCCCCGGCAGTCTAGGCCTATAGCAGCATAACTAGGGGGTGGTTCAAGCAAACCTGAGCCAGCCCTAAATACAAGCTTTATCAAAAAGGAGGGTTTTAACCCTACTCTTAAATGTGGAGAGGGTGTCTGCCTCCCGGACCCAAACTGGAAGATGGTTCCACAGTAGAGGAGCCTGAGAGCTAAGGGCTCTGCCTCCCATTCTTTTGGAGACTCTCCCATCCAAGTACCAACCAGGCCAGGCTCTGCTTAGCTTCCAAGGTCTTATGGCGGTATGGCCGTAAGCACTTTTGGAGACTCTAGGAACCACAAGCAAGCCTGCGTTCTGGGAGCACAGTGTTCTAGTGGGGTAATAGGGTACGATGAGCTCTTTCAGATATGATGGTGCCTGACCCTTAAGGGCTTTGTAGGCGAGGGGAAGAATTTTAAATTCTATTCTGGATTTTACAGAGAGCCAGTGCAGAGAAGCTAACACAGGAAAAATATGATCTCTTTATGATCTCTTATTCCTGTCAGTACTCAAATGGCAGCATTTTGTCTTTACAGAGTCAAGACCAGTAACTTTGTGGAGCCTCTGCCAACTTTTCCCAACCAAGAAATAGTCTGACACATTCCCTGTAGATTGGTGTTTTCATCTTTTTTACTCTTTCTGTTAATTATTGAGATTTGGAGTTGCTGGTAAGTGGATTTTATTACCTTTTGAAAAGAGCCAGACTAGCTGTTTCTGCCTGTTTCCAGTCTGTGTGCTAAGCTAATCGTCTCCTGGTTATAACTTAATATGTAAAGTGCAGACATGAGGGTGGTGCCAAATTTCTCATCTAACTTCCTGCATGAAAACAAATAAGCGTGTTTCCCAAAATGTCAAACTTTCCCCTTAAAACCAAGTAAATATAATTGTGTTATTCATTTGTTTTTCGTAAGGTTTTCATTTTGTGTATCTGTCGGCAGATTTCACATCTTTGCATGATTGGGCAACCTGCTGTGCACTGACTAAAAGACTGCCTAACTTACTCTAGAGGTTTACCAATTGTCCACTTTAGTTTAACACTTAAGTGTACTGTGCATATTAAAAATAATTAGTAAGAAATTGGAAAGGTCTTTTGGGGAACATTTCTATGAATTTACAGTCACATATTGGTAATAAAATGCTTTAAAAAAAAAAAAACTAGGGGACTTGTAAAATAAAGCAATACACAATATTACTATAACTTGTCATTGTTAAACAGCTTTTTAAAAAAAAAAAAAAAAAAGAAAATTACAGTGTAATTTATTTCCAAGTCCGTCGTCGACATAAATTTGTTATCCCCTTATTCGCTAGCCTCTTTTCTTCCCTTGTACCTTATTTATCTAAACTTAGCTACTCAGTATTTTATTGTTACTCTGTATACAAAGATTACACTATAATTCACATGCTGTAATCTAAAGCATTACCAAAACACGTTGCTCTTTGTTCTCCAGCTATAGTGCACTGGTGTCTATTTGGCTTTGTTCCTGGACACTGCTACTACACTGAGTGGGAGTTAGTATATGAAACCACTGAGCTTTGAAAAAACGGGGGTTCATAAGTTAAATTATTCAGGGCTAAAGTGTCCTTTATCTCAGTGAGATTACAAAGGTCATCGGATCCTTTCGAAGAGGAGTCATTGGTAACTCTTTATTTTCTATTTTGACCTCTTGTGATCACAGGATTATCACAGACGTACAGCATTTTTTTTTTTTTTTTTGCACTACACTTTGCTTTCATCAATGGCTATGCCAGTAAATGCTGTTTCCAGGCTTTTCGAATGAAATGCTCTAAGTATATAACCATATAATAATTGCCGAAAAGGGAATCTCGTCTGTGTCTGTCATTAGCCTTCCAACTGGAGCGTGGACCCCTCCAGGAATGATGGGCTCCACGGCTGCTTCACACTCAAAGGATGACGTCTCTGTTTCTCGGTCCTCCTCGACTGAATGTGTGTGTTAATTGTGGGCATTGATCAGGACAAAAGCAGACCCATGAGCCTTGTAAACAGGAAGATGTGCTGAAAGGAAAATATATCTCAAACAGTGTTGCTGTCTTACACGGGAACTCTAGTTTGATAGCTTTGCCCCTTATTCTCATTGGTAATAAAATTGTGATCACTTAGTTACTTGCTGAAATATGGGAATACGATGACACCTCAGAAAAGGAAATCTGGTGGGAAAAGAAATGGGCAATCAGATAATCATTCAGGTTTTAAACAAACCCAGGTATTCAAACTTATTTGGAATAGAAAACTAAGCTGAACGGTAAAATGATGACCCAAACTGCCAATTGTAGACAGTTTGACTATGATGGACAATGAACTTGCCACAGCTGTGCGTGCTCACGGTTTTGGGTGTGCTTTCTGTCAGTGTTCTGGAGACAGTCTGTTTGCCATTCTAACCAGTGTGCCGTTGTGTGTCCTCCGGATCAGTCACTGGAGCTTCTCCCTAGCAGTGAGCGTCTCCCTAGCAGTACTGCACAGCTCTTCTCTCTGCTCCACTGTCTTTACACGCAGCACCTACCAGACCAGCTTGCATCTCTGAAGCGTAACATTCACTTCTGAATGTATATAAATGCCTATATTTATTAACACTTGACCTAAGTGATTAACTGCTGTCATCAGTTGGTGACTTTGTCTTTTGTCTTGTCTGGTTTGTTTATGTTGCTCCTTATCTGGAGTCTGTGAGGCAGGAAAGGGAGTGCAAATATATTGTATTCAATATGTAAAAAAAGAAAATGTTGCCAAATCAAATCTAAATTGTATGGGAAATGTGGCTTCTTGGACACGCTCCATTTCTGAACCTGGACATTTGAACTGTGATGGAGATGTGGTGGAGCAACTGCCTCCATCCAGCGAACGTTAAGGGTAACTTTTTAACTTTCGTACCTCCCAATAAACTGGTTTATCTGGCTAAGCTGTTTAATGTTTTCTTTCTTTCTTAACAACCAGCCCAATCACCATTTGTTTCTTGCCTTGTTGGTCTTTGTTCTAGCAGTGTCTGTGTCTTTGTAGTTCTCCATATTCTTTTTTTTTTTTTTTTTTGGTGAGTACGATGTTATCATAATCAATGGAAATCTTTCCAAAAGCTCAAATTTCCTGGTAAATCATGCAGCTCAAGCCATGGGCTGTACAGTCTATGTAATAGTCAGCCTTCACAACTGTAAAATCAGCAACAGGGAAATTCAGTTCATGACAAGTAACACTGCACAAACCAGCCCCTCCCTCCACCACTCATCAAAAAAAAAAAAAAAAAAGAAATCATTTATCCTAGAAGTATTGTTATGGAGAAACATGTCACGCTGACTTTCAGTAATTTTTCTGCATATTCGTCTGACCTAAGGTCAAACAAGAGGATTTGTGAGTCTCTAATCCATGCAGGTGGTGGTGTGGCCTTGGGCTGCTCAACTCCTCTCAGTTTTTGTATGCAGGCTGGCTGTTCTGGAGAATTGGAGCACACCAGCGCTCTGGGGGAATTTTAAGCTAAATAAATAGACAAAATAAAAGAGCCGGAATAAGAAAGCGTTTTATGGAGAAAGAGGTGATATTAGCTTTGTGATTGAGTGGGGAGAGTGGGACTGGGAGAAGGAGAGGGAATGGAGAGTCACACTAGTTGCAAGTGTTGTGGCATTTTGTGGTGTTTCTGCTCTTAATTATCATGTCCTCCAGTGAGCCGTCTCCCTTTCCAGCTCACCCACTTTCTTCATCTCCTTTTCAATTTTCTAATTGCTTGGTTTTAATTAAAGCCACACAGCAATGACAGCGAGTCAATTAAAAGCCAAGAAATGGGCAAAGATAGTCAAAGACTGCATTTTTTGGGGGGTGGGTGTGGGGGGTATGCCTGTGTGTGTGTTGTATCCTCGATATTGTCGCACTTTAGCATGAATCAAGCTGAGTGAATACGTGATGTGAAATTTTACGTGCTGGTGCTGTATGCAGAGAAGCTCCTCAGTGTGTTGTGGTGGTGTGTAAAAAGGGCTTTTGTGTTTGGAACTACATACGCGGTATATTTATAGGATGAGTCCTGGAGTGTTGTGAAGTGGCAAACACCCCTTTCATTTATTTTCCTATGTTTCTGTGCTTTTTTTTCCTCACTTTTTTCTTCTGTTTCATTACCGTGATATCACATGTCTGGTTGTGTTTCCTTGGTGTGTCATTTCCTCTGCCATGAATCCCAGCCAATTCCCCTCCCTCTAACCACTCAATTACTGATGTACTATAGCCTCCTGCTCTCTCCCTCCGCTTCTCTCATTTTCTTAATGATTCCACATTCCACATTTTAGAACTTATTTCTCCTCATCCCATCTTTTAATTATGCAGCAGCGTTTTGGCACTGGCTTCTAACGACATAGTCAGCGTCCTACCTGTTTTTACACAGAGGATCCTCCAGCTGAACTGGGTCCTTACTGTACGCTGATCACTCCTAGATCTCATCTGCAGTGAGACAAACTACAATTACGTCCCTGCCTTTGATGTGCTTTCCAAATAAGTGGGTCAAGTCAGATGAGAGTATCTATGAGTCAGATTCCAATTTACCTCCTAGTTGAGGGAAACCAAACAATTCTGTGTAAAACTCTCCATCGACAAGACAAGCTGGAAATGATCGCCTCAATGCTTGAGTGCCAGAGTTCTGAGTGCCATTTATTTTCAGGTTTTTGTCTGTATTTACTCCAACTTCATTAGTCCAGCACTAAGTGTAACTAGCGTGCTTTTCAAAATTCGTGCTCTGGAAAAGCTTGCTGAGTTAACCAGTGATATCCTCAGTGAAGCAAACTATATTATATATTGATATCACAGTAAAATGCTCAGTCCTAATGAGTATTTAATTTGCAAAGTCAGCTTTGAATAAACTGACAGACCAAGGTCCTTGATGTTTCTTTGGTTTTTACCTTTCGAAATATGAACACATTTTCAAAAGGTTCTAATTGCACTTGGTAAATTCTGTGTATCAATGTTTTAGAACAGTCGAGTAATCATTTCAACTTAAGGTCCTCTCAGTAGCTTTTTCAGACCCTTCAACCACATCTCATGATCCTCAGCAGCAAAGAAGACCTGGCTCAGTCATTATCACGACACCTAGGTGTGGAATGTTGGTCACATGATAACAGGTGGTTGTTTGGTCCCTGTCAGTGATGGATGTGAATGTCCTCCCCGATCTTTCTCTGGCTGTCCAATGTGTCTCCCCGCAACAACTTAGGCCTCAACCCCAGTTGATGCTGTGACTAGTTCTGGTCTAATCTTGACAGACAGCTGAGGCTCAGAGCATCTAGGCAGCGTTTTCAAGTCTCAAGGAGTGGGCACCTACCACAGACTTTTCAACACCTTTTAAAAGAATAGTTTAACATCTTGGCAAATACTCCAATTTGCTTTCTTGCCAAGAATTACAGTAGATGAGAAGTTCAATACCACTCTTAAGTCTGTATGGGTAATTATGAAGCTGCAGCCAAAGACCAGGAACAGGGATAAACAGCTCGCCTGGCTCTCTCCAACGCTCACAAAATCTACCCAGCGTCCTACCAGCACTTCTAAAGCTCACTAATTAACACGTTGGATCTTGTTTTAAACTTTACAAAATGAAGTTTGAAAAAAAATAAGAAAAAAAAAAAAAAAATATATATATATATATATATTTCCAAGTTTTATGCAAAGCTAACCATGTCCTGGGAGTGGCTTCATATTTAACAGAGAGGTGTGAGAATGATGTTGATTAAGTGGATTTTCAAAAATGTTGAAAAGATCCCAGCTGGTAAACCCTAAGGACACGACCGTCCTGGAGGAAAAACTGGAGTGGTGTATGACATTACTTGCAGCAGCTGTAGGGACAAGGGACTGAATGCTGAGTGCCTTCAACCACATCTCATGATCTTCATCAGTGAATGGAACTGGCTCAGATGTCTTTGCGTGTCCTAAATTTAGCGGTTTCATATTGGGAGGTTTGTATCCCATGATGTGGCGGAAAGCTTGTAAATTAACCTTGAGTTGAGCTTATTTGGTCACACATTCTGATCCCAAGATCAAAAATGAACTTCCATGCTTAAGCTGTAAAGTACCAGTTTACCAAGCTCTTTAACTAACCCTAGAAAGAGTCAGTACATAATGTATTTAAATCAATCCCTTTTGAAATATTTGAACAATTTTTCAGCCTCCATATAAAGTTAAAACTTAGCCTTGTGTTTTATTCAACCTGCTGTCAGTAAAATGTAAAGTGCATATAAAAATGTAAAATGTTCCATTTACCACTGCTGCAAACACTGCAAATAAGCACTTTAATACTCTGATTTATGAAATTCAGCGCACATCACTTTAGTAAGTGCATGTTCCCATTTTTTTCCTACATTACAGTGATGAATGTTTATGTGCATGTGAACAAGCTTATTAGAGAATCCACACCCCATCAGCTCCTGCAAATAGTTACAAATGGATGCAGGGATGCCTCATATTTTTCTTGATGATCATTTAACATCTCATTCAGCTCATTCAAACATGAACATGGAAAAGAGGAAATCACACTTTGTACTAGATCATTATGGATGAGATTGACTTGAGGACCAGAAAAATCTACATATAGTCTATATACACTATTAGCTAACTTCAAGCATGCCTAAGGTACTAAAGACCTGGATGACCTGTAACTTTCTGCTGTTAAGCTCAGACAAAACTGAGGTTAGTGTGCTTCGCCCCCTCAGAAAGACATTACTTAATAATATAGTTACTCCAGATGGCATTGCCCTGGCCTCCAGCACCACTGTTGGGAATCTCAGAGTTATGTCTTTCTCTCACATAAAACAAACTTCGCTACTTTTATCACCTACATAACATTGCAAAAATGAGGCACATGCTTTCTCAAAAAGATGCAGAAAAACTAGTCCATGCTTTTGTTACCTCTAGGCTGGATTATTGTAATTCCTTATTATCAGGCTGTCCCAACAAATCTTTAAATACTCTCCAGCTGATCCAGAATACTGCAGCGCAAGTACTGACAGGAGCTAGGAAAAGAGATCACATTTCTCCTGTGTTAGCTTCTCTGCACTGGCTCCCTGTAAAATCCGGAATACAATTTAAAATTCTTCTCCTCACCTACAAAGCCCTTAAGGGTCAGGCACCATCATATCTGAAAGAGCTCATCGTCCCCTATTACCCCACTAGAACACTGTGCTCCCAGAACGCAGGCTTGCCTGTTGTTCCAAGAGTCCCCAAAAGTGCTTACGGCCATACCGCCATAAGACCTTGGAAGCTAAGCAG
The DNA here is from genome assembly GCF_016859285.1 of Xiphias gladius. NCBI lineage: Eukaryota > Metazoa > Chordata > Actinopteri > Istiophoriformes > Xiphiidae > Xiphias > Xiphias gladius. The sequence continues at coordinate 19,935,820 of NC_053406.1, read as the reverse complement.
AGCCTGGCCTGGTTGGTACTTGGATGGGAGAGTCTCCAAAAGAATGGGAGGCAGAGCCCTTAGCTCTCAGGCTCCTCTACTGTGGAACCATCTTCCAGTTTGGGTCCGGGAGGCAGACACCCTCTCCACATTTAAGAATAGGGTTAAAACCCTCCTTTTTGATAAAGCTTGTATTTAGGGCTGGCTCAGGTTTGGCTTGAACCACCCCCTAGTTATGCTGCTATAGGCCTAGACTGCTGGGGGGACTTCCCATGATGCACTGTTGTCCTCTCTCCTCCTCTTCCTCACCATCTGTACGCATACATTTCCAATTAATGCTCGTTACTAACTTGGCTTCTTCTCTCTCCTGTAGTTTTGTGCTTTATCGTTTCTCTCCTTTCTCTTCCTGTCACTTTCTGCAGGTACTTCTGCCCCAGGTGCTGCAGAGTCTGGATCTGTGACTGCAAACCACCTACTGTCCCCCTGATCCTGCTCAACAACCACTGCTACAATTATTATCATTATCATTATCATTACTATTATTATATTTAGTTTTAATAGTATTATTCACTCTATTATTATAATAATAGTTTTATTAGTCTCATTGCTGTTATACCTGTACTGTGTTATACCTGTACTGGGCTATGCCCCCCCCCCCTTGGGCCAGACGATTACCCACCATGAGCTGGATTCTGTTCAAGGTTTCTACCTGTTAAAAGGGAGTTTTTTTTTTTTTTGCTTGCTCATGGGGGAATGTTGGGTTTCTGTAAATATAACTATAAACAATACGGTCTCGACCTGCTCTATATAAAAGGTGCCCTGAGAAAACCTCTGTTATGATTTGGCGCGATATAAATAAAATTGAATTGAATTGAATTGAAATATATTTGGATGCATGTTGCTCGATTAACACCAAAAGATTTTTCACATGATGATAAGTACTTTAACTGTGTACATCATCATCAAAACCAGAAAATTTTGCAAGATTTTAAATGTGATTTCGGGCCAGTATGAGTTGGCCAACTTGTTAAAAATTCAATGTGATAAAATTGGATGTAGACTTATTAATTTTATTTAATTGTTTCCTTTTCAGTTTTCGGACTGTTCCAGGGATAAAATGTTTAAACAACCAAAACAATTGGTTTTAGTGAACAATGTAATGGAAAGCAGAAAAGCAAAAGCATTGGGAGATGCAGAGTAAGAGTAGTTACACCAGATGCCAGACCTGCTACCAATTTAAATATAATTACTAAGCACCTTCATCCATGCATATAACCACTCTTTCTGTGCTCATTTATCATTTAACAGAAGTAAAAAAAAAAAAAAAGTTAAATTGAACACTTACTCGTGGATCGATTTTCTATCACGATGAGGGATATTTAGAGAAGAGGAAATAGAATTTATGTTCTAATGACCCATTAATAATAATAATAGCTTGGAATATCTACAGAATCCATGTGACACTTTCATTAATGGCCTTAGTGCTGTTAAATGATATATTGAACTGCAGTTCATCAAACCACAGTCTGCATGTCGTCTTTGAATTTTCTTTTTTTCCTGGTAGTCAGAAACTTATTTCATGCTTAACTTCTTTGTGTTTTTGATAAAATGGGCTTTTTAAAATCAAGTTTAGAATTCCCCTAATATTTACATTGTATGCTGTACATAAATCCTAGATAGTTTAGCCAGCAAGGTCTGATCAGTGGAGACAGATTGCACAGCAGAGCAAAGATAGAGGAAGAAACAGGGTGGAAAAAAGCCAAATTTTTTGCTGAATCAATTTCTGGTTTAAATGAATTAAAAAGAGAGAGCGGCAGGAAAAAGGGGATTGAGTGTGCCTTTTACTTACTCCAAATAAGCCTATAAAACCTTAAATGCAGCAATAAACAGACTCAGACTGCAACGGTAGACATAAGAAGATATAGATTTTAATATCTTTATAAACATTTTTGTACTGTTATTCTCTGATGATAACTTACTGAACAATGGAATTATGGCAAAGAAAGAAGATGAATAGGCATACAGTAGAACAAGAAAGATGGAGTTCATGGATTGTGCATTAACAAATAAAAGGTTCTAAAAATATACCATGAAAATTACGTAAATAAACAAATCACCAGAAAATGAAAAATTGAAAGACTCCTCCTGGCAGGAGGAGCAGAAAACCCTGTTATCATCATTGATGTCACTGATATTGTTTTTCTCATAGTAATACAGTAAATGATTAATATCAGCACTGCAAGAAGTCCTTACCTCCATTCTTACTGGTACAGTTCACATCATTGATACAAACACCATCCTATCAGTAGATTTAAGGGAGGCACAAAAGCTCCAGAAGTACAGCAAGATATCCCGTAATTGTCCATCTGTCAGTCTGCATTGTGCTGCATACCCTTGTTACTTCAGAAGCGATTGTCTTGGTCTTGGATCCCCACATCCATGGACAATCACATCAGTTAATTAAGAGGCAAAATTCTCTCTGCATGATCCCTGTTTTGCCATGCTCCATTCAAAAATGTTTTTTTTTTAAATCCTTTTTTGATCACAAGTCATTTAGGGTCCGCGCACATTTTTTTCTGGGGTCTTGTTCTTGTATTGAAGTTAAGTGATTAAGAAAAAAATGCGTTCCTCATATTCTCAGTGAGGGAAGTATACCCTCACTGAGGAGGGATCAGTTCAGCACAACCTCACTGGGAAACTGAGAAAGCCCCATTTGACCCTTGACCTCTAAGGCTCCTGTGGGCCCTGTAGCAGGGATCCATCTCTAGGTCCATTTTGTGTCTTAGAAAAATCAAATGAACAACATCTGACACAAGATATAGACAGACTCTTCAATATTCACAGCTTGATCTCCCGGAGACACAGTTTTCCAAGCAAATGAAAATAGCACATGGCAGTCCTTGTCATCTTGCAACAATTAGCAGCTCAATATTCAGTTGCACAGAAGAAGAAAAGTGGTGTAAATAAAGATGGAAGCAGAGTTGTGTGCAGAAATGCAATATCGATAAGAAATACCACTAAGCAGGCAAAAAGGTTGGTACAATACCTGTAAAAAGCCAGCAATATGTAGAGAGTAGTTGTTGTGATTTGTTACAGCTTCATACAGTATGAGCTAACTGGTTGTTCTGTTTATGGCCTTAAAACATCTGTGGCTATAGATTTCCATTCTGTAATAAGAATGACACATTCTTATGTCTGATACTGACTGACAATGTATTGCCATGCTTACACTTTACTTCTTTGTTTATGAGAAACACCTGCACCTTGTTTGGACCTGTTGTTAGCAAAGGATGCAACAGAAAAATATATTTGGCAGAAAGGATGACCGCAAGAAAGGCTTTACAGGGTCATCGATTTTCCATTTGTACCTTCTTGATAACAATTTAGAAACTGTGAACTGAAAATTAAAGCTGTATGGAGCACTTGAAGACCTAGCTCATCTGTCTCAGAGCTAACTGGCTAACAAGTTTGATGTCATCTCTTACTCTTTTGCTCTCTTTTCACCAAATTTTGGTTATCTGAGCTCCAGGTGAATGAAAAACAGAAGTTAAAAAAATATATTAGATGGCGAGACATATGAAGATGAAATCATACTGGCTTAAGTGGCAGTGCAAGCTTGGTCTGTATTCATCTTTTCATTCTAAGACCCTCCAAATTTTGTGCTGTGAGTCTCTCTGTTGTAGATGTTTGATGCTTTGTTTCAGTCGGAACAGTAAAGCTCTCTACACAACATTTACACATATAATCAAACTCACACACATACATAAAAGACACAGAGGCCTTGTAGTGCAGGAGCATGAGAGGGTCTGAGGGCTTTGTTTTTTGTGATGAGCATTTGCCAAACCCTCTGAACGTCAGCGGAGAATGTAGTCAATATTTGTTGTTATCAAGGCCACAAAGAGGGCGTAGACATGTAGTAAGGACTGGGATAAGGTTGCCCTATTGTTGGCTTGCTGAACCCCACTAGGGGGGCGAACAGTGGTCCGGGGAGTGCACTTGTGCTTTCTCCTTGTGACGGTGCCATCTGGGGACGTGTGGTCATGTTTTCCCCCATCTGTGAAATCTGGGGAGGAATCCTCCTTGTCTGCCATGACCTCCTTTGAGTGGTGAACCTCATTGTCACCCTTCCCCTTGCTCACCCTGTTACGAGGCTTTGTGCAGTTCCGAGAACGGCCAGGCCTCGAGGGGTGCACTATGTGGGTCTGCCCTCCAGAGCCCACCACTACACCACGATTCATTGACGGATTCACGGTGCCAGATAAATTGTTAGTCTGGGCTCTGGACTCAGAGTTAGGAACAGTTGGTGAACAGTTGGGGAAGTCTTCCTTGCGCAACTCTTTGAGATCTTTCCCAACCATATCAGCCGGTGCCTGGCAACCCACTGAAGATGTTGAACCTCGGAAACGTTTCAACCATTCCCATAGTGACAGGGCCTTGCAGTCACATGACCAGGGGTTGTCGTTGAGGCGCAGGTATTCTAGGGCGGGAAGCATGTCCAGGCACTGCCCAGACAGCTGTATCAGGGAGTTGTTGAACAGGTAAAGGGTGGTGAGACGTTTCAGGTCATGGAAGGCCAGGCGGTCAACCCACTCGATCTGGTTTTGGTGCAGAAGCAGTCGGTCCAAGGCTCGGAGGCCTCTGAAGGTGTTCTGGTTAAGGCTCCACAGGCGGTTTCCATGCAGAAATAGGTGGCTCAAGTTGTGGAGGTCCATAAATGTGTCATCCTGCAGGAACTTCAGATGATTATCCTGAGGAGATAAAGAGGGCATGCACATCACAAGATTACATATTATGCAATGTTTACATTCCAATATTAATGTAATATTGTACTATATCACTTAAACTTTAGTTTGTGTTTACATCCCATTAATACAATTTTTGAATAAGTATACTACGCACACATCCTGTCACGTTTGAACTACCGTTTAGAACTACTGTTCAAATGTGGGAACAAATCAAATATTCAATGTGATCATCTGTTCAAATTCAAAATTCTCAGTCAATAAGTGATACAGGGTGTGTCTTGTACTCCAGTGGTGGCCATTCCTGAAACACACTGTCCATCTGACCCATTGCATGCACTGTTGCCATTAGTAAACTAGGCTGTTGTTGTTATCTATGCTTACACAATATGGACCAAGCAGTTCTGAATGGATAATTGTGACATAAACACCATCTGAGTAACGTGTGGAAGCATCTTGGCTTTGAGACCATAGATGGAAAAATTATGGATGCAGGGAAGGTTGTTTGCTGTTGTAAAATGCAACAGCCTCACGGTAACATTAGCTTGTCATTCATCTTAGGCAGCATCAGTACAGCACAGAAAAACACAACATTTATTCTGTAACATAGTTTAGGATTAGGCTACGTGGGTTGTGTTTGAATGAATTTGAATGAATTAAGTTTTAGTTCAAGTGACAGCCCTACGAGGGTCTTAGTGGTAAGATGAACCAGAAACAAATTTTATATAAAGTCTACCTGCAAGTAGAGGTACTGCAGATTTCTGAGGCCTTGGAAGATGTTATTAGGAAGTGAACTGAGTCCACATCGGTACAGGTGTAGCGCATTGAGCCGACTCAGCCCGTGAAAGGTGTCTTCAGCCAAGGAGCGCAGGTGGCGGTTGTCTCCTAGATCCAGCTCCTCCAGCAGTGTGAAGCCGTGGAAGGTGGAGGGCTCAATGTACGTAATGTTGTTGGAGTAGATCCAGAGGGTGACTGTGTTGGAGCTGAAGTGGCCCCGAAGTAAGCGATGGATCTTATTGTTCTGCAAGAAGATGCGCTCACTGTCAGGAGGAATGCCTTCAGGGACAGACAGGAAGTTGTGGGCTTGGCAGGAGACGGTGCTGGGTGTAGTGTAGCAGATACAGTGACGAGGGCAGGACCAGGAAAACTCGAGCCCACAGAGAACCAGCAGGAACTCAAGCCCACAGCCTGCAGTAAGCACGCGCACACACACACACACACACACACACACACACACACACACACACACACACACACACACACACACACACACACAAAGGTTGAGAGAGATTAGAGACATAAATCACACACACACACTCACTAGACAGGAAAGAAAAAAGGAATTAACAGTGCAGAGTTCATTTTAACTTGAAAGTTAGACTAAGTGCCTCCTTGTCTAGTTCAAAACCTGTTTGGGGAAAACCACACACACACACACACACACACACACACACACACACACACACACACACACACACACACACACACACATATATATATATAAAATAAAGACTGGCTAAGAGTCTTTAGCTAAGCAAGCCGCTCTGTGAGGGTGTATTTGGGCTAAATACTAACATCAGCGTTTAGCAGCAAAAAATTTACCATGTTTACCATCGTCATTGTTTGAAGTAGTCATCATCTTAGTTTAGGGTGCGGGGCAAGTACAGCTGAGACTGATAAGAATGTCCTTAGGTTCACAGGTCTCTGAACAAATGTCTGAAATGCCAACTTGTTGGTGGCGCTAGAGGAAAAGTCAAAAGTCGTTAAAACTGATCCTCTAGGGATCCTAAAATCCTAAATATCTGTAGCAAATGTCATGGTAATCCGTCCAATAGCTGTGAAGAGCTTTTGCCCTGCACCACAAATGCCAACCTTGTGATCATCAAATGTCTGTACAGCACATGGCTCAGAGCACGCTATACATATGGAACTTGTCTGTCACAGTGTCAGGCCCAATTGTACTAAGTGTGTTTAGGCTCACAATGAGAATGAGGAGTATAATGAAGAGAGCAAGCATTAACACCTGCTCCAGTGAGTCACAAGATGTCTCGCTGAGGCTGATTGGATGATAGGTACACAAACATAGGCAGCTATTTCAGAAATGACCCTCTCCAGTATTCTGCCACCTTAGGGAGATGCGCTATTTAGAGTCCAATCCCTTCTCTGAGTCCATTGGCACTACTTTGCAGCGAGAGGAGGCTTTCATCAGTCCGTTTGTGTTGTTAAATGGGCCGTGGAATGCTTATTTAAACTTGTAGTAAGCTGCTCTGAGGCGCTTTCTGATCAGTGACATAATTCCCCAGATCCTTGAGATGGGAGATGTGACTTATCCACAGTCTCATCTAAAATGAGCACAATTCACCCCCCATCATGAAAGTTCCATCTGACAACCCCTGGCTGTCTTCTGCTCAATTTATTATTCACAGCACTGCGGCCGCAGGCCTGATTCACTGCCTCTAATCGATATGCCTCTGTTGCCTTTTAACTAACCCTGTAATCCTGGGTCTTTTATGCTGAAAATTCAGGAGCTGCAGAATTACTCTCTACCAAGAGACAGGCGTATTTATCTGAATGTATTTTCTTGCCAAACTGTGGCTAAGCTGTGACATTCAGCGTCTGACTCCACTGACCTTTAACAGTAATTCTGTGTCTGGTTGCAGAGCTGGAGCACAGAGCTGCATGTCACCTGAACAGGAGTGTGCTCGGGCAAGGATCTAATCCTATTTGTTAAGCCCTGTCACCGGGCAACAATGGAAATGTATGCATCCTCCTAAACCAGAACTGTGCCCACTGAATGAGGCGATTCCTCACAGTTGAACACTGTCAAAAGGTTGAATATAAGCGTGTGTTCACATGTGCTGCTATGCAGGTGAAATATTGTATTTAAGACCATGACATGCCATGAGAGCACTACAATAGGCCTTGGCTTTATTTACACTTTTCATTTTAATGTCATGACCTGCAACAGAACACGGATCCTTTCGTATATTGCTGGCTATATCCAAATTTGTCACACTGTCAAGACCAAACAAGAAAGCTGTTTCACTATTTTGTCACTCTGCACTCTACTTTCTCTCTGCTCGCCATGAATATGAAGATGTATCTATCAAACTTGGCACTTACTGACTGAGTAAATAGGTGAAAATGTTTAGCATTACTCTTGGGAAATAAAGGTTTGTTTTATTTATCAGATAAAGAAGCCGGTCTTTGAGGAAAATTTGCAGCAGCCCCGAGGTTACTTGAGATGCAGCATTTTAGAAATTTCATTTGGTGTTGGTTCTGATTTTATTTCACTATTAACCCTCACAGAAGATATTTTTTTATAAAGAATGCAAAAATTAAAAAAAATGTAATCTTACATTTGTTCTGAGATAAAATGATACTTGTTCCAATCACTTGCCATAGCAGGAATTCATCCAGGAGATTCTAAGATTCATAAAACTGATCTTCCTCTCACTCCAGTAATTATATTTTTCAGGTCTTTAAACTATTTACATTAACTCTTTACTTTACAGATGTCTTCAATAGAATTAGGTACCAGATTTCTTTACCCTGCTTAATCTATTCCTCTAAAAAGGCTGTTTTTACTGCTTCGCCAAATACCCCTCTACTTGTAGAGAAAAACATCAAGAATAAAAACATGGTAGAAATTGGGTGTAAAGTCTTCCTCTTATCGTTCCCTATGACATAATCTTTTAACCTCATCACCGTTGAGGATTTAGAAGTTGTGAATTTGTGATTTCTGATGTGAATGCTCTTAAATGCTGAAAGTGTCTCTTTTCTGCATGAAGCTTGAGTGACTAGAGAGAAGCACACGCTCTTTTCCTTGTTTTCAGCAACCATGAGGCCAGGTGTGCTCTCTTTACCAGCTGGCATAACATGCACTTCCAGTGGAGACGAACACCTGCCAGCTCACTGATCTCAGCACCCATGTATTTACATCACCAAACACTTCTTTAAATACAGCTGTTGATTTAAATGCGCACATGCATTCACACAACACAATCTCCCATTTGTATAAATGTATAAGCTCTCTATAAATACACTAAGACATACATTCTTTGGCACTAACACAAGCATCAGGTTTGGGAATGAATGGGGCAGACCATGTCAGTGTGACAAGCATAGAAAGCTGAATGACGCTTGTTTACAGAGCTCTGAATAGGAAGACTGGTTTTCAGCACAGAGGAAAAAATAAGTATTGTGTGGGAATGCTGTCCTTAACTGAAAAATGTAAGAAATTAATGTGTGTCATAACTACATTGTGCGCTCACACAATGAGCCATTCAGCTCAAATTGTATTATAAAAATAGCTTTGGACACGACGGGGCATATATATGCCAATAGTGCCTACTGGAATTCAGCAGAATAAAGGAGAGGCTCTGAAAGAGAGGTAATGTGTTTTTGGAAAGGAAAAGGTGCAGCTATTTCTGGCAGGTGTCTGGGCTGTGTATTAACACTCATCACAAGTCTTTCGCCTCCAAGTCTCTCCCCATGCCGTTTCCCCTCACCCCCTTTTTCCTGCCTGCTGGTTATTGAAGACAGATGCTTTTGATAGCTCTTCACAGAGAGAATCACGTTTGACACCGTGACCCCATCTTCACCAAACTGCCTTTTTTTTCCTTTGGGGGTGTAGAAAGGAAATAGATAAATAAATGAATAAAACAGAATGGCGCTGGTCCCCTGACAGACAAAGAGAGGTGACTGAGTAGAATATCAATGAAACACAGTTGACACTAGATTTGCCCTCATGAATAACACATCTCTGCTAATAGGAGGGAAATGGTACGTCTGTAGAGCTGCGTGACTCTGCCCATCATTAGACTGGACAAACTCAATTTCCTGTGTCTCTCCCAAGTCCCTGATAAGCACCCTGGCATTTTCGCTACCGTCATTGGCTCTAAATAAGGTCTAGACTCCACAGTCAGAAGGTGTTTACAGTCATACCCATGCACACAGTGGTTAACAGTGGTGAACTCTGGTGAACTTATCACTGTGGAGCTAATTGAGGTTCCGTTATATGTTATACTCTAATATTCTAGTATATGTTACAGAGGTGTAAAGCAATAATAACATCCGTCTTTATTTCACAAAAATATCCTTATTCCTCTTTGTATTCGGATTTACAGTATACCGTAATTGTCTTAACAGCCCAGTGGACCACATCATCAGAAGTTACCTAAAGTTTTTCTGTGTTAAATTGTTTTCTACTGCCTTTTATACATATTATTATATGTATACGTTTAGATTCCAACAAAATATACAAAATGACATATTATGTTCGCCATGTATTTCTGATTTGTATTGAGACCACACCTTCCAAAAATAAAGAGGAAAGTAAGTCTAAACTGAGTCTAAAATGTGTAACTATTAATGGAAATTGGTAGTGGAAATAGAAAAGGAGAGTTTAAGAGTGGCCATTTTGCATGACTTTTCTTTAAAAATTGGAGGTTGGGAGTAGGCCAAGTTGGTCTGAAGTGTCTATGAAAATAAATTAAGAAAGCTATTGATTAAAATCTGGTGCATGCACATTTCAGACGGCTCCTAACTTAAGATCTTTATATTTCCATCTCCTGTCAAATCATACAGGGTGTCAGGCTTCAATATCAGATCATGTGGTAAAAATTAACATCGACAGCAATATTACTGCAAAAAAATCTGGATGGGCTTAGTTTTCTTTCATAGCTGTTTTTCCTTATCTGTTTATATCTGAAATATGTATTTTGATTCGTTCACTTTCCTAACATGTTTTAAGCTTTCTATTACAGAACATTGTTTAGTCTCAAGCATCTTGGAATATTCAGGCAATGTTAACAGTACTGATATCTACAACAAGGAGTAAACATCTATAAATGATAAGTTTTACATATAATCATTTCTATTTGTATAAGTTTATATAAGCTTTGAGTTAACAGCAAACTGAACAATGCTCCAAACAACACATCAGCTTCTGACATTTCCAGTATGGCTCAATGATTGCATATCTATTTTAATTAGCATGCTCAAATGCAAGTATTCTTAAAGGATAAATAAACAGCAATAATGACACACAACTTATACATTCAATCAAGCTGTTTCTAACCATTTTTAAAAAATGTCTCTGGTGACTTGTTAAAACCACTGATTACTTCTATTATTTTCTGACTGAAGAGCCAACTCAAACATGAGTGACCCTGCCAACAGCTGTAACCAGCAACACTTCTGCCCGGGAATATTTCTTTCTTTCGTTCTTTCTTTCGTTCTTTCTTTCTTTCTTTCTTCTTCTTCTTTTTTTTTTTTTTACAGCCAACTGCAGAATGTAATAGATTTTGTCTCATTTGCCATTCCCAGGCCCCACTGCAGGCAATATTGCCTCATAAGGCTCCCTGACTATTCTCCTAGTGAATGAAAGGAAAATGGGAGAGAACAGTGACAATACTGAGATCTCTGAGAAATGCAGCAGAATAGAAGTATTGCAGAAATATATCGCCTTGCTGTGAAATTCTTCTGGTGCAGATTGCACCAGCAAACTGACACATTGGTCATAAACAAAGATTGCATGAGTTTGTGTGTGTGTGTGTGTGTGTGTGTGTGTGTGTGTGTGTGTGTGTGTGTGTGTGTGTGTCCCTGTCTGTATTGGAGTAGCATCGTACCTGGTCTCATCTCTTATCTCATGGTGCCACACTACAAATATATTAGGTAACACAGAGCTGATAGTGTAATTACTATACACAGTGAATTTAAAAAAATATCAAGGTTATCTACCAGATGATGACTTCATGCCTTTTTTCTGTTTTTGGAAAATCCTCATTAGAGTTGCCAAAATGTTGCCTTTGCTTCTTTTTCTCAATCTTCTCTTTTTTGATTGATACAGATTTGATAAGAGCATTCAGACAGCTTTTACCTCAATTCAACTCATCACTTTTCTTCATAAAAACCCTTTTTAATACTTTGGACATTCAGGATATTGTAAAAATGCTCAGAGACCCAGACCATAATGCTGAAGCTGCAACTCGGACCAGCAGGGATTGTGCTATCTATTTGCATTTGGTTGTTCTGCTCCTCGTTTTGATTCCTTTGGTTCGTGCCATGTGTGTCGGCACAGTGTTTGCTGTGAAACTGCACACTAATTATGATTTGATCATTGTTCTCTCAGTTTGGCTTCACTTCAAGGGACTGAGCGGCCTCATGTTTCTGACTGCATCCCTGGCAAGACAGAAGAACAGTTAAAGTAAAGCAAGCAGGTCAGAACTGGAGCCCAGTCACATAAGCAGGTTGGCGTACAGAGTGCCAAGTTATGTCAGGGTTAAATGGACCAGCGTGTTCCCCATAGTATTGATATTTCTGTCTGCTAAGTGCTATTTTATGGCTGTTTGATATTGTGAGCAGCAGTAGCTGGTCAATGAGGTGGCCCCGTTGATAAAGCTCTTCAGATTTAGAATGGAAAAAATGAGAGAATAAGAAAGTTTGCTTCTCACAAACAAACACATTAAGCAAGCAAGCAAACCAGAGGGAAGTTAAACATGAAAAAGGCAGAGATGATGTGAGTGACAGCAGTGTTTCTTAGGTTCAGGAATCAGAGGGCCTAAAAATAACTCTCCCAAACAAGCTGCGCCATATGAAGCATGTACAGAATAAAGAGCAAGATTTATGGAGAGTGTGCAGGTGAATAAAGCTCATTTATTGCAAAGATGGAATTTGAAGATGCTGAAAAAGCCAGGCAGAGAGGCAGATAGCCGATGGCTGAGCCATACACAGACGTTTAATACCTACATTTTAATTAACAGACTTAATGGATGTCTAGTAGGTGCTAATTCCACTTTCTTAAATGTGGAGCAGCATCAGCACCTGCTGGTTTTTTACTCTCCTCGTCTTCACAGCATTCTTTTAAAGGTCCCATATTTTACTCTTTTCCAGTGTTTTAGTTGAAGTTTTGATATCCATAAAAACGTATTTGTGGAGGAGAGGATCAGAGCCTCTCTACTGATTGGCTGACTGTTTTCTGAGTGATGCATGGCCAGGCCACCCACAGGTAACAGATTGTAGCCTACTAATCACCAGTAAATGCAAATGGCAAGGGTCAGTCAGTGCTGAAATGAGCCGAACAGATTGGTCAAATTTGGACTAAAATGCTTAGGCTTGATTTGTTGTGGAGCTATACACTGGAGCCTTGGGCCTGGGTCTGATGCAAACTCCCAGATAATCTGGCGGCCTTCCGGGCGGGCTGGTACAGTGCCAGTGTGCGGCCGCAGATTCTGAGACCATCGGGGACATTGTCATGGTTGAGGGCGATGACTGATTTGTTGTGACATCGCAAAGTTACCTACGCCTGCTTTATAATGTAAAAAAGACATGGAAATCTCGCTTTCTACAATATGGGACCTTTAAACGCTGATGGATGCCATGTGGGGTGCATGCACACACGGAGGCAAATGCACACACACACGCGCGCGCATACATACAGTACACACACTCCATCCATGCACAAATATACACAGACACGCTCGCCAAATCACCGCTGTTTGGGGCAACACCATCAGCCACCAACTACATTATCATGACAGCATGAAGCCAAATGATTCAAATATATTGCACTCCCTGTGGCAGTATTGCACAGCACTGGCCAAACTAAACTAATGGTTCTGCCAAACGTATATAAATGATCCAAACTGTATCCATATGTAGTTCATATACTGTAGTTCCATTAAAGTGATAGAGAGCATTTATAATGCAATTCCCGTTGGTGGAGTGGCTAATAATTATCTTTCATGGTTGATGGTCGGTGGCTCTCAGAGGTGTTTCATATAATGTAGGACCTTTAACTCTTCAAATGTAGAGGAATCTTTACAGTCTCTTTCACAATATACAAGATGGGTCTTTGGCGTCAACATCATCTCAGAAGCTAGTGTCATTGAAATGCGTGGTAAATCTGTCTCATTATTACAACATAAGGCAAGTTAAACTTGTCTCTGAATGAAAGAGCGACTATATATGTGTCAGATTCTACAGAGGTCCTCGTGTGCCCATCCTAGTTATTCTAGAGTCTTCAAGAATCACATTTTTTGGCCATTTTGACTAAGAACAATTTGCTTTGAGTGACACTAGTAGAAGTAAAGCAATATTGCCTCCAGAGTCACTGAGGCAACAAAACCCTCCATCATGATGGAGTCGTGAATATGAGTCAGTCAGCCAACTACTGTAGGATGTTTGGTTGACGGCAATTAAATTAAGAATTTTGGGGTAATGATAGTGTTTATTTTGTCTTTAATTGTATAAGTTCAAAAGGTCTTTGTACCTCTTGTACTGCAATGACAAGTTTAGGACAAAATAATAATTGAAGGAGTTCAGTTAAAAGGAGGAAAATAAAGGACGTATACTTTCTAACTAATGTCTTTATATATAAAAATTCACTGGTGATACTAGCATTAACTATTCCTCAAAATGGCACGAAATCGCCATACAAAACTGCACAAACTACTACAAATTTAAAATTCAAAACCACTACCTAAATGTTTTGAGTAGTGAAACTTCCAGGAGTCCAGCTGTTTGTTTGAAACCTTTAGACAAATCCAGAGCGATTACATTAGGCTTTTGTTGAGAGCATCACCTAGTAAACTGACAAGCAATAAACAGTAAGTTCCCCAAGCACCAGCTACCAGCTACCTCTTAAATGACTGACTGGTCTGCTACGGTACTTTCGTATTTGAGTGTCACTGAAATTCTGGATTTAGAGAAAACAGAATTAATTTGTATAAACTCTGAATTTTTTCTTTGATTAAATTCAACATGTGGATAAAAGTTAAGGTTAATTAACTGTTAATTCAGTTGCTTTTTTATACAGTAGTTGGACAAAGCCTAAGCTCTAATCACGTAGGCTAACTCTGCATTCTGTTTCACACACATGATTTTAGAGTTATATTCTGTTACATAGAGTTTGGAGCTGGGTTGATAGCCATCGGCAGCAGGCTGGATGGTTGTCAGTCTGCCTGGTTCGTCCAGTTGCTGCGTCTTGTTCAATCATGCGCATGAACGTCAATGACAGAGTGCATTGTGTGTCTCTGTCAGAGTGACAGCTGAGTTGTGGTGATGCTGTGTGACAGCGAGCAGACAGGAGAGACAAGCAGAGAATGACAAACTTCTTGTTCAAGACTGAGTTTATACTGTTGAAAACTAGAACACTGGTACTGTATTTACTCCATGAACCACATGACCTGGTTACAAGCCCTGTACCAGCGAGCATCTGCCTCATGAAAAATCTCAGCAAAGCATTGAATCATTACCAGCTCCAGGGCTGCTGCTCTTTAACTGACCCTTTGCTTTGATGTTTCCGTTGCAAGGGCCCAACAAAATAGTGAAATTTCCCCATGGAGTTAATAAATTAACAAAGTGTTTAGAAAAATCAGAGCAGAATGGCCAGTGAAGAATGGCACTGCAGCCAAGAGTAAAAAATATTTATTCTCCTTTTGGGATTCATACGCAGACACAAAAATATAATTATTAAATATAAAACGTTCCAATCAGTCTAATAGCATGCAGATGTACCCTACAATTTGTCTCAATCTGCTCTGCATTTTTATCTTGGTGTCCTTCATTTCAGATACCTGTCAGCTCAAACACTATAATCCTCATGAGGATGGCCTGAGAGCAGTTTACTGCATGACTTAACAATGTCCATGAGCTAACATGAATAATTTCACATTATTTACCAGACAAATATTAAATTTGTTTTAGCTCCTGAATTGTTATTGTGTTACTGCATGGTTATCAACAGGAAATATAGAGAGTAAATTGGGTTGCTTAGTGTTTTGTTAGCTCTGAGATATGTTTTTCCTTATGTCAACAACTTCTATTCCACCATATCATCCTCAAATTTTCCTTTTATATGCGTCTGCACCGGCGACAGCCCAAGCTGGAGGCATTATGTGTTTTTTTGATGGTCAGAGGTCTGAGGTCAAAGTCATTTTAACCTGACAAAACAGGTTTTGGCCATAACTCAAGAATATATACGCTAATTATGACAAAATACACTTAATACCTTTTATTAAATTCCTTCAAAGTCTTCACTAGATATATTATATGAATCTGGACAGACATGGATGCAACTGCAACTTGACTGGTTGGCAGAAGCATACAACCGCGAGGCAGTAACTCTAGTTTATATATCGTAAATTGTTGTGATACAAAGTCTTAGTCATTGTTTAACCACTTGAAACTGTTATTTAAAATTGCATCATGTTGACATGTGTAGATATGACATTCACTGACCTTGGAGACACACAAAGTGCTCTCTGGCTACAGTACATGTTGCTAAAACCTTTTTTTTGGGGGATTAATGATTTAGAAGTTGCATAGCTCTCCTTTGGAACCATCAGGTCAGTATAGACCTATACCTGCACTAAGGGGCATTTTCCACTTCACTGGTCTCCACCTCCTGCTACCCCTTACATGTTTCTCTTAACACAAACTGTAAGGTACCTTCCTGCCTTCTTGCATACAAACCCTGTGAGCCTGAGAGTCAAGGCATCAATTATTCATAGCAGGTGAGAGTTTGGTACTCCATGTATGTAAAAGGTTCGCACACACAGACACACACACATAGTTTCGACAGTCTTAACTAATGGCTTCAAAGAAGCAAGGAGAAATGTGAAATCAAGCAGAAAAGTGTGTGAGGGACCGGCAATGCATTGTGGCTCATTAGTTCAAGGGACAGTAGGATGGCCGAGAGACCAAAAGGACTCACTGGATGAAAGTGAACGGTTTTAATAGTGTATATATAGTCTTCCATACATACATAATGTACAAATGAACGTTCATATGTACACTTCTGTAATTCATGAGGTAAAGAATGTGCTAAGGGTCAATTATATTATATAAAGTAGATGAGAGTATATTAAGGAAAATTCTTGTTAAAGTTTGCATTTCACTCCTTCACAGACAATGGTGATTAGCTTACATTTACATTTACAGTTAGGATGGATTCCATTGGTGACCCAGACTCAAATATACCAAAACATTCACAGAAACCTCTCAAACAACTCCTCCACCAAAATATGCTACTTTGGATCTTTGGTTGGGGCTTTGGAGCTATGGCAAGGCAATAGCATGACATGAAAGTAACGTATTCAGCTATGTTGTGGAGAAACTGTGAGTGATAGGAACAAAGCACGTAATATCGATCAGTGGTTTGATTATGCTGCAGAAATGGTTTGGGAAGTTTGCATAGGCATTTTGTTATGTTTTAACATGTTCTGTTTGCCAGTTGTTGCTATTAGAAGCCATTGTTGTTGTGAATCAGTTGACGATGCTGCGAAGGGTCAAATCTACGAACTTTTCAGAGCCACATTTCAAACATAAAGGAGCGAAAAGTATCTAATATGCAAAAGACAGCTTTTTGGTGAGGCAGAGTCTCAAATTCTCTCTAAAAATATGAGCATAGAAGGAAATACATATAGTAAAGTGACCATTTTACATAGGCTTCACTCACTCAATCATAATGTCACAGTACTTTCACATTTCCAGACAAACTTTGGATTTAAAACAGCTGACTTGGGAAGCCTTGTCAGATTGTGGACATAGTTAGAATGTGTGTATGTGTGTTTTCTTCAGAAAGGATGTGTGAGTGAGGAAAGAATACACAAAAGAATACAAAAGAGCAGAAGAAAAGCAGCAGGGGGAAGGGAGAGAAATGAAAGACCTTGATCTTAAGAGAGTAATCCCTTTTCATTAAGTGTAGCTTTTCAGACCCTTAGAGCTTCACCATTGATCCTGGTGTAATGTTAATTCATTAATGTAGTGGACCTCCACAGGGCTTATCACCTTGAAAGCCTCCGACGCTCTCTCCTAACAAACACGCTCAGCATTTACTGTAACTTTCTCACAGTGCCAGGGAGGAAGAGGACTTCTGTACGTTCAATTATCATCAAAGCAAATTTAGATCTGTTTTGCTCCCATTTGGATTCCATCTTGGTCTTTCCACTTTTTTAGCCCCACTGTTCTGTCTTCATTCGGTCTGTCTCTGCTTTCATATAGTCTAGTTTCAGCTGAGGATGATAACTTATCATTTCATTGGCTCAATTCTCTGCAGCATATTAGAGTTGCCCTTGAGTCACTGTTGTGTCCCTGTCTAGCAAATGCACACATACCTGTGCCTGTTTATGGAGTAAATGTTCCTGACAAATTTACCAGCCTTCACTGTGAAATCTTTTAAAGCCTAACCAGCAGTAGTTCATGAATGTTACCTGTTACAATTCTATAAATGGATATACGTAATGTCTCCCCGGCTCATCAAATTGCTGTTTCTCTTTACGACCTGTCTCTGCCATTATTTACTCCTCTCCTCCCTCCCCCTTGCTGTTTAATTGATTCTGTTGTTGTTTCCCCAAACTACAAAGCAGGAGGATTCGCTGGATAAAACAAGTCACTGTCTAGTTGTGATTAAAGAAACCCCGGTCTGGCTGTTAGAGATACTATAGCAGCTTATGGGATTTAGTGAGTCACTGAAAAAGCACAATACCAAACCAAAGATTCACTTCAAAGTGTTCATCACCAAAACCTTAAAAACATATAATAATGAATTTCTTAGTCTTATTACTTTACCCAGATACTTGTGTTTTATCCATGAAGTAGAACTAGAATCGTGGCAAATCACTGATCCTTCCACAAGACATTATGGTTTTTTATCTGTCGTGAGGGCTGCTGCTTTTGCTACAGCTCTACCATTTTAAGTGTCTATTCTGTTTTCCTCTCCTCCATTGTAAACCTGAACCCTCTGGAGGCGAACCACAAAAACTACTCAGCTTTGTGAGTGCCTTCCCCTCCCTCTCAGCTGCTTGTCTGCATGCAGCTACCACTTACTAGCGAGTTCTCCCAATCCCCTCTCTCCTTATAAAGCAAAGTGCCTTGCTGCAAATGTTCCACAGATAAGTGGTTTATTTTTCTTCCCTCCACAGTGATGGCCTGAGACTAATTTTTGTTGCATGTAATGACTTGGTCCCTTGAACTTTTTCGACATATGACCAAAAAGAGAGCCTTCCACGGAGTATTGCACCGAGTCATAAACAACAATAATATTCAGACGAGCAGCTGCGAAACATGTCAGGCTCCATCTCAGTTCATATGGCTGGATGATGAAACATGATTCCCTCTAGCCACTTTTCCCCCCATCTCTCCTTGAAGACGGATAACGAGAAGTAAAGTCAAGGACAGAGAGCGAGAGAGAGAGAGAGAGAGAGCCAGTGAGGGGTTTGTTTACACAAGAAATTGAGATTGTGGTATTTCAAAGACGGAGGGAGAGGCAGAAAAACAAAGGGACGGGACGACAGGAAGGGAGACGAGCTAGAGAAGGAGAGTAAAAGTGGAGGCGAGATGTAGCTAGAGACAGAGAAAGACAGGAAAGGAAACACTGAATGCTTGACTGAATTAAGACAATTTCTTAACACCTTTCTTAACAGGATCTTAACGCCTTAATCCTTGTGTGTCATTCATTTTTTGGACCCATTTATGGTATATACATGGTCATTTAAAATCAGTATGACAGAAAAACTTACATGTAAATATTTAACACATTTTCCTCATATTAGTAGTGAGCTTATCAGAGAACATGATTGATTGTTTTGAATCTACATGGAAATAGATAACAAGTAAAATGTTACATTTGTATTTCGTCCTTCAACTAAAAGATCCCTCTTTTTCTTCCTTTTTTGGAAAAAACCTTAACCAGACTGAATTTCTCGGGTCAGATTAACTTGGTAGACACGAGATATTGTTCTCCACAAAAATGAGCTCAGGCAGTGGAGTTTCATAATGAAGAACCAATTTTAGTGTAGTTTTCCTTTTAGTGAAAATGATGAAACTGGACAATTTGACTCAAACACCACATTGAGTTAAATGCTCAAGCTCTCACAAAAGCTCTGTATTGCCAAGAGGAGAGAAGTCCCATCAGCCAGCTGGGTATGAGCCTCAGCTCCTCTAGCACAGCCCTCACACAATCTGGACCAACTATATTACACCCAAAGAGGAAGAAATGTACCTTGGCCACTGGACATGTACTACAGAGACGCTATGCTATTTAGCACTGAATAGACAACACCAACTGGCACATTATCTTTGAGCGACAAGAAACTGAGAGAGACCAACACTGACTGAGTGACCACAGTCTGGCCATCGAGACTGGTTGACACAGACACAAACCTGGCATCCCGGAGAAATGAGACTCGTTTCTGCCAACAGCAAGACAGAAAAAAAAAGCATCACTTCCTGCTACACTGCACCCTGTATAAAGACGTAAGAACCAAGTTATTTACCAAAATAAAACTCAAATCCTCTGACACCTAACCAAAGTTCAATATTTACTATGGAAAAAAACTGCTATTTCGGTAGAAGCAGCGAAATATGTCAGAACAGGTCACAGCCTGAGGGAAAACCAGCACACAACACATGAAACTGTACTGATCTCCTTCAAAATCTGCCTCCTCACTTTCCATTGATGCTTAACTTTACATTCATCTCATATCATATACATACAGTATATTCTTTTATTTATTTTTTATTCTATTTATTTTTTTTATTTTTATTCTATTTATTTATTTTTCTTCTTTTTTTTGGGGGGGTTCTGAGAGTAGATACATACCTCCATAGACAAAGCATTCACATATAAATATGCTATAGATACTATAACATAATTTGTGGGTTGCAAATGTTATATAAAGTAATATTCAGGAGCAAACATCTCAGGGACAAGAAAAAGACAATAAGAGAAGTAGTGTAGAGAGGTTAGTGATTATTTTTTAGTAATTTAGTTGTATTATGTATAAAATGTAGTAATAGCTTTTTTGTTACACTCATATTCACAATACTTGTAAACCTTGTGCAACAATACTTTACTTAATTACTGTATGATCATACCAATAAAGCAAATTTATATTTGAGATAGGAAGCGAAAAGAGATGAAATGAGTGTGAAAAAGAAACGGAGAGAGTAAAAAGAGATCCAGAAGTAAAACACTAAATAAGTTGAGGATTACTCTTTCAGTTTCTGTGTGCAGTGCAGGACTCCTTCACATCACACTCACCAAACCTCATAAAGCACCCCTGTCTTGCATATCTCCCCACTGGGGCTATTATCTTCACACCTCTCTGCCCTCACCACCACAAATGTTACCTCCTCACCGTGTCACCCTCTCTCAACCACCTATCCGACTCTACCCTCAGGCAGCGTTGTTGGTATGGCCGTTTCAGAGGTTAAACTGGACCCCAGTCAACCATGGGTGATTTTTTTTTTTTTTCCTGTTGAGCTCACACTGTGGACAAAATAACAAACTTGACTTGTGTAAAGCACTTTTAAAAGAGCAAACAACTGACAAAATCATTAATATAACAATAAAACGACTTAACGTTGATCAAATGCAAACAACCTAAAATAAACAGCCTAAATACAAATAGCCGTCTTTTGAAACAAAGTTGTCATACTTCGTTTAAAATAGGTCAATTATCACTGTCCTACAAAATGATTTGTGTTATTTTCTAATCTGCCGCCACTATGGCTAATGTTTGGTCAGGTTTAGGTGACTTAAACCACATGGCTAAAGGATAGGGCTAGCAATATTCTCTAATTTTCTTATTTTCAACAAATCAAATAAAAAGACAAAAAAAACCCCCCCAAAAAACCAACAATAATTAATTGATCCTACTAACAAGTGTTGTCTGTTTGTAAAGCTGATTCCTCTGTAGCGTAGACCTCCGTTATTGTCCAAAAACAGTTTGGACGATAATACAAATACAAATGCTTCTTAATGTGCTTCTGAAAATAGTCCTTAAAATTTATTATTTGCTCCTGTTTGAATAATGTTTGTAAAAACTAAATTGTCCAGCTGTTTTAGGAAATGACAGAATTTTTTTTTTAAATGAAGCTATACAGTATCTGGTACCCATTTTTAAACATTTACATTTTCAGTAATTAATAAGCTTGGGGCTGAATGCCACACTCGGAGTAGGGAAGTCAGGAAGTATTGAGACGGACTAACACATTGTTGGTTTGGTTTATTCATGGGATTTGTTGAAAAAAAGAAAAATAAAATCTATAATAACTTAAGCCTTCAAGGTAAGGGGAAAATCATGGTCATTGTTTTAACAATCTGTTGCTACGAAACAAAAGAATGTAAACCATGGTTTTTCTGTGTCAAAGTCAGACAAGAGATCGGCAAACCAGAGTTACAGTGCAGCTCACAATATCAACATAATACGTGAATGTTGTTTGAATCATGAATTCTGTTTCTTTTTGTCATCCAGTACCTGTAAAGGTTTTTCAGATATGCGTGTGTCCTGTTGACACAACCATTGGCCATGTTGTTTTGCGAAGAAAAAAAAAAGATTTTTAGAAAGGACAGTTTCCATTAAAAGAAACAAATCATAGAACAACCACCTACTATCCATAAAAAATGTTTTTCGCAGTTAATATGATGAACAAAAAGAGAATATCCCACATAATGCAAATTTCAGGCTCTAAGTTGAATATGACTGGGATTCCCTTACAATTAAGGCTTGAACTTAAACTTTATTGCTATTTAAATACTGTGTACTTCCTTCGATAAGATGACTGTTTTCAAACATCCACACTACTATAGTTAAATTACTACATCTCACATTTATGATTGTGGAAAGGGAGCAAAGAAGCATTGAGTAAATGAGCAGTATATGGAAATGCATCTCTGCTTATTGCAAAACGTTTTTCTTTGAAAACGACGTAGACCACCACAGTGTGTAGTCCTGCTTACAGTTAAAATTGTAATGAAACTCAATGTACATTACATTGTTGGCTATCAGTGTCAGCATTTAATAATTTATACCTACTGCATTCATTCTAATTCCCCATTGCTTGAGATCTATTTAGCACTGTAAGTGGTTGTCTGGTGCTAGGAAGTCTGTGTCAAATTCCAGTAAATTTAGTGTACTGAGATGATGTTGCACTGTTTGGTTATTTGTTTGTGGACTGTCAGTCTTGGCCTTTGTCACTAATGCCCACACCATGAAGCTAAATTTCATCACAGCATACCATAGTACCCACTATGCATGGAAAGCTTGTAACAGTATCTTTAAGAGGAAGTAATGTGCCGGGAACAGACAACCACTCCAAACTTTATCTCTTAATTAAATATTCATATCTGAATAGGCAAACTGGCAACAGATTAAAGTTTGAAGAAATCTGTCTGTATTATTCAATAAGAATTTAAAGCCACAAAAATCAACTAATACAATGAAATTGTTGTATTTGGTTATATACTAGACTCACCTTTAAGACCCATGTGGAAAACTTGACAAGCAAACTGAAGTGGATTTTTGTATATGAAGAAATCATGCCTCTCTCTTTCTACTCGACTACCATTGTACATTGTTTCTATAATTACTATAGCAATATTGTATACTGTATAATGACATTTGTTCCATTTCTTTGCTGCGAAACAAAACAAAACAACTAAAAGCTAATTTACCAAGCTCTGTATTGATCTGAGGAGTTTCGAGGAATAATAATTCCTGTGAGCGTTTTGATGACAAATGGATCTGAGTCTTAGAAGAGAAGTGAGGTAGAAGGGTAACTCGCCCAAGTGGAACCATTTAAAAGATGCTTCCTCAAAACCCAGCAATGCCAGTTTATCCAGAAGTAGTCTGGGGTTAACAGCGTCAAAAGCCTTTGACAAATCAATAAACAAAGCTGCACAATGTGCAGCTATCAAGAGCGGAAACTATATCATTTACAACCACAGTCGCTGCTGTAATGATGCTGTGGCCGGCTCTAAACCCAGACTGACAGGGACCTAAAATGTCACTTGCAGACAAGAAAGTAGTGTTCCTTTACAAAAGATTCCAACAATTGTGCTAGACATGGGAGTTTGGAGATCGGTCTTTGGTTACTCAGATCATTTGTATCTCCTCTCTTATTTAGAGGAGTCACTAAGGCTGATCTCCAGATTTTTGGAATTGAACCAGAGCAGAGCGTGAAATTAAAAATTTGTGTCACAGGCTCAGCAATGATGGGGGCAGCAAGCTTTAAGAGATAGCGATCTAACTGGTCTATGCCCAAATAGCTTTTCATGCACTTGGAATTACACAAAGCATGGTGAACTTCAAAACTGTTTTTACTTGGTCTAAGTGAATAAGAAACTCTTCTTGGAACTAAGAGCCCCTCTTCCTCTGATATAGTGAGTGAGACATCATCATGGGCCTCTAGTGTCTCATCCATGCCAATGAGGTGATCAAACAAAGAGCTTGATTTGATAAAGTGATGATTAAAAGCATTACAAATCTTCTTTTTATCATTCACAACTTTAGAGTCCAATATAATCTGTTGAGGGAGGGTGGATGAAGTAATGCCTTTATGAGATTTGCGGCTTTCCAGAATTTTGCTGAATTGTTACCACAGTCAGAGAGATTCTCCCAATAGCGGTTAGATTTAGCCCTTTTCACCATGTATGCACATGCATTTCAAAGACTTCTGAAAGCTTACCAGTCCACATCACTACCAGTGGATATTTGTTTCTTTGTAAGGTAACCTCACCTAAATAATTCATTAACCAAGGATTATGCCTATTTTTAATCCTAAATCTCTTAAGTGGTGCACGTGTATCTGCTATAAAGTTAAAAACAGACAGAAAGCATTGCAGTGCCAGGCCAGCGTCTGGGATGAGATCTATAGAAGAGAGATCGCTGACATATAGGTCACGTAACAGTGGCTGTTCAACAAAGTTTTCACATGACCTCTTACAGACATACCGAGGTCCTGATCTCTTCATTCTGCCGTTTCTAATACAGCCCACTGGATAGTGATTGCTAAAATCTATTAGGAACACACAGCTATGCACATAATGATGTGGCCGATTAGTAAGACTGATATCTAGCAGGGAGGAATTACTCAAAATATTCATATTGGGTCATGTTGGTTCTGTAATAATTTGGGTGAGGTTGAACTCAGTACACATATCTTTCAAGTCATTAGCTGCATGAGACATCCAATCAAGCTTAAAATCTCCTAGAATTACAGCTCCAGAACTGATCAGAGAAATAAAAAACTCCAATAAACTATTCAGTGCATCTGGACTAATCTACCTGCTTTAAGTAAAGGATTAAATAAATAATAAAAATTTTTTTGCATCATCAGGTCTGTGTGGGTGTGATTTGATCAGAGTTAATGGTCAGTGGTGTTGCAACAGAAGCAAAAAGGCCCTTACGGATGTGATCCAGCGGTCAGTGCTTCACCTCAGATAGCCAAATTGCTTTTCATAACAACAACCAGGCAAAGACTTTTTCACACCAGGTCTGAAACAAATCAATATTCCAAATAAACAAAGCAAAGAAACTTTCACATCCAGTCCTTCTTTTTCCCTGACATTGTTAGCTAACTGCCTCTGACTGGAGCTGATCTGGCAGCCGCACAGTACATGTGCCATACCCAGCGCACAGTTGGTTAGCTGGTGCCAGAACACAGCTGACACTCAGCCGCAATCAGCCCAACTTGGCTGGTTACCTAGGAACACCTGAATTCCCCATATTCCTGTCTGCCTGCTTGATACAGAGAACACAGCTGGTTGATAAACTGCAGGGGAGAATGTGATCAGTTTAAAATAGGGTAACATGTCTTATATGCTGCTCTTCTCCCTGCTCTCAGTTTGCAGCTGCCTTCAAGCCATGTGCATGTGACACATTTTTGTTTCATTTTCAAGTTCTTGAGTTCAAAATTCTTGGAGTATTCCTTCCAGCATCTCAAGATGTTTGCGTGCATATGTGTGTGTCTCTTTGTTCATTTGTAAAGCTTTTTAAGACGTCAGCTTCATGAAGGTGTTACAGTGAGCACATTCCTCAGAGAAACACAGAGTGCAATCATAAACCAGGCCACATGTCTAGCGAACAAGTGGAGTTTTGAAAGACAACATAGTGTCACTCACTCAAATCATGAATATGTTTTAGAGAACTTTATGGACCATATCAGTGACTTTGCATGTTTCATTTGGCCCATTCAGTGCATACTATACCTTGTAAATTAGTTTGATTTCCTATCTTCCATAACATGCCATCATGCTAACACTGCTCTCAGTTTAATAACTGTCTTTTTTTTTTTTCAAACTGTGATTACTGTCATGTGTTAATGCAGCTGTGACCAAGAAATGGTTTGAAAACTACCCCTTGGTGGCGCACTCCGGTGCCAGTGGGAAAATGAGGGATATGAGACTCAAGAATCAGTTTTTTTTTTAAGGTGAGAAACCCAAATTTACATGATGCTTCCAGCAACAGCCATGTTAGCTCATTGATGGTCTCTCCGGGTTTGATTTCCCAAAAACGTAGTTTGTGAATGTGATTTTTTTTTTTTCTGCTAGCGAATCTCAAATATCAGACGCCGGAGCCTCCTCGAACACACCAGGTTTTCAAAGCTCTCTCTGGTTACAGCTGCATTACAATGAGATGGTAATGTAGCTTTGACAGCAAAAATTGTACAAGTGGTCAGAAGTAGACATGAAACATGGTTAATGGGCTACAAAATGGAAAACCAATGGTATAATCAAAGGCACAAGAATTGCCCTCCTGTACAATAAAGAGTAGTTTCTAACACATTTTTGTATCTTAATAAAACATTACATTGGAAAATATTATTTTTACTGTTACTTCGACACTATATGCTATTGTGTGATGATGAAAAATGAGAAAATATGACGCCAAAATGAAATTGGACACGGGTCAATTTTTTGCATCACCGTGGATCAGTTGAATGCATCATGTGATAGGAGCTGAGTACACACGTTTTGTGAGTGAGTGAATAAGTGAGTGAGTATCAAATGGCTCTTTTCATTTCACCCCCCCCCCAAGCATTATTGTCGCCAGGCTGCTCCTCCACCATTGATAGCCCATATGTTTGGAAGTGCAAATCTGCAGAGAGATAATGCACTGTGCACTGCACTCGGAGGGAAAGAGAAAATGAACCTTTTTTTTTTCTCACCCAGAGACTAATGACACCAGGGGAGTTTGAGAATCAGTGCTGGAGAAAAAAAAATTGTGCAGCAAATGCTTCTCAGTCAAGAAGAATTATTCCCTAGTAAGTGTGGGATAATTTTTTGTCTCCCGCCCCTTTTTTCTTTGCTTCTCTCTTTCTGACATGTGCTTTGATTCTCCGGGAATTCATTCAGTGGATTGTTCCAGTTAAAAATGACAAAACAGAAATTGGAAGCATATTTCTCTTACAGAAATAACTGAGCTGGGGCTATGGAATGAGGGGAACACCGCTGATTTTTTGAGGGATGGAGAGTTGAACACTGTATGGCGTTCAGAGCATTTCAGATTTTACAGTCCACCTGCCCCACAGACATTGGCAGTAATGTGTGTGAGACTGATGAACACATTCATATTAAATGGTGTAAAATCAGCAGGATCTCCTTTCAGCTCCCTCTAACTGGTGAAATAGAATCTGTTATGGACCATTTGGGCAATTTGGAATCACAAACTTGATACAGAATGCTGTTTGTGCGTTTGTGCACTCACAAACTCAACTCCGCATTTTCTTTCGGGTTCAAAATTCTGCAGCATCACTGAGACTTAAGATGAAGAAGATGGTGTTCAACATTTCTGGATGTGCAGTGCAGCTTTCAATTCAAACAAATCAACGTGAGATATTGAACTATGAGAGGGTGTTTGGACCATAGATGGTACTTAGCTAGTATGATTTAAGATTTATGGTACCTTGTAAATGCTAAGTTCTTGATTGGCTTTCCTTCTCAAAAACAAACCCTGCACCTGTTCATTGGGACTGCAAGAAATTCTCATGTTATAAGAAGCAAGCAAAACATTTTTAAGATCCATTTAAAATGTCTCATGTTTTGTTAGAATGACGACAAGGTTGCCATTACTTTTCTGATTTATTTATTTTTTATTCTTGATTTTGAATGGCATAAATAGCAGAACCAAAAACGATTCCCATTTCAATCAGCTACTTCTAACCTTTCACATTCATGTGTGCTATTATCCTGTCTTGATCAACTATCTTTGGAGAGTATAAAAAGCAAGACTGGATTAACAACCAACCCTTCTAAAGCACAGGACTCTCATTAAGTCACTGTGCCCGACCATGATATAGTCTGGCACATAACTCCTCTTGAAACCAGATCTTGTCAATTTTAGACTTCGGTTTTGTATGGATTAAACAAAGAAGATATAAGAAGATATAATTAGTGAGCTTTTGAGGTGCTGCAAGGTGGATTTTGTTGTTGCTGTAGATATAGATAGGCTAACTGTTGTTCCCAGTCTTTGTGCTAAGCTAAGCCAATCGGCTGCTGGTTGTAGCAAATGTGAAATATCAAATTATTCTTTAAAGTGGGTCCTGTATTACATTACATACCTTGACTTCATGTTTTGAGGGGCCCCGGGTCAAAATTTGCACTGTGCGTATTGAAAAATGTATTTGTGTTCAACCAAATTACAACAAACACATTTATGCCCCAGATGCCCTCCAGCAGGTTAATGTGAGTAATACGTGTTTAGATATGTTTGTCAGAGAAAGTTGTGTAGGGCACTACGACAGTGTGTGTAAGATAGCATGTTTGTGCATGTAAGGGGGAATAGTAGTGTGTGAGAGACTATAATAGCTCTTTTCAACACTGCGATGCTGTTGGGAGATCAAGTAGATTTATGGCTTCTACAGTCTCTCAAATAAACCTCGTCTCACTCGTCTCTTGACAAATCTATCCACATACAAAGCCAACTGTTACCCTATTTTTTCCCACTTATTTTTCTCAGTGGTCAGCTAACACACATGGCATTTTTTTCTTTGCTTCTTTCCTCCATGCTCTGATTATTCAGCGTTTACAAATAATACTATACAGGCCTATTTTGCACACCACCGCTTTTTTCTATGTAAAACATCCCTCCTCCTACAGCTCTGCATGTACATGCAGCTGACATTATATTTGCAGGCTGATGCAGGCTTTTTGATTCAGGGGGCCTCAACCCAAAATGGGATGTTTAGCAAGGATGCTTGAGATGGCCGAAATGCTTTTTATCAAACTCCTGCTGGAAATAACCCACTGTCTTTATATTCGTGTTTGAACCTAGGGCTAAAAAACATCGCTAAAAAATCTGCACATGAGTGCTGGGTACAGCAAGTCTTCCACATTAAACAACAAAATATGTAATTTATGCGTGCCGTCTAGAACGACACTTAGAGGTTTTCTTCTGTTCTGACATGATGCTATGAAGTGAGAATGCTATGGTTAAGGTTAAGTTAGGTTTAGGCACAGAATCAACATAGTTAAGTTTAGGGAAACATCAGGGGTTTGGGCAAAAATGACTACTTCATTAAGTTTAGGGGACCTTCGTCTACTTACAATACTATACTTACAATAATAAGCATTTGGTTAAGGTTCGGGAAAGATTGTGGTCATGCTTAAAAAAACAACATTGGCCTGCGGTTGAAAACAGGAAACAAACTGGGGTCAATGTTAAAGCCCGATGCTTTATTCATCCAACCACCCTGAACTCCTCCCTGCGCTTTGTTGCTCTTTAACAACATCACCTCACTTCCTCCTTCTCCTCTGTCATTATTTTTACAGATGCTAGAGGGCTTTGTCACTTGAATGTAAACATATGTCATTGTGGGGCACCTCCTGAAACAACTGACTGATTGTTGCAGGGCACAATGCCATTTGCAATGTATGGGATTGATTTTTTTTCTCTCAAGAGAATCTACTGCCTGTTGAAATAACACTCCATCAATCATGCATCCTCTTATTGCTAAAAAGATGCATGACCAAGATTGCTCTCCTTTTACAAGTTAATACCAAACACAAACTTGTTAAGTTCTAATCCATATAAGTATTGCTCCAGCCTGGAAAATCTTAGGAGTTTTAGGGAACTTTGTAACAGCTCCATCAACATAAATCGTGCTCATTACTTCATGAGTGGATGTCCCCAGGTTCATGTAACAACTAGCCTTTGCCAAAGTAAACTCCCAGTGGTTTGACCACTGAAACTGTGAATGCAAAGCTGGATAAATGAAGTCTGTCTTGTTTACCCTAATAATCTGCCCCGCCTCTCTTTCTTCAATGACTGCTGTTTGCTCTGCTACATCACTCACGCATTGTCTGCTTTCTGCATCGTCTAACAGTCGACTAACAGTCCGTCTTCTGTTTATCCACAGTTTTTGTGCGGAATAGATTATTCATGTGGCCTGTAGGAGTTCAGGTTAATTTATCCTTTTTCAATATCACACTGACATCTGATCCAGTGCATTTATAGTTCAACAACTCATTTTAAATATACTTTTGTTAAACTTTCACTGACTTTTCATTTTCGTTTATATTTTAAATAGATGTGATGAATAAATCACACATTTATAAGAAAGTTGATTTCCATGCAGGAGTTTAAACCCTGAAAGGAGGCAATTAACTTTAATGTAGGCTTGATATTGTAATTGTATGTGTTGCATATTATATGTAACACTAAGCTTATTTGCATTCCCCTTTCCTTCTGATCTGATCTGATCTCCACAAAATTACTTTTCTGGCACAATTTCTTTTGCTTTCTTCAGTTGTCTTCTTCAGTATTTATCACATTTTGAAATGGTTTCCCTATGCCTGCCATCTCCATTGAACTGTTACTGGATTGGCTTTAAACCTCTAAAGCTCAAAATCACAAACACTTGCATTTTCTAACTTTATGGCTACATTATTGTCAACTCTCCATTGTAGTTTGCGTTCCCATCCCTTATCCTCTTCTCACATACAGTATAGTGAAACTACCCTCATATTGCACATCTGACATAACAATCACTGACACAGCCAGTACAACACTGATACAACCAATAGCACATTTGGACTCAAAATTTGGTATTTGGAAATCACAGATAAGCTGGCAAGTCATGCCTGAGGACATAAAAATGATCCCTTGTGAACTTGCAGAAATAGTTCCTGTTGAATTAGAGGTACCATCATTTGCCCTGCTATGAAAACATGGCATAACTAGGAAGTGACTTTCCTCAGAGCAGTGTCATTATGTTTTGACTGATGTGCCCTAAACCCTTTAGTAGCTCCAAACATCCTGTATCTCATATTTTTAAGCATTTATGAGCCTCTCCATGAAGGACCTCTCCTTTTTAGTACTCATTTTATAACAACTCCACATTTTCTCTTCTCTCCCTCCGACTTGCCCATTTTCATTCACTTTCATGTTGTCGTAGGTGATACTAGCTCTTAAAGTTTACATCTGCTCATCTCTGCTGACAGATGACTGTTTGTTCTGCTTAGTTCAACTCACCACCTGGTCTCTTTATTCCACGCTAGGATCACAGACCAGAGCTGCTGGCCACGTTATTAATCTGGCTGATGGGGCATTGGAAGTTGTTCCACATCTCCCCCTGGTCACACTGTGGTTTGTTTCTTACTGATGAAAATGCAGTGGAAGTTATAAGCAGGTTATGCCCTTATAGCACAGTCCACACAGCTTATGGTTAAACTTATGTAAATGCAGTGTTAGTATTCAGTTTCTTCAGTTCAGTTTCTATTTAAAATTTACTTAAGTAAAAGGGGTGAGGTAAAAAGTACAATATCTCCCTCGGAAATGTAGTTGAATAGAAGTATGTGATATTAAATGTAAAATACTCAAACAATGTACCTCAAAATTGCACTTAAGTAAGTACCTGAGTAAAGGTGTTTTAGTCAGTCACCAAAAAGTATATGTTTTATCTTTAATGATAATTACAGAAAATAAATTGATACAAATAAATCTGATTACCGAGTGAATATACACATTTGTTGCATGATCTATACTAAGCACACACTTTAAAAATGTATGGAGTCATTTACAAACTTGCATATTAATTAGTAGAATTATAAAGAATAAAATAGGAGAAATAGG
Source organism: Xiphias gladius (assembly GCF_016859285.1). Taxonomy (NCBI): domain Eukaryota; kingdom Metazoa; phylum Chordata; class Actinopteri; order Istiophoriformes; family Xiphiidae; genus Xiphias; species Xiphias gladius. Next base: position 19,904,238 of record NC_053406.1, on the reverse strand, counting down.
ACTCCCAGGATTCAGAAAATCCAAACAGCACAGTAAAAATCCAAACAGCACAGTAACATTTACAGATCCATTTTGTTCGCAGGTTATTTTTTTATTCGGTTACATAAGTGGCCAAAAGTAGATGACATAAGATGCCTTCAGCCAAATAAACCCTCAGTGATATCACAACATCAATGATTTCAGAGTTTGACAGCAGAATATTGATGTTGTTGTTAAAGATTTGGGTGTCAGCCTCACAGGGTGCAAATTATCCTTCCTTGACTCGTCATTTACATTGGTGTTCAATGCTCATACGGGGAGAAATATGTCATGCAAGAGGCAGAGATGCCAATTTGCTCACAGCAGCAGCTTAAATGTGCCAAAATGCAATGTAGCCTGAAAACATGTTATCTTTAGAGGTACAGGTATGATGCTCACCTTTCCCCAAGTGGGAAAATTCTCTCTTACTGCTATTGCTATTGATGCTTCTGCACATAACTGAGCCAAATAACATCACTGTGTCTTTCTCTGAGGGTTGTTGAAAGACATTTTGGAAATCAGTGTTTGAAGTGGGAACAAACAGGGCAGGTTGAGAAAAAGTATATTCGCAAAAAAGTGCAATGCAACAGCTGAAGACACTGAGCATCCCAGGTTTTTTTTTTTTTTCTTATTTTAGACATATGATTTTTTAATTGTCAAAAATTGCAGAAATGCTGGGGATGCTAAAAGCTGAACAGACTTAATGAGGTCAGCCAATTACACCTAATAAACCAGTGAGCTTGGCTGTAGCTAGAAAAGAAATGCAGCCAGAGGAGAGGTTCTCACTTTGAGGAGAGAACACCCTGCATGACATTGAGGTAATTAACTCATAACATGTATTTAAATGTACCATCTGTTGGAATGCTCTGCATGATTTGGTACAAGTATTTTTGACCAGTTTCTCTCTATCATGGAGTGCTCCATTTCCTGGGCCTATTACTGTATATAGAGTCGTTGGGGACGCGGTGCCACATTTTGTACTAACCACCAATCAAAAAGTGCTGAGGGAGGGACTGTCTAGCCAGGTTTGAGTGAGACTCTGTTACTGAGGGACACTCTGCTATGGAAACCATTTCAGAAAGAAAAAAAAAAAATCTGCGTAACTGCTGCCATAAAATGTGACAGGCTATCATTATTGCTGGACAGCAGCTCTCTTTGAGCTGGGCTCGTTCTTTTTTAGAATATAATGTGGTCAAAATTGAGTGAACACAAAGCCCATACTCTGTTTCAGCCCTGGTGCCTCTCAAAACCCCCAAACACTTAAAAGCTACACTGTTGCAGTAATTACACTTTCATAGCTCTGATCTTTTGCCAGAAGTTGGATATCTAATCTTATCATAAACATCAACACGAGGAAGAGGCTCCGTGTGCCTGATGAAGAACTATAAATGCAATACCCCTTGATGCTTTCTCATTTTTATTCTGCAAACCATTTTATTTGTTTTTCTTTTTATGAATTAGGCTGTCTGAGTTGAGAAAGTTCCAGTGGCTCTGCCATTCTCCATTAAAGCTAAGCATTCTGGGCAATTACATTTCCCGCTCATCTTCAAAAATTGCGATCGTCACATAACCATGCACACAACGTCCTTTTAATTATTTTATTTATGTTTGTAATGGAACAAAAATACTAGATAACACAAAATCTGCCCAAGTATAGTCATGTTTACAATGCCACAATCTAATGTCCTAATCAGGGCTACGGGTGAAAGCATCTTTTCACAAAAAAAAAAAAAGGGACATATCTGCAGACACAGCCGGACCTTACAAATACATTCACCCTTTTCTTAGGCATCCCTGATGTCTGCAAACCGCTCACTGTAAATCTATGGACATAACTGACAAATATGACCACAGTCTGCATTCGTAAGCTGGGAAACGGCATCTACTAGAGACTTCACAACCTGAATGAGTAACAGCCTCTCCAAACTTTGGCCACAAATGTCTGCAGTCCTTCCTTTCAGGTTACATACAACCACAACAACCTCCTGAGAGGCGAAACCCAGAGCAAATAAAAATCAGCATTTAAAGCGAAATAAGTAACTGAAAGAGACTGAGGGAGATGAGTGTGGTAAAACATTTTTATCAACTCAGGTCTTCTCTCATCCGGACTATGGAAGCGGAGTCAGAAGAGACTGTTAACATCAACCTGAAACAACGAAAGTGAGTGGGACAAAAATAGGATTTTGAAATGGAAGAGGTATAACTGTGCTATGTAGACCTGACCAAGGTCATTTAGATCAAATGTAAGAAATAGACCAGCAGTTGGCAAGAAAGTCTGTAGACGTTCTTCACTTCAAAATCATAAAATTCAGGCTGTCACCAGTTGCCATACTACTCAGAGGGACTCATGCACTCACACACTCGAACAAAAACACCCAGGAACTGCAAGCTAATCATCCTGTTAGTTAAACCTGTTATAGATCAGCCAGGTTTTGTGGGTTCATGTCTCTAGAAAAATGTTGATCAGATTTTATCAAAAATAACGCAGACACAGAATTTCTGTTGCTTGATCAAATGAACACTTATGACAAGGAGGACTCATGTTGAGTTTCAGCCAACTAAACAGAACATACTGATACAATATCCTCTGGCTCCTTGCTCAGTTGAATCACCTGTCATGTGTCACAAAGGTGACTTAATGTCAAATGTACGTGATGTAAGTGTAAGTGCCTAATCCTTTTCTGATGAGTCAAGGTAAAGTTTTGAGCTTGGCTTCAAACAGTTGAGTCAGGCATTGTGAGAATCCAACCCCCCCGCCTGCTCAAGGAGGAACATGTGAAACACGGGAGCCGGCACCATAATCACCACATGACATGCATCTCCACTGCCAGACGTTAAGGCGGATTAGGGTCCCTCATGCCAGTTTAATAGCATCTTCGTGGGACTGAAATTTTGTGTCGTTTTGTGGAATCAAAACAGCGCTCTTTACATGGTCTTTATGGACAGATTTGTCATCTTGCAGATGAATATTTAATAATGACTCAGGGAGTTTTAAATCAAAAATTCTAAGGCATACACAACGCTAACTTTCTTGGCATTGCTACAGTGAGAAAATCAGATTTGGTCTAAGCTCTAGCAATCTGCAGTTTCCCTCTTCAGCACTGGAGGTTGATTGACTTTGCCGTGGTAGAATCCTGCTCTATAATTACCAGTAATTACATGTTTCTCCTTCCATGCCACTGTTTACATGTGTTGTGTTTAATTTTAGATTGCATCATTAAACGATTCCCAACTCTCACTTATTTGTGAGAGCAGTTATAATTATGGTGATTGTCAGTGCTGGGTAAAAGCAGGAAATCAGAAGAGGCTTTCAGTATTGTGGGTATGAGAGGCTATATTTCCTGTTTATTGCTGCTGCTGATAGAAGATGAGGGGTTGGAGGCTGAATGAGGCGGCTGAATGACAGTTTCAGTTATGCTGGCTTGTGCATGTGCAGATCTATCTGTGTGTCTACCTGTCTGTCTATCTGTCCATCTATCTGTCTGTCGATCTGTCTATCTACCTGGGTGTCTATCTGGTCTCTCTGCAGTCTCCTCTGGTAGCTGGCAGGTGAAAAGCCTACAGCAGAAGGAGACTGTGACTTCCCAAATGTGGACAAACACCTGTCTCCCCAGCCTGAAGACTGTTGTTTTTAACAATCTCCAATTATTTTCCCTTAATGAGCTCCCGTAGTGGTCGACTTGCTCCCCCATCATCATTACTGTAGGGACAGCCGTTGCAGTGCTGGGCCTGACTGGCAGCTTACACAGACCTGTTCCCCCTGACTGACTGCAGGCTGCACTCCCTGACAGCTGGAAGCCGGCCTCCTGCAGCACAGCTTACTCTCTCACACACACACACACACACACACACACACACACACACACACACACACACACACACACACACACACACAACCATTACAGATGCACAAAGATGCTTGAAACCTGTAGGGCCACACACAGTCGATATTGGGAATACTGGGATTTTGCATCAATATCTTGATTATTTTTTATATCTACAAAATCAATATTACTACAGTTCCACAACAAGCAACAAACTTTAAACCCCTCACATACTGTTTTCCCTTTTATTTCCTTTCTATTGATGAAATGAAAATCTTAATATGTCTTCGACGTGAGTTTATACACAATTCTGCAAAATTCAGCCTGACCTTTTTTTGGTAACTTTGGTAACTTTGGAAACTTTGGAATTTCAACTATCATTTAAAATAAAGTTCTATGGGTCTGAGCAATGTTTGGCTGCACAGCATGAAGTTTAAGGGTTAATGAAAAGCACCATTATAAACACTGTCACTTAAACCCAAATTGACCAACATTTTCTGCTCTTAAATTTGTACAAACTACAAAATAATACAAAAAGAACATAATTAACTCTCCATATTTGGCTTCAGGCACCACTTTCCTAACCAGCTTAGGTGGACCAGGACTCAAGATTTTATACCAGCAGCGAAAAACAGCTGACTGTAGCTTAATATCCTTCAGTCCTCCTTCATATTATCAGTTTAACTATTTTGATCCAAGCCTATGCCACAGACATAAGATGATATTGACATTGAATTTGAGCTTGCAGCGGTTTTAGTTTGCACATTTGATGAAAGTATTGAACATTTATCAAATAAAATCTCAAATTAATAATTCAAATTCTGCATTCGAAAGGTTTGCAAAAGGATTGCAGTCTTTTGTTATTGCATTACTACACAGAGGAGTCCGAGGGTCAATAGCAATATAAAAAGCAGCAGCCATAGCAGACCCACACAAGACTGCTATTAACCTGGCATTATGTTCTCTGTCTCGGTGTTTGATTTAAGCAGTGACATAAGTACAGTGGTAAATTTTTTCTCCGTCTTTTATATGACTTTCTGAGAAACTATGGTTAAAACTCTTAAAAGTGCAATTGCTTCTTTCCATAATGTGACATTCTGATGATTAATATAACTTGCATGGCTGCAGAATAGCTTTCACATCACATTTCACAGTATTGACTCTGCCTGCCGGCTTCACGCGCAGAGAGGCCTAAAAGAGCCTATAAAGAGCCTGAAAGAGAAGCTGAAATAGAGAGCTATGGCACTGCAGCATGCTTTAGCTACACTTTCACCTGACTTAAGGAAGGATGTGAACGGAGCATGCAATTTATCTGCGGACATTTTACTCCTCATCAGCTACCACAGTCCCTGTGCACAAAAGTAGCCAAATGGGGTGTGACTTGAAGTTGGCGAATGATAGTGTTTAACCCAAACAGTATCAGATGCCAGAAAAGAGCTGTCTGAAACACTTGCATCGAGGTAAACAAGGAGGTTGTTTAACTCAGTGGTCTGAAAGCACAGTTGACTGATTAGCGTAGGGTTGATAGGAGGTACGACAGCTCGGCGTCTATTTGTCCATAGACATGGCTGGATGAAACTATCAAGGGGACCTGGGGCAAATATTTAATGTTGAGCCCCAGATGACTTTAGTGGTGGAAAAATCTTAAACAAATTTGCAATTAATGCAGTGGCCAACAACCACTTGGCATGCAGTGAACTGGGAGGTTTTGGTGGTCTGGGGCCCTAGGGCCGCTGCCCACTTGGCCTGGTTGGTAATCCAGCTTTGTCCATAGGTAAGTATAGTACGTACTAAAGCACAATCAGATCATCTTCCTCCGACTCTAAAGAAGAGTGGGAGAATGAAGAATACTGATGTTGTGTTTTAGTCAAATGTTTTGTTTTTTGCATACTCTATATGTGTAATGACATAACCAACCTGCTACGCTTCTTATGCTGAAAAGGCTACATAGATATCAGCATGGATTTTGTATATTTCATTAACTCATCTATAAATTCTTACTGAAGTTGTCTTTACATTTTACATTAATTTCATTTCATTTAATTCACCCACTAATCCCAGTTTGTTTTGTCTGAAGGAAAATCATTGCAAATTTACAGACTATGGAATGTTTATTTATAGGTTTTCCCACATTAACTGATAATGGACAGATTATTTTCTGCCTTTTCATATGGAAAGTGAATTTGTGATTGTTTTGGTGATTTAACACTATGAAGAAAAATGAATTTAATTTTGCTCATGCTCATGAATTTAATTTTGCTCTGTGTATGCATCCCATCATTCTTTTTATGTTACTTATATTTTGTTAATGGCCTTTTGCCTACAGTATATGGTGGAACAAAAATGTTGCAAACACCGTTCAACCAGTGATGGAAGTAGTATTCAGGTCTTTTACTAAATAAATGTATAATATAATATAAAAAACCATATTACAAAATTAAAGTCCTGCATTCAAAATCTTACTTAAATAAATGTACAGATGTATCATCAGCAAAATGTACTTAAAGTCTCAAAAGTAAAAGTACTCTTTATGTAGTAGAAAAGCCCCTGAGATCATTATGTTAATATATATGACATTAGTGGATTATTCTTATTGATGCAAAAACAATTTTAATGTTGTAGCTAATTAAGATGGAGTTAATTTAATTACTTTATACACTTTATTTAGCTAACAGTGCTTCATATTTTTTTTATTTGATTATATTTTTTGTCTGGAAAACCATATTCTATAATTAAAGTTATTACTTAATCTAGTAATTATAGCTGTCAAGTAAAGGTAATAGACTATGAAAGTACAGTATATGGAGTGGAGTATACAGTAATGTAGTGGATGTGGTACAGAGTAACATCAATTGAAGTACAAGTACCTCAAAATTTCAGTTTAGTTAGGTACTTGAGTAAATGTAGTTGGTTACATTACACTACTGCTTTCAGCATTCTACAATATAATACTATTTTTTAAAAATAAACTACTGCCTTAAAAATGACAATAGATTTGAGTGATATTTTTCTCTGACAGAGGCTTTGCAATTGAAGATTATTATTTATTACTGTATAGCGTGACATTAAATGGGGCTTCCTAGTCACTCGGTGTAGTTTGATTTATTAGTCGACTTTCAGAATTAGTACAGACAGCACTGTCTTCTTCTGTTTTGAAAAGGAGTGCTGTGTAAAACAGTATGCCCTGTATATCCGATATATGAGTGGGTCGAGAATATTTGCACCGAGGGGTTTCAACATTAAAGCGTCACCAGGGTCAGTCACCTCAGGTCCTGGTGCCACCTCTGTTGGTCACAAGACTCTCTGCCGAAGGACCGGGCCAGCTGTGACTGGTGGACTTATGCACTCCCAGCAACATCACACTGAATGAGCCGCACACAGTGACCTTGATAGCCGGGTTTTGAGTGGGAAAAAGAATGAAGATTGACAGAAATGTAATGAAGTGTTTGGGAATATTAAGCGCCATTCTCACTGACATTGGATTGCAGTTTAGAGGGGATATTATTCCAAAATTGCCCATTGCAACTGTAGAACGTCTACCCAGGACTCAAAGTCACCGCATAAATGACATGAATGAAAAAACAAATGCTTTGAGGTGATATTGCAACCTGTCATGAAAAGCAGCCAATTCCCAGTTTTGCTTTGATTTTGCATGGTGAAGATGCAGTTACTGGCCATCAGCACAGACTTCAATTTTATCACTGGCAGAGGTGAATTGTTCGTGTAACCATATCATTTTCCAAGAGGGAAAAGAAATTTGACTGTAAAAGCCCAACTAGGGACAAGAGTTGAAAATTAGCAATAGCTATAAACTCTCTGTGCAGCACATCAGTTTCATGCTCTGAATTGGAATTATGTTAAACTGCATTGTCCCTATAAAATTGAATAAAATGCAATTCAATTCAGTTCAATTATACACATTTTATACAGGTATAAAGTTTAGTATCTGTCGGCTTTCCCAGAGAACTATTTGCAACGCACCCATTTTTCTGTGGCCTAGATCTCCACTCCATCGAACCAAGATTGCTTCTTGATAACACTGTTCTCACTCCTCAATCCCCACTACTCACAACTGCAAACACTTTGACGAGATTCAGAATGGGAAAAAGAAAAGAGAAAGAAAATAATGGTTATGTGGCAAGCTGTCTCGCACATAGCTGGAGATGAATAGTACGATTTTTGATTAATTCTCCAGGTTTGCCACATCCCTTCTAGTAGTGATGCCAAATTTCATGGATTTAAGGAAGCTTTTCCATCAATATTTTGTGATACCACAACACCATAGATTCCAGATAAGTGCAAATGACTAAGAATTGTATCTCAAATGTTACAAACTTCTTCATAGTATTCATATTGTTCCTCACAGCAGGCATCAGCATGGACTACACTACACTGCAACTAAATCAGTTACGTCATTTTCATTTACATTCACTTTCACTTTTGCTGAGTCTTTGGATGTTACATAATGAACGATATCAATTTCAGATAACTTTCTGAGATTTAGCAGGTTCAACAAGAGGGTTCAAAATAATCGAACTAGAAGACTAGAAGGTTTGACGATGAAATATCTATACTATGCGGCATAACTCTGCATCCTATACTTTCTGGTGTACCAACTCTGTCCCCATAGTCCCACCTGGGGAAACTATTGATAAAACTATTGTGTGATGGATGATTCAGGGAACGTGGATGAATCATTTTGATTCTCCTGCAGGAAATTGTCACCACCGCAGCCACAAGCTGAAGGCGCAGGAAGACTCCTTCAAAAACTCTACAAAGGAAATTGGAAGAAAGTCTCATTAAAAAGAAAGTATGAGGTAAAGTTTTTATTGTATATATCTGAGAATGCAAAATCATTTCAGAGAAGCTCAACAAAATAAAAGCTTCTCATCCACAGTAACCAGTGGGAGTTTGTCTACCACTTCCATGGTAAGGTTTTTTTTTTTTCTTTTCCTAATTTAAATTTTGTTTTTCGGCCCCCTAAAAATAAAGCAATTACTTCACATCATCACTGCAGGTTGGCAATTGCTGATACAGGTTAAGACCAGCTCGGCTAAAGAGTTCAGATATACAGTATATGGGCATATTTTTTGTGCATCGGTTTAAAAACATTGCTCAATGGCACCAACTGTGGTCGAAAACTCCACAAAATACCTTTAACATGTTGAAAATGTGTGCGCTATGTATCAGATTTATAATCCACAGCTATTAATAGTATAATGTTTTATTTTTTCATTTCTTTATTTTCTATTGTTTGTATACCTTTATTTAATTTTTCTAATATTATTACATTTGTTTCACCTCAGCGAAAGCAGATATTTTGAAGATCTTCCTGGCACTTTGAAGAAAGTTGTTGAGGTTTCCATTGGAGCCACCTGTGGATTTTTGAGCTTATTCCACTCAGGTCTTGTGTTGTGTTTTTTAGGTCACTTGTGCAGTGGCTAGGTGTGCTTTTCCAAATTGATTTGTTGGGATTTAAAATAAAGATATCACTGAGCCTTGCTCTGTGTGTGGGACAATGAACAAATTACAGGCTCCTCAGGAAACTGGTTGCCGGCAAGCAGGGCATTTTTGTGCCATAATGAGCTTGTGACTGATTTAAGTAGAAGATAATTATAGATTAAACATGTAATCCTGGCTCTCCAAAGGCAAAGAAAGATAGATTGCCTGATTAGTTTTTCAGTAGAATAAGGATTTTGGACTTTGCAGGTGATAATAAGGTTGTGAGACAGAGACCTGCACTTCTCTGATATGCCTTCAAGATGGGATTGGATTCCGAGGAACCCCCATGAGAGGATGTGTCCCACAGTAACATATTCTTAAGAGAAAATGGGTTGCATAACTTTAACTTATCTTCCACGGTGGTATTCGGCAACAGTCCCGTCTTTCATCCCTGTCTAATTCAGCTTAATCACGATTACTGTCTGTGACACGGCGCACTTCAACAGCAACACAACACACACTCATGCACAGTTTATTTTATTCAGTCTGCATAGTAGTCCATACAAGCCAGTTTCCAATTTCCTAATTACTCCACCTCATAAAAATTCTCTGCGCTTGTCCTTTCCACTCAACCTGACACACTGTAGAGCTAGTTTAACTGACAAGAGTTCAGGGAGGGAGAATAACACTCAGCCACCTTCATCTCCATTTATCTATTCCTAATACAATTTGCATTAATGTTAATATTTGTAAATGGTGTGCTGAAATGCAGCTCAACGTTGTTTGCTAAAATGACTCACTGTTTGCAAACTCATTGAGCATAAAACAAGCTCAAGCTAGCTCAAGGAGATAATGGGAAGGTGTTTGATGGAGGAGAGTAAAGGGAGTAAAACTGCAGCTAGCTGGCACCAATATAGATTGGGTGGGCAGGCATGGCTGGTCCAATTATGCTCGAGCTGAGGTCCGGAAGAGTGAGGGTAGTAATGCAGGCATTCATGTCACCTTGAAAAACTAGAACGACATGCCAAAGGGATCTATTACAGTTTCACTTCTTATACTGTGCAGGACATACAGAAAACCAGCACAAATAAAAGTTTGAAAATAGAAAATTTCTCATCTTTTATCATTGCTGATGTACGTCAGTACAACTGAGTGCTGAAACTTAAAACAACTCAGATCTAAAGTATTGCTGTGTAACACTAAATACTTTGATTCTCAAATTTATGGTTGAATAAACAAAAAACTAAGTTAAAGTTCAGAGAAAAAAAAAAGACATCTTTTGTTAGCACCTTGTGCTAACTAAAGTGTTTAGCTCTCAAAAACTGACCTAATCTGCCTAATCAATGTTGGGCAGGTGTGGTTTGCCAGCGCTGGCAATATACACAAATAACCCTACAACAGTCATCAGATTTAAATTCAAATTTTGCTAAATCCTAATTAGTGCAACACTGTTTTTTGGCAGTGAGAAAACCACCAACAAGACAAACAGAAACACAGACCTGCCAAACCAAACCAAAACTGCGGAAACTTTGGCAGAAAATGTTTATGTAGGACTCTATTACTAATAATAAGAAAATGATTGAGAAAATAGATTTTCAGAGGCTTTATGTCTATATTGCGAAATACACATTAACAGTATTAAGTATAGGATCACTGTTATGTGATAAATGTTCAGCTCTGGCATACCAGACGACAGAAAAATTGAGACTAAAGTTGTCTGTCTGGTGATGGGGATAATACAAAAAGGTCATGGTGGAAATGTTTTGCTGAGCTATTTTTGTGTTTCCTCACAATATGTTTGCCTTCCCTTGCGATAGCTTGTTTTACTTCCCAGTGCTCTTCGGATTTGATCAGGCCAAGCTCTGAGCATGCCACTGGCTATGACTACAGCCCACGTGAGCCCTTTGCTATGGTAGGCTTCGTCTGGCTGTGAGTTGGGTGCTGAAACTCCTCTTGTAGATAGTATGCGATTGGGACTGGCGGGGGTACTCTTAACAGCGCACAAGACGGTAACAAAATCTTTGGCAACAGGTGAATAATATAATACATTAATGTTGTGAGGGATTGCAAAAGTTATAACATATGCAGTGGAAGAACCGTCTCCTTTTGTTGGCTCCAATTGAAATTATATCTAGAAATTTAAATCAGTCGTTTAGTGACATGGTACTTTTTGGTATCTACTATCACAAAATTTCTATTTGTGCTCAACAAACATGAAACCTAATAATCAGTTTGCCATGACATTTTCTGAGGACATTCAGGCTCCCCTGAGGATGAACTGATCGTAGGGTGAAATGAACCTGTAGGGATAACTAGTTGGACTGGAGATCTTAAATTGAATACCAGACCCAAAATCTTTTAAGCATCAAACACTGCATTTCCAACTGTCTGCTGTGATCACAATTGTAATCAACATAACTTCAAGCTGATCACAGCCTCTTTCTTTTCTGTTCAAGGGAACTAGAAAATTTTTCTGGTCCTTTTCATACCTGCAGTGGCTAAGTGTTTGATACTTCTGTTTAATGAGGTACCAATTTTGTTTATAGCTCTTGCACTTTACAGAATCACTGGACTGTATGAAACAATTCTATTGACTGCACTGATTTCTGTACATTGTGTGAATGGTAATAACTGTCTCTGTGCTCATCCAGGAGGTGTCATTTCTCATTTTTTATACAATTTTAACTGCACAATTAACATGGGAACAATTCTATTATGGAACACATCAATTTGCTTTTCATTTGCTTTCACATAACACAGTTTTATATTACAAATGGGAGTATATGGATAATTGTGAACATCCTTGGTATAGATGGTGTGCTATTTTCCAGCAAATTTGAACTCTGTGGGGGCAGCTGATTAGTCTGACACTGTCACGCCCTCCACGTCTGCCTGGCCTGTGGTCTCTCTCTCTCTCCCGCTTTCCCCCTCTCTCCCCATTCGAGTGTGATTGTCGGAGTGGAGACAGGTGTCCCGGAGTCAGAGCAGAGCCCCACCAGCTGAATACTATCCTGTAATCAAGACTTCTACAAATACCCAGCTCTGCCACTACCACGGTGCCAGATTGTAGTTCCTGCTCAGTCAGTCTGTGGTCTAGCCATCCTAAGATATAATTTACCTGCTACCCGTTGCTTGTTGCCCCTTGCTTTACCTGTTGTCCTCTCCCTCCAACCTTGTCTGCTTTACCCTGGCCGCTGTCTCCAGCCCTTCGTCCTGTCAAACCTCTGGCCTAGACCCTGCTCACCTCAGCTTCCTGCTCTTTGGACACTCTCACTCAGCTCAGCTCTGGCTTTTCCCTGTCAGTACAACCAGCTACCAGCCCAGTCCCCACGCTCCTAGCCATCCCCTCTGCCCTACTCGTCTCCGGCTGAAAATCCCATTCCCTTAACCATTTAATAAATATTTGTCTATTCTACTCAAGTCTCCTTGCCTCCCTGTGTTCTGCACTTGGGTTCAATAGCGTAGCCTTAACAGTGATAAGCATTCCTCCAATGCCTCCTCTGTCTTGTGTTCTGGTTTATGTGTGTATGTTTGTGCATGAGTCAAAGTCTGCTCTTGTAATCAACCTTTTTATCAGAGAGCTGTGGAGTGCATAGGGTTTTTTTTGTATTACTTTGGGAGCAGGTGGTTTGTCATTTTGGCTGATCGATATTTGATCTTTTTGTTTGGTGCATGGTGGTGCAATAAAAGCAGGAGGCAAAATAACAGGATGCTCCTATGGGGCATCGGGTAGCCCCCAAGGCAGACAGAGAAGCCCTTTTTAAAATTCTCCATAGGGGAAACACAATGACCATGCAATTGTTGTGACAGACGGAGGAGATGCAGAATGAATGGATGAGAGGAAACGGAGTAGGAGAGGGTATTAGAGAGCATGGAGGGTTTGGCGGAAGTGATACTAACTTGTTTTGTGCTGTTTTAGTAAGAAAATGTTGCTCTGTTCAGCTAAAGTGTGAAAGCCTGGCTCCTGCTGATGAATGTGCTTTTTTTTTTTTTTTTTTTCCCCCAGTGTATCTTTAATGAGTATTTTTCCGATTTTTCACTAGGCCTCTCCTCTGTCTGATGCATGTGTTTTTGGTATTTGGTGATCGCTGTGGGATAGAAACCTTTTTTAGAAAACTGACTGCTGAACTGCCCTACATCAACCATGTAACTGCACTAATATGAGGAATTGACCACTCCAACACTGGCTCACTTAAAGCAAACTTGTTCATCAATTGCCTGTTTTTTTTTTTTTAAATATCAGTGGCAGCTTGACTGCAAGCTCTCTAGTACTCTGGCTCTCTCTCATTATACCAGCAGAGGCGTCATAAATATGCGTCACAGTGGCCAAAAAGATGACACTGGCAAGCATATACATAACAGTTTCGCTGTCGGCAAGATTGGAAAGGTAATTCAGGAATAAATGTCTTCACTCTGCTCCTGGGGCATTAAGTGGTGTTTGTGCAGGGAGATTGTCGCTCAGTGTAAATATTTATTTGTAGTCATGCTTCCCTTGATTGATTTTCTGGCAACTCCTTTCTCTTGAAAAACAGCAGAGGGCTTGTCCAGCATTATTTAGCACAATCCCCCTGAATAGCTTCTGACTACAGCCACAATCCCATACAAATCCATGATGACACAGGAGTCTATTTAATTTTTTACATACTGTCCCCCATTGTCCTCAAAATATAGCAAACCCAGCAGGAAATTGCAGATGCATTACTCTGGCTGAATTACAACTAGCAGGCTCAACCATCGCTTCCTAAAATAGATGAGAGACAAGGGGTCAGTTACACTTTTGTAATCCACTGCTCATTCCAAGTCTGTTCAACCTACTTATGTCACCAGAAACAATTCCCACATGTGTGATAGGGACAAGCGCTGTCACTTTGATTAATGAGACAATAACATTTATCATCCAGATTATTATCCTTCAAATGTGTCCTCCCTGAACTATCCAGTTTTACCTGCAGATTTTTTTACTTTTATGTCCAGGGCAATATGAGAAAGTACACGAAATTTACGTCCCAGGGTCTCTATCTCTTACACTTATGACTTGATACTACTCTCATATCTGTCTGTTTAATAAAGGTTAAAGCTAAAAGCATGTTAGCTTATCTTAGCATAAGGACTTGAAACAGAAGGAAACGCAACAAGTCCTCCAACCTGAAAGACCATATACAGTGCATTCAGAAAGTATTGCCACCCCTTCACTTTGTCGCATTTTGTGGTGTTGCAGTGCTATGCTAAACTTGTTTAATTTGCTTTCATTTTTTCCCTCATCTACATTCAATACCGCATAATGGCAGAGCCAAAACAGAATTGAAAATAGAAATGTTTTAAAAATAGAAATGTTTGCAATGTTTGCTATGACACTTTGAAAATTTTAGCTTAGATGCCTCCCATTTGTCTTTGATTGGAGGCCACCTTTGGTAGGTTCTATTGATTTGGATGTGATTTGGAAAGGCACACACCTGTCTATATAAGGTCTCAGGGCTGGAAATGCATATCAGAGCAAAAACCAGGCCACAAAGTCAAAGGAACTGCCTGCCCCTTTAATGATGTGACAATGCTATTTTAAATGTTTGGTTAGATTTTAAGCTTTAAAACAGTTTGGTTGGGTTTAGGGGTAAAATCAGGAATGATCAAGGTCATGGTTCAAAGAAATGTTGACAATAGATTTTTGAAAGGGGAAACAAACAGTGGTCACCTGTGTATAAGTCCCACCCATCCACCCCAACCTCTTCCCCATGCAGACTTCTTGGCTTTATATACAACATTACATTCCATCATTGTTTTGTAATTAACAAACCCTCAACATGAGGTAAAATAGAATAGGGTTTTCATTAGGTAAATTAGAATTAAGTTAAGGAACAAAGACCATGGTTTAGTCTAATTTTCTTGTGCCTATCTATATAGGTGTGTCTAACCCCTTTTTGTCTTTAGATTGTTCTCACCCCCCCTTTCCAAAAAAAAAAAGAACTTGCATACTTAAAAACACTCATACACTCTACTTCACTCACAATGCCTGAGAAATGTGAAAAGTTTTGTGTGTGTGTGTGTGTGTGTGTGTGTGTGTGTGTGTGTGTGTGTGTGAGAATAATGGACTTGTGAGCTTAGGCACACACGTACTGTGTGTGTGTGTGTGTGTTTGGCTTGCATGTTTAATGTGTGTACGGCCATATATGTGAACCGGGCTGTCAGGCTGAAAGCAGGGCAGTGACAGGTCCTGACTGTGAGATTGACAGGCCTACTGGGAGTTGGACAAGAGATGGATTTGGTTCCAGTAATTGAACTGTAAGAGCACTGAAGCTTTCAAAGCAGCCAGACTGAGCACTGTTTCCACCTAAGATATGTTAAGGCCCCTGTGTGTGTGTGTGTGTGTGTGTGTGTGTGTGTGTGTGTGTGTGTGTGTGTGTGTGTGTACCCTGCATGCGTGTTTGTATCTTTATTAATGACTCTGCATTCTGCCAAGGTTGATGACAAAGCATGGATGTGGTTCATGCTTGCCATAGAGAGAGTGCCTTGATTGAGATTTTCCTTTTTTGTTGTGAATTGTTTTTGACAAGCTGTGCCAAGGCCCCATGCCTCACCAGTGACAGCTCCAGCCTTAGTGTTATGTTACATTTGCTATTTATCAGCAGCCTCCAAAGCCGACTTTATTAGGCCTATATGTCAATCTGAGACCTGGGTGAGGAACTTGTTTTTATGGAGCTAGCATGCTGTGATATCTACATTGTAGTTTTTGCAATGTTTAACACCAAAGGACATTGCGGGTCACTATACAAGGTGGCACTCACACACATACTCATGCACACACGCCGTAGCCTTCTTCTATGACAGATTGATGAATGTTTTATATGTTTATCCATTTTAACTCCATGGCTGGTATATTATTAAAGTGCTGGTGTGTGCGTTACATTAACCCTCTCAGACAGGATAGAGACAGGCTAGGGCAGGGCAGGCTCTCTCTCTCTCTCTCCTGTATCTTGCTGTCTATCATCTATCATAATCTGTTCATCTGCCTCTGTCTGTTTACTACCCTTGTCTCTATCCATCTCCGTCCTGCTTTTCTACCTCCATCGCAGCTGCCTTCTTGCTCCTTGCTGTACCTCTGCAACGTACTGCTTTCAGTCACCCCCACCGCCGATCTTCAGTGTGTGTGTGTGTGTGTGTGTGTGTGTGTGTGTGTGTGTGTGTGTGTGTGTGTGTGTGTCTGTATATACGCGTATATCTATGCCTGTCAGAGTCCCTATTCTTTCTCTTTGTCTCTCGGGAGCAATCTATCAAGACAAACTGTCTCTGTCTGTCCGTCTGTCTTTTTCTCTGCGTCTGAAGATTTGTGCTTTGGCTATGGAGCTCCGACAGAAACTTTAGAGGGCCTGTCTGGAACAAGGCAGTGAGGGGAAATTGAGGGGGCTTACGAATCCCTTTACCAAGTCCTCTGGTGACAGGCAGCTCATGCCACCTGGCTTCCAGACAGAGGCTGAGTTAGATGGGGGGATAGTCGGGATGGACGGCTCCCAGCTGGAGAGACGGCTATGAGTGGTGACACTGGTGAAATGACACCGACAAGGGATAAACTGAGTGGTGAAAGAGCTGGGATGACAGTATGAGCAGGAGCGTGCATAAGTTTGTTTACGGCTACATTTTTGTGTTTATTTGTATCTGTATGGGCACAGGCTAGGTGAGGAAACCAGAAAAGACGTTACTAGCACAGAGGCACTGCAGTAGGCAGGGCAGATTATGCCTGTAAATCCTGTGTACATGTGTCAACATTATGGGAGTGTGGTCTGAGGGAGAGAGAGTAAATGCAAGACAGGCCATATCAGGGCATGCTGTTTTCAGTAAGCTTTGACTGAGTATGGCCTCAGCTTCTGTTGTGCCTCTTTCCCAACCTGCCTATTGTACTACACCTTGCCTGGCACTGGGTTCTAGTTACAACTCTGCCCGTCCCACCTGGGCCTCAGGACGAACATAGTATTCCCTCCACAGACAGGGCCAATTGATTGCCGTGTCACGGGCCATATTATACTGTCCCCTCATTGGACTAGCAGGGGTTTTATTCAGTCTGCCTTGTCAACAGCCAACAGATGACATTTAAACTATGGCTGGTGCATGCCTGCTGGACTGGAGCTGACAGCCTTACTAATGGCTACTTTACAGATGGCATTTTAGTCTTGGCTTATTAACACTATTAAAACACAGCTTGTTCACATGAGGTGAAGGCCAGTCGCATTGTTCTTGCCAGATAAAGTGTCAGACAAAAAGGTCTAAATATTGCTCATTATTAGGAGTTTTATATAACCCTTCTGAAATAAGAAACAGCCTTTTCTTTCTTTACTTTTGACGTGTAGGCGATGCTACAGCAACACAGAAGAGAATCGCTCAGGGATATATAGACAAGCATGTATTATACTCGATTTACAGTTCTGGTTACATCCCTCTTACAGTGAACATAAAGGTCACTCTAGTGCTCAGTAATGCAGGCAGCGCCCCAGATGGCCACCGTAGCCAAAAAGTTTTACAGCCAATCCCCAGACAACAGGAGTTACAGTACCGATTAGCTGCCAACCTGCTCTTTTCTCCTCAGCAGATCAGCCAAGCACACCAGCTCATTTAGATCCCATTTAGAGAGGAATCAGTCATTAATGTCATGGTATTAACCACTTTGATGCACACCGCAGCTCAAAGACATGTCAGAATTGGTTTGACATACATTTGGATCCAACTATGTATAGCTCCCAGGGCCATCGGTTGTCTGCTCACGTCCGCAGGCAGATGATATGGTTTCGTGCGGAAAGAAAGGATTGCCTTAGATTATAATGGAAACATGATTATTAAATATAAATGGGGCAGAAATGACCATGGACAAATGCACATGGTTACAGGAAATAGCCATTTAAACTGTTTTTTACGCTGTGAGAATTCACGGTATTTTTTGGCGACACTGTCTTGTCAGATGACAGTGTCTTGTTTGCAGAACCATGATTTACGTGTAGGGCACGTGCCATGTAAACAAATAAAATGGTAACAGCATCTTGTAATTGTCTATGCAGTTGTTCAAGCAGATAGCAGTTATAATGATGACCTTCAAGCAGGTCCAAATACCAACAATGAAATACACAAGATGCTGCTTTTACCTGGAGGATTTATTTCCTTTTTGTAGACAAACATTAATGTATCCCAGGTGAGATTTATGCAATCCCGAGATTACAGATATCGCTAAAAGGCAATTTGATGCATGAAAAGTATTATTGAGTAAATACATGAGTGATTTGAATAATGCAAATGGATATGAAAAGTAACACCTTTTTTTCACTCTTAATTGATTTCTTTACGTCAAATCAGTCCATAACAAGTTAATAATGCAGTTACTTTACTGTACAATTTAACATTTAGTCATTCTATGTTTTTGTTTAACTTTTCAGCTTTCTTTATTTTCTTGGCCCTACTCTGCATTTAAATCAGTTAAGTACTACCCCATTTCCCTCAAATACCTTTTTCAGATTTCATCTTTAGGGTATTGAGTCTGTCTAAAATGTACCGCCAATGCAAGCTTGTGTAAAGTAGGAGTTGTCATTTGGGAGCTTTGTCTTACACTTCCTTTTTCATTCTTTTACTTTATGCAATACACAGGACCCTCCAGTGTTTTCTAAACCACTCCTCTTTACTATACATTTTCAGAGATGTCATATGATTGGCTGCTCTCAGTGGCTAAGCTCAATAGCTGAAGCTGCTTCTCAGTAAAAACCTTCTAGTGGTTCATGGATCATAGTCGGTGGCCAAAACAGCTTTTTGGTTGTTTTTCGCTGCATCAAGCTCACTGCTAATACTGCCTAGGCATTTTAAAAACAATTCTTATTAGGTATGTTACAAGGATAATGGGAAATGCTGCTTGGTAAAATGGTTGATAAATAATGATCCAAGTATAAGAAAACAGGGAAAGTAGAGTTATTTGAGACTTTAAAAAAGTGGCTGTAAATACTACACAGGAAAAGTTAAAATTCATTTTTAATTTGTTTTGTGGAGTGATTAGCGGCTAAAAAGACTTCTTTTTTTTCCTTTTTTCTATTTACATTATTTAACTCCCTTCATTATGTATTTGCGAATGTCATTAAACTTTTTGATTTTATTAGAAAAGCCTGTTAGTGATGTTTGTTATCTTTTGGGATCCCATGGAGTCTCTGTGCTCATTTTCCACCTTCTGTCTGCGTTAGCCTCTCTTGAAAGGTTTGAAAATTTTACAACAGCAACATCTATGGAAAAACAACCTGTGTGTGACATTTCCATTCACATAATTAGGATGGTATAGCCAGGGACTCAGTAAAAAAATGCACTTTAATGTCAGTGCTAATAAGGTGATGAATAGTTGTAGTCATTGTCCTGTCATAGCAGGAGAGGAGAGCTGTCTGTGGGGACGTTGGGGTTGGGTTGGGGCCAAAAAAACTCACTTCAACCACCGTGGGAAGAGAAAACATGGGGAGTGACAGGACAGAGGTGTGTGGGACAGCGGAAGGAGACATCAAATGGGAGAGAGAGAAGTGGGATGCTGTCATTGCCCCTGAGAGGACAGGTGGGGACCATGATTAAGACTGGCAGCCATCTGGAAACAGCCCTCACATCACCCACAAGGGACGGGACATTTGCAAACATCCACAGCCATGTGCACACGTGAGAACACACACTCAGATGTATGTATTCACACACACATGGCAGCATCTTTATGAGCGTGCTGCTGGGGTGAAACAAACAAACTACACAGGGATGCTGCAGTTGAGTTTGAGGCTAGAAGGACACTTGAAATGGATTATGAATACAATAATATTTCCCTCCATTTTAGATCGTCGTGTTCCAGCTCAGTCTCAAAAACTGAAACCACCCCTGCTATAGGTGTCAGTCAGTCTGTCCTTACCACTCTGGTGGCTCAACTCAAATAATTTCCCTTCCTCTCTGAGCTGCAGGGTAATAAGGGAACAGGAAAAGGGAGGGAGAGAAAGAGGTAGAGTCTAAATGAAAAACCAGCCTCGGTTTAACATCTTCTCTTTCTGGGGCACGGCTAAGCTTTATTGGATTTTTTTTTTTTTTTCTCCTGCTTTCGTCAAATCAGAAAGAATTTTCTCATAACCTTTGGCACATGTGCAATGTCAAATTTAATCACTTTCCTTGTCGAAATACAGTGGACATGAAAATTAAAATGCAAAGACATGGACAAATAATAATTTAGTGTCTGACAAGTATTGCATATTATCCAGTTCCACCACCCTCTTCTCCTGTTAGAAAAAGTGGCGCTGAAGTCTCTGCTCTGCATCTTAACACTACTTAAATCAGAAGATATATGAGATTCAGGAATCTAATGAACCCTCTTAATACCCAGCCTCATTGTTGTTACACAGTACAATAACTGAAAGATAATCCTCCATACTGCTCTTTTTGATTGGAGACAGTGCACCGGTACAGCCAATTTCAGTCTGCATACTATGAGTGTCACGAGTCTAGATAGAGCCAAAGCCTTCCAATGTATTAGCATGACATAGTTTGGGTAGAGAGGGGCACTTAACAGCATGCGACGCAAAAACAATACAGCATCTTTTTGATGTATGATGTGAGGAACAAGGAGTAGAAGGAAATCTTCCGACTGAAGAACGAAGGTCAGATTGAATTTTCTTAGTTCCTATTTCTCAGTGAAACAAAACATGGAAACCTACTTTACAAACCTGCAGCTATTCCATTCACACAAACACCCACCCACCCATTTGTCCATCCATTCCTCCACCCATCAATAATGCAGTAATTTCATTTGTTGATTAGGAGATATAATACATGTTAAACGCCGGTATAATTGCCTCTAATGGCCCGTAGATTATCACACATTCTAAACTAAAGTGTTGCCCTCTTTATATTTTATTGCTCTGTCTCATTAATTCTGGTCTAGTTTTTGAGAGGAAGCCATATGTGATTTAGAGCTACGACGAGCTGGTGTTAAAATGTAAAACAGGAGTTTAATACAGTACAATTCCTGCCATTTATTCATCATTTTAGCATCACATTCATAATTACCTGCCGCGATAGCGTGGCTGCTATTGTTTTCACCTTATGAGTCTGTGTGTGTCAACATGGCAAAATGTTGTCCGGGAGACACCTACTGTAGCGGGACATACCACAAAGGTGGTTTTGAGTAATTGGCGGGTGTTTTTGTATGTCTGTTTTTCTGCCTGTCTGTCTCTGGACAGATTTTTTTTCACCATGATAATGTCACATCTATGCAAGATAAGGTCACGAAACTTTACAGGTGTGTAGTTGAGATCAAAATGAAGGCTGAGTTTGAAGATGGTGTGGTCTGACCCATGAGTATTAAATACTCAAGTAATTATGTAGTAATAACTGCTGAGCATGCACGGGATGGCACGTCAAAATGTTAATAGGCGTCGCGGCTGGTGTGATCCCATTACAAGATGGTATCTGGTTAATTTCTCTATTTAACCCGTATATTTTTAGTGTAATTCCATTGTCATGTTAAGCTTATATTCTACTGATTTTGTAGGCAAAAATACGCCACCAAATTTAAAGCTAATTTTAAAGTGCAAGTGTTTGAGTTCCATTAGTGGTTAAAATCTTCAGCATATAGTGCATAATATGTAGTCCATATTACATTTCATTGTTTTAATCAAAAACTAATTGATGATGATAATAACAGTGTCAAGAAAAGACATTAAACAGTCTGACCAGTGAATTAGCAGCAAAGCTGCATTTGAATCAGGTTTATATTAGGCTCATTTCCTGCTCGCTGACCTATTAATGGATAGGTTATCATCATCATCATCATCAACATCAGCTCAGAATCCTTTTATCACCAAAAAAGGTGCTCGTGCTAGTCACCGGGATGGAATAACAATTCATTAAAGTAATATAGTGCATATCTGAATGGTCTGTTTTCGTATGAGGGGAAAAAAGAATTTCTTGGGCATGGTTACATAGTGAGTGTGAGCCAACCAAAGGACAGGTTTCATGAAAGAAGCAACCATCAAATCTGACTGTTAAAACCAATGTAAAGTGCACATTGATGCAGATCTTCATCTGATGGCTACAAAATCATGGCTGCAACAATATAATACTGAAAAAAATGTTCAAGTCAATAAATGTATTAAATATAATTCATATTAAATATATGCATTTTATTATACATATTAAACAAAGAGGTTCTTAAAAGCAATTAAATTTATTATTGTACATTTGATAAAGTCCTCACCGACGTTTTTATGTTGCCAGAGAAGACAAAAATTCACATGTTTTTTGGGATTTTCTTTCTCCCAGTCATGAAAATACAAACCACAGCAGCATCATGAAGTAAATTACTCTCAATCGTGCATGAACTCAGCAGTAAAGTAAGATTTGCCCCACTCATGATAAATATTATTCTCAGTGAGTTCATAGATTTACTCTATGAACACCAGCAAACTGACCCCAAGGGGTTAGTTTGACATTAAAGTCTTAAGACAACTGATATTGGTTGCACACTGTACACAAATTTGTTTTTATGGGATTTATGAAACTGTGCTATATGGCTAATACTGCTATAACTACAGCAAACAACAACTTTGCGCTAACAGCAATTACACATTTTTTTTCCACCAGAAAATCCACTCAGTAATCTCAAATATGTAACACTTATTATATTTTTTCTGTTATGTCTCACAGGGAAGATGTCTGAGATGATCCCACTCATCACGTCCTGAAGATCCCTGTTGTCTGAGCTGCCCCTGCTGATGAGCAA
Organism: Xiphias gladius; assembly: GCF_016859285.1. Classification (NCBI taxonomy): domain Eukaryota; kingdom Metazoa; phylum Chordata; class Actinopteri; order Istiophoriformes; family Xiphiidae; genus Xiphias; species Xiphias gladius. The sequence goes on along the minus strand of NC_053406.1, from coordinate 19,881,201 downwards.
GTGATTGCGGGCACCATTACTGAGAGCAATGAAGTGCTAGATAAATGGGGCCTACAGTTATTATATATTATTATATCAGTTGAATCAGGCCAAATTGCAACCTTAATTGTCTGTATTTACTAGACATGACTGTATGAAGACTGACAATTAAAACATGAATCACTTTTTGAAACCATGCACCCAATGAAAATGTTAAGTCAGTATTTTTATCTCTGTGGGTGACTAATATAGCATGGAAAGAATTACATTATAGTAATATATGGTCTATAAAGCCAGTAATAATTAAAGCCTATTGTCCTGTTTTTCAATAAGGGAGTAAAATATACTAAAAAATAGAAAAAATCCTGTTGACTTTTCCTTGACCTAGTAATTATCTGATTACACTTACCTGAAAATGTAGATAAACTTTTATTGGCATGAATTCTAAATCCTTTTTTTTCAGCTTGTTTCGGGCATGAAACTCTTGATAAAGAAGTCTCTCTCAGGCTACTGGTAACATGGATTTTTTCTTTAAAGATCACTGACAAAGTAACAAGACCAGGTGAACTCCAGGCTTCATAAAGTCAAGTCAAGAGAGACCTCTGACTGGGTGACGTCTCATGTTACCTTGTACTTCTTCTTCTTCTTCTTCAGTCGACGAGTTCAAGCCTATATATCAGCCAGCTTCTGCCCTGCCTGCCTGACCCAGTGCAAAGACACTCAATTTCTTCTATCAGCTCTGTCCACTGTTTTGTTTCTTTCACTAACTAACTATCACTATATATCACTATTACATCATAATGACAATTATAATGATTGACAATCATTGTCTAAACTATCAGAAAAGTGCCAGAAACTCTTTCATCATATCCTCATCTCCTGCCCATTTTAAAATAATCCTCATTCATCGCTCAGTTTGGTATTTTTGTCCAGCATACAGCACCACGTGTAGGCCAGGAACGTCTCCACCAGAGTCTAGCCTCGCCCGGTCAGCAGCCTGAACCAGGCGGCCAGCTAATGTGCCGCCGTGGTTCACGGCAGGGGCAGGCATTCCTAATGATCCGCAGCACTGGAATGTACAGTAAGAGCACTAAAGGAGCCTCGTGAAATCTAACCCTGATCTCATTTTGTAACAGCCTGCGCTTCCTCATAACCTATACAGTCTATGCTCATAACATGCCCCCCCACCCCACCCCACCCCATGTCTACTGTTGACCGACTAGCATCTGCCCTGGCTCTGAGATTTTCATTCTTGCCCACATTTATTCAAGTCTATTTCAGCTTCTCTAAAGTCACGCCTACACGCATGCAGACGGTTGAGCTGGTCCATTGTTGAAGGAGGGAGAATGAGAGAGAGAGACTGTGTGCAGATGCTTCACGGCCCATAATTGTATTGGAAGTTAGACCTGCTGTTTCCCTGTGTTGGCCCTATCAGTCACACTTAGATGAAGCCTGAGGGGAAGTAATATGGGTAGATTGGGCCTGAGTGGCACAGGGAAGTTGCCAGGGCAGATGGGGGACCACAAAGTAATACTGTGTGAAGTACCACAGCCAGGGGTTCATCTCACTGCGGATGGATGTGTAATGGTAATGAAGAGAGATGAGATGAATCTGATACACAAAGGAGGGAAATGTCTGACAGACATATATATATATATATATATATATATATATATATATATATATATATACACACACACTCACACAATACTCTAAAAAATGGCCCTATGGATTATGCTCTGAAACGCTTGCTAGCCGTGAACATCATTCGGCACAGTGCTATTTCTGCAGTGTCTCCACTTTTAAATGTTTCAAGCGAGAGAGAGAGAGAAACTTAGAAGAATAGTATGCACTGCTATACAGTATGAAAGGAATGTGCTGACATAATAAATGGTCAGTTCTCGAATCATGGATGCCTTGAAATAATTTCCCTGATAGGGTACACATCCACATGATCCACACGCTGTATCAGTGAGTAGAGCACTTCCACTGATATGCACTGAATAAGGGCTCTGGAAGATGGAAAGGGAGATAGGCTGGCATTTTAAAATGTCTGCACTCGATCTGGGCTCCATCTAGCTTGGTGGGACAACAGTGTCAATGGGATGATTCACTGTGCCTATTTTTAGGCACCCACCAGACATTTTTAATGCACGGCTAGCTCATTTTTTTTTACAGAATGTGCAATGACTTTTAAAATATTCAGTGATGGAAGTCATATTCAGTCAGAGAGTGCATTTTTTTTTCTCATTGCAAATAAATAAAATATAGATGGGATCTATTTTTACAAAATTTTATCCTGAGTGCTTAAATTAGCTGTAATAAAATCAATAAGTGGACCTTTGACAATTCTTGTTATCTTATTAAGAGCTAAGTAAATACATTCAGTGCTTTCTCAGAACAGCCCTTCTAAAGCCCAGTGAGCTACATAATGAGAAATGAGAGAAAAATGAGAAATTATCTGGAGTCTGTTTTCCTGCCCTAGACCGGTAACTAATGAGCTCTAGTTGTCTAACTGTCTCGGAGAGAAATGGATGGGGGTTGCGGTTGTACTTTCATTCAAATTAGGGTAAAATCCATCAATAATATTCTTTAGTCGTTTGTAAGGTGCAGATTAGTGTTTGCACGGTGACTTCAGAACTCGCCCTCTCCATAACAAAACAGTCCTAAAGAATCAGAAAATAGCTCCTTTCTTTTACTCTACCTACTAATGAAGATTTATGGCCGACGGTGTCAAATCATAGATGATTTACATAAGGCAATGGGTAGTCTGCCACCAGAGGAAGGAGAGCGAAGAGCGAAAAGGAGGAAGGGCTGTTAAGAGCTTTGAGGTCCTCCAGCAGATATGACTCCCAATTAATATGCACACATATGTGCCTGTGTGAAATAATTTGGGCAGATGATCATATCTGTCAGATTCATGAAGCACAACAACTGCAAACAGATGATATAATGGTGATAAATACACTCACACTGTGCCTGCAACTAAATAAGTAAAAGTCAGAAGCAGCTGCAGTTTTAAAATATCAAACAAGACAATTTGTTTTTCATTTGCATGCTTAGAGCTGAACCTAACTCTAGCCCTAACTCTCCTTAACAGCTCGATAAACATATTTCACATTGTTTCATCAGCTTAATACTTAATGACAATTCCTAATTTAATAAAAATTGATTTTAAACATAATTTTGAACTGATGACGTTTCAAAAGAAAATTAGACAGGTTTCACACATGAGTTTAGACCTCTCAGCAGTCTAACAGATCCCAAACATAAGTAATGTCACTATGTATGATAACTTTATGGCAAACAAAAAGAATATATATATTTGTTAATACAGTACATAGCCCATAAAGTATTTCCTTATTTGTAAATATTTTTGTAAGTATTCGTTTTATAGTCACGTACGTATTTTGTCACCTTAATCAAATGTGCAACCTCAGTTTTTGGCAAAGGGAAGGGTTAGCACTTATACACTATATAACATACTGGGTTTTAAGAAGGTCAAAAGAAAAGAAAAACATATTAAGAGGAAAAAAAAATGTGAATTTTCAATTATTATTTTCAATACAAGGATTAAATAAAAGTTTGGCTTCTACATACCAAGAGTTTTTTATAGTGTGACTAACATCAATGCAGAGAAAACTGCTACTTAAAAAAAAATGTCAGTTTTGAAAATTGGCCTAGTGCAACTCCTCTACGACTTATCATACACATTAAAAGAGGTAGTGAGGATGTAGCCCTCGTCTTCCATACCGGTCATGACAAGACTGATAGTCATCAAAATCCCCCTTCACTTCGCCTTTAGAGGACCCTAGAAGCAAGTGGACATTCCAAAGCCTGGAGCCTGGAAAATCAATCAGGAGCATAAGCATGAGTTCCACACAGATATCTTGTATGGCTGTCTTCCAGCGCCCAGGTTAGCTTTAATCATCACTGATTCCTCACTACTATTCAGAAGCTCACAGCTCCTTCTCCTGCCCTGAAAGCCTTTGATATGGATAGGTGTGAAACTGGCTCTCATTGCCGATCCCTACCACCAACAGGCTCACCATCTCAGTAATTCAGTTTGCACTCTCCAGTTTGTGAATTGATTACTTTGCTTTGCCTCTTTAAATTGGTGTCTGGAGAGTCTCTCTCTCTCTCTACTCAAAAAAACCTCCCATCAAATCAAATGGAAATCTAATCTTGGAGGGTAATGGGAATGGATAGTGGGTGACCCATGGTTCAGAATCGTGTATGCGGGCGATGATTTGACATCTGCAGATGCATCCCACTTCTCCTCCGGTGGGCTTCTCTCAGGGTCTTAAACAAGTCCAGTGCTCTCCAAGCCAGCAGGACTGCCTTAAGAGCAAGAACGGTGTGATACAGATCCATTGCCAGTACAACAACAGTAGCACGGTTCCTCCTCTCCTCTCCTCTCCTCTCCTCTCCTCTCAGTCCTTTTCTCCTTCCACTACCTTGTATCCAGCAGATCAGACCACTCAGGAGCACTGCTTGATGTACTCTGATCGTATGTTGAGATTACATGCTTCATGGCTTGCCTGCACTTTGGATTTTGCCTGTGCAGCAGGAGGCTGCGTGAGAAAAAAGGGCCACACGGTAGGAGGTGAGATCCTGTAGTGACTATGAATAATTATGTAGGTATATCAGTGTGTCAGTCTGACAAATGCATACAGAGTTTATAGTACATGTAAACGTTCGGGACTCATTTCCTCACCGTAAGCATCACACTTTTCCTGTGTCACTGTTTTGCACATTAATCCCAACTTTCCTCAAGCTTATTTCTTATTTTCTCTATTCTTGTCCGTCTCTGTATGCCTCACCACATTGCCATGTCTAGACAGTCACTGTTGCGGCAGACATCGCCATATCACCGATCGATGAATCACCCAGGGTAATACTTGCTGCACAGCTGGGCGGTGTCGTTTTCCTTGGAACCACAAATACACAAAGATACAAACATGCGTACGAAGACATTACACATTGACATTACATAGCCCCTGAGTGAGTCTACATATACTGTAATAGATGAATGTCTTCCCTACAGGCTTCCCTGCTTGCAAATCAATGCGCCATGTGCAAAATATCCTGCTGTGATGTTACTATTGTGCGTGTAGAACGCTGGTAGGATGGAATTTCGAGGAAAAGGGCGTCTGAAGATCAACTTTATCCCGGTAGGTTAGAACACAACCTATGAATTACTTATGGTGTTTTTGCAACTGACATGCCCACACACATTCTCACGCTTAATCCATCTTTCCCCTGCCTCAGCTGGATATTGTAAAACATAACTGACCCCAGACAGACTGCAGCCTTGCTTCCTAACCCCACAGACCAGTTTGAGCCTTAGTGGAGGGTGTGTTGACATGCAATTAAATAGGAACAGAAATGTTGTTTAAATATTTCATCACCCGAGTGAAAGAAAAGCCGGACTAGAGGATGGTGTCAGTTTTAGTGCATCGGCACATGCGGTGTTTCTGAGAGCTAAGACATGTTCTTTTTTGTGTGTGAAGGAGTGAGTGAATAAAAAAGGAGCGGAGAGAAGGATAGACGGAGAAGCAAAATGTGACAATACAATGGAACGTGGGAAAACTGAGAGAGAGGGAAGAGTGTAAATAGAATCAACAAGTCAATATGTTTTTGCCTCCTGACGCAGAAAAAACAGCCTAAGGGTACAGGGATGCCTTAGCTTAGCCATGTCTTGCGAAGTTATTAAAAAAAGATAGCGTGGAAGGATATACTGAGCAGTGCATATACTCAGCGAACATGTGGCAACCATAATCTTGTCCCCACTGAAAAGTTTAAGAGGATGGTGAAGTTTCTCCACTGCGCAAAGGGAAAGAAAATATGATCCAACACCAAGGACTTGCTCAAGGTCATTCCTTTTTTTCCTTTTCTTCTCTCATGAGAGCCTTTTCAGAGCAGAACCGGTTTGTATCATACAGACTTGAATTCCTGTTATGCTCCTCACACGTTTGTATAGGTTACCGAAGCACCAGATGATCAACACTTACGAAGGAGTTGGCTTGATTTTAAGAAAAGCAGGTTAGTTTGAAATGAGACGTCACTTTTTGAGATTACCATCAAATTGGGACAGCAGCACAGAAATGCTTTATATGTATAAAAATACGTTATTATTTACTTTGTGAAATAGTCATGTAATTTGCTGCATCAAGACTTGACTGTTTATATATTAAGAAAACAATAAATCAAAAATAATGTGCTTTCTACTGGCAATAGCACAATCTGAAATTCAATGAAACAGGAAATGGCTTTATCTGAGTACCTGAATATCTTTTCTCTTCCGGCTGTTCTGTAAGTAACATTTTATTTTTTTAGTACTTCATAGTGCCAGTCATTGCCTAATTATTTTGTGCCTTGAAACTGAAAACAAAACTGCCAAATTCAGATGAAGTAACCTTTAGTCCTCTCCACTGTCACATATTATATAAACATATTTTTCTTAATTCTTCTTCCAAGAGAAAAAAAAGCTATAATTAATAATTCCCTCAACTCTCAGCTTTGAAAACCCCCCCGAGATTGGCGAGGCAACTGTGGTGCAAGCAGAGGATTGCATTTCTTGTTCTGTGTGCAGCCTACATTTCCTTCTCCTGAGATTGGTGTCTCCCTGGTGACTGTCTGGTCAAATTCAACCCAGTGCTGATTGCCTGTAAAGTCCCAGTTCCTGGAGCGCTAGCTTCTAAAACATTCATCATTCCCTCACTTCCCTCTAGGTGCAAGCTCAGCCTGTATCAGAGGATTTGACAGGGGCTGTTTTATTCAGCCCTATTGGAAGATTTAAGAGGGCCCCTGCACCCCTTGCTCAAAGAGCAGGGTCGGGTAATGGAGAGCTTTCTAATCACAGTTCTTTTTTTTCCCCTCACTGGTCAGTGGGCTGGCTGGGTCACGAGCTATGTGCTTGCTACATTCAAAACCCAGTTTATGCTGACTCACCTGGCATGTCTCTGAGTGTACATAGTCATCTGTTATCTTTGGGTAATGTAGCTGTGTTACAGCCTTGGGACAGGCTATTTCTATGAGATCCTTGAGCAAGTTTGAAAGATCATTACTCACATTTAACATTGTGGAAATGTTCAAGTTTACTTTTTCTTACAGTTCATTTTAGCAGCATTTTAACTATACTGGCTGGATGGACAGGAGCCAACATTTTTCTCATGGTACTCAAATAAACATATCCCAGCGATGTTAATGTGCAGGACGGGTTTCAGAGGAGGTGATGGAGGGTCATTTTCTAGCTTTGATTCACCACTGTAAAAACCAGACCTCACACAATTATTTGTTGCCATTCAACAACAAATCGGTCCGCTGCTTTACCTACACAGAATGGAATTAGTTGTTGCTTTAAATCAGCCAACAGTGACGAATGCGCAGTTTTCCACAGTCCTCGCCACACCTCTTCACAGCCAAAGGGCTATTTGTTGCTAAATAAAGATCGATACAGAACAAGAGATCCATGCAGAAACTAGTACTCAGGGACATTTACTCATTGGTTCTGCACGTTTGTGTTTGAAACAGCCTTTGTACACAAGAAAAGATTCTCTTACTACAGTCACAGAGGAGACAAAGAAGGCACGAAGAGCAAAGAGGAAATCAAATTACAATAAAGTTACGAGTGAACAAAGGTCAAATGAAAAAAAGGAATCAAAGCAGGCAAGACTTACTGTAATCTAAACAGTTTCTTACATAATGCAAAGAATTGTGAGGGGGTAGCTATGAAGAAGTTGCCTCCAGTAACTGCCTTACCTACACTAGATACAGTACATGTAGCTAATCCTTGTGCTGTTGTGGTCACTTTGATCAGAGCAAACAGAACACGCCCCTCAGTACTATCACTCTCTACTCGGGCCACAGTCTGCAAGCTGCTCTCATCTTGTGTGAATTCAAATAAGCTTCTGACTGTATTATTTCTCTTTTAAAACACAGTGTTCATCCTGTTTGATTCTATCTACAAAACTGTGATAAAACACAAAGAGTCAGTTCAGAGGCGGATGCTACCTTTTGAAACATCCGGGTTCAGTTTTATTACTACTCCTCTTGGAAAGTCCAGCTAATGGAATTAATTGCATTTCACGTTCTGTTTGTATTTTAAATTGTTGCCTTTGTGTTCTTGCAGACTCTGTTAATTCCTCCCAGTGGTTGTCGTTATTAAAGTAAATCCTAATATATAAAGGACCTGCCTGACCGTGTAACACACAACATGAAAAAATTTACTCTTACCAGTCATCTATTTGCTCTTTGTCTCTCTGTGATTGTGACCGCTGCAGCAACCATCCAGCTAAAAATCTGCTGTTTTTCTTTGTCCGTTTACTCAAGGAGCCAATCAAGCAATTTCTGCTGACTGACTGTGTTGAGTCTTTGGCACTTATAGTACCCAACATAACTGCTGCAGGGGCACCTAAAAAACGCGTATAGTATGTGATGCTGATGTCCCCCGAGGTCTGGTGATGGATACCGTCAGAGTAAAAAAAAAAAACACACACACACTGTCTCCTAGGCAGTACAGCCACCATTTCCTCTCATTATCAAACAATTTTCAGGGGACTAGTTTGTTCCTGTTGTCTTGTGCTTGTCCTTTAAAACCTGTGACATGAAGCTGGGGGCTAAGCTAACAGCCTTCTGTGTATTCTGTGTGTGTGTGTGTGTGTGTGTGTGTGTGTGTGTGTGTGTGTGTGTGTGTGTGTGTGTGTGTGTGCACATGAATCTGTGAGATATTAGAATTAAAGAGTGTCTTGGTTAATCACCTTTATCAACCGCTCCCATTGGCTCCTTTGCAGGCCCCTTCACCAATCAGCCTGACACAGCCACTTAGACGCACTAATAACTTTTCTCATCCAAATAGAATCAAACCTGAAAGGCCTCAGCTATTGGAAGGATCCCTTAGGAACTGCAGCTAAAATGCCAGGAAGGGACGCTGTACAGGTACAGTCAAAAGGGATTTAATACATTCTTATGGAGTACTAGCTGAGAAAGTGCACATAGAGATAAAGCAACATTCAGCATTAAAATAACTGTTTTAGAGGTTATCCGATTACATGAGTAATAATGCAGCCATATTGGAATCCCAAAATGTCCATGATGTCTAAACTCTTTGGTCCCCGTAGCGGCATTGTAGTGTGACCAAAATGACTGCTACATCCAGCTATTGTGTAAATCAAAGCCTATTTGAGAGGGATGAAGGGCTTTCCTCTGAAGTTCATGTGGGAGTCAAGTTCATTAGTGGTTTTGATTGAGTAGGAGGTGTGAATCAAACCTGAATCAGACAGAGAAAGAAAGAGAGAGAGAGAGAGAGGGAGATGATAAGAACCGTTGAGGTTGTCACTTAGAAGTGAGCAAACCACAAAAAGGCTCCAAAGGGGCAGGTCTTCGGCTTCTCTGTCAATACTGGGTCCCACACACACACACATAAGTAGTCAATGTTACAGTGATCATCACTTTCACAAGATTCCCATAATCCATTGCTTTTTTCATTTAATTTCTCATTTTGTTTATTTAATACAGAATTGGGTCACATCAATATAATGGAATACAGTTAGTTCTCACTTTATTCTGGACTAGATATTCTGATAAGGTTGTCAGGGTCTAAAAATTCAGATTGGATAGGGTTGTTTTTTTCAGTGTTTCTTTTCTTATTCCCAAAGGGAGCGTTGACTGAAAATATGTGCCATTGCCAACTGGAGTTAATGGAGTGCCAGAAGTTGCGTCAGTTTTGGAAGTAATTTCACCATTCACTTTCAGGTTTCCTCATAGGGAGGACATGATTCATTTAACTGCTGCTGGAATCTACCAGGTGACACAAGTGGCTAAATCACTCTAAACTGTTTAAAAAAAAAAAAAAAATCTTCAATCTGCGAATCTAAAATGTTCAGTATGCACCTCATCTGGGATAGAGGGGAGATAATCTGCTCATTCTGCAATGACTCACAGATGATTTACACTTAACAAAACGCTAGCATTGATAGATTTACACCTTTTAGCGGGCAAATCAGCAGATAAGAAGCTAACGGATTAGCAGCCTTGCTAATTTCTTCTACTTCATAGTTTTTTCAAAGATGATAAATGAAATGGTTTCACTGATAGATATAAATGAGCTGTCCTGGAAATGAAGGCTCACGGCAACTTAGCAATAAAATCACTTTTCAACATGTAGGCTTCCACTCACGAGCATTGGGAAATAGTGCTTCCAAGCAGGCCCATTAAGTCCAATAAAATAAACAAGAATGGAAGCAACTTGATGAAACAGTGACGGTTTTATTTGCTGACAGGCCCCATAAATCAGATAGGTGCAAAGCCGAACACAGAAGGTAACTATAACAATGGACTAGAAGCAACATGGTTTAAACTTAGAGATTATCCTTTTCAGGTAGCATCAAATAACATGGGAAGGTGGACTTTAGAAAGAGAGGGATGCATCAGGTCACCTGTCACAATGTTCAGCAAAGTCACATGTACAATTTGTTCATCGAGCAGCTTCCAGTTTCCTCTCTTTTATGTTATTCAGCATGAAGGCTGTAGTCTTGCAGAGCTCTGCTGAAGTGTTTCCTGGGGTGCAGAATTAGTGTGCATGACACAGGCAGGAAATTAAAAATACAAAATACTTCCAAGATACTGTATGCCCCGGTAAGTCAAGTAGAACCACAGCACTGCACGACCTCAACACTGACATTCAATCAGCACTGAGGGAGCGTTTGGGTGAGAATAAGCCGCCTGACTGACAGTGCTAAAAGGGGTCAGGAAGTCCAAAGCTATTGATCAATAAATGTGCGCAAGTATACAGGGGATACAACTCCGGCATACACATATACACAAACACACTGTCTGTCTCTCTCTCCACAGCAAATATACCTTGTTGTATACTGTTTAGAATAGAAATCACTAGACCCTCCACCATCTTCACCCACTCCCAGACTTATTCCATGAAAGGGTGCATGGTAATAGTGGGAAGACACTCATCCCTTTGAACATAGTCTGCACAGCTCATTAATATGTATTTACTACATTAAACGTATGATTTGGTTTATGTTATCTCACTGAGGCCTCTACAAAACATTTAGCCATCCTCCTCTGTACATTATTAAATGTTCCTGTCATTATTTCTGATGACTTCTCTCAGCAATTCCTCTGAAAATATAACTCCCTGGTTCAGCGGCTGCCAGGCGAGAAGACAGACGGTGGAGAGGGTGGTGGTGCTGGTAATGCTGGAAAAGAAATGGGTGAAAATGTGTTGCGGAGAGAGGATCAAATGAGCCAATCCCCATGTTTGCTGCTAATGATGAGCCTGGAGGAGAAGCCTCTAGCAACTCACCAGATGTATGTAAGATGGTAGCTAGGGTGATAAAGGGATTAAGAGAGCATGGCCCATAATGGGTAACTGACTCTACTACAACTTAAAGTGACGCACAGAATAGGCTTTACTTTACAGTGAACCATTTCCAAAGAATACCACAAGTTTCTTGACTGACTTCCTACCTTCTGGGCAGCAATTCAGTTTAAAGTATTTCAGAATGCTATTAAAATCAGCTTAAACAGACTTCATATTTGAGATCTGTCACATCTTCAGCTATTCGAACAACTCGACTTAGTTATTCTTTTATTAAAGTTACATTTTTGCTATGTGACCACACAGCTGTGTGTAGGGACCAACTTCAACAATTGTGGAAATGGTGCATTTAAGAAAACTTACATTTAGCTATCTGACACAAGTCATTTTGGCAAATGCGTGAGGAATTATGGCTCTGTTCTGAAAGGAGTAAAGGAGGAAAAAGTGGGATGTTGTTATGCTGCCACAAAGTCTGCAGAGGAAGGAGGTCAGAGTAGTAAGATGGGTCAACATAATGTCCGACTTTGACACAGGAGACCACTGATTGCTTCCCATGTCCTACTGAAAGTCAGCCTTGGTTTTCTTTTAATCATGACGATCATTACTTAACCTTAACAAAGTAGTTATATAACAAAAGTCCAAAATCTTTCCATAATGCTAACCAAATCGTTTTTTTTGCCTAAATCTACCCGAACCTTAATGACAGCAGTCAGATCAGAAAACAGTGTTACCTTTGCAATGGTTTTGTAAGGCACAGACAAACCATGTTGTCCTGCTGTAAGATCAAGTTATATGTATTGTTCGTGAGGGCAATTAAAAGCAACTTATTTTTTTATTAGTTTTGAGGACTTATTGTAACTTTCACACATAAAAAGGGAATGGTAGTTTACTGTGATGGAAGACCTAGCGGGTTGCCTTGATGGTACTGCAGGGAATCAACCTAAAGCACAGGCTTCAGAAAATGGTAAGCAGTAATCTAAAGTACTGTACGTATATCTTCGTTTGTTTTAAAAATGCTAAAACAGGTTAAAAGTATCATTTCCAAGGCACCAACTAGAACCTTTTTCTAAATGTAATACGGTCTGCCTGCAAATAACCTCTTTGGGCCCAATTACTGTCTATTTATTGATCATGGAACTCTTGATTGATGTATGTTCACAGTGGGCGATCCATGGCTCATAGCAATTCTTTCTTTCGAATATCATCATGTAAACTCCACATGTACGTTAATGAGTCATGGCTGTAATTAGGTCAATGAATAATTCATATTGTTAGTATTCAAAAATGTACGACTGCACATGATACATGCATCAAGCACACAAGATGGAGTATGTCCTTTTGCACCATTTGCCTTACAGTAGCACATAAAAGGATACAATGAGTGCTGATTGCCAGGGCTTTAGCTTGGTTTCCTTTAAAATGGGGCCAGATACAGCAAGCTAGCAATTTTCTGGTTTACTTTATAGGAGGAAAATGTATTCTAGTTGTATGTTAATAATGATATTAATAACCTCTCAGGGGAGTATTTTATATAAACTAAGTCTGCTGTTTTAGGTTAGAAACATGAGTTCTCTTGGTCCAGCCTTAAAAACTAGTAAAAACAATCTAAACAATCTATGACTACAGTAATTGTGGTATTAACATAAATTTCTACTGGACTACTTATCTTAACCATTGAGTGGCTGGTCTAATTCCTCTCCAATCAATAATCTCCTGTTGCATGCTGTGTATTAAGGGCATAAGATTCACATTCTAACAACATGGTGGAGTTCCCTTGAGCTGACTGTCCAGGGAGTCAGGGCATTGAATACTTCCTGATCCCAGTATTACCTTCAGCTGTTTATATTACTGATGGATATCATTCTACTTTTCACTCATTCTACTTTCCCTCTTTTCCATGGGATGCTCAATTGAGTGTCATTTCCCAAAGAGGACCCACGGAGTGATTCAATAGGATAGGTCCTCTCCATCAATAATCTACATGCTGTGTCTTGAGTTCTGCTCATAAATGACAATGCACACATGTACATGCAGGCACGCTCTAGCAAGCATACAACCACACACGTGCACAAACACTCTACCTGGACCGGCACCATTTCTGCCTCATCTCTCCCCCACTCTACCCTTTGCTCTTCTCATTTTCCACCTTTCTCTGATTCCTTTGTCTGTTTTACAATTCAATCCAGTGCCTGTTCCTCCTTCGTCCTGAGAGGGGAGAGAGCAGAGAGGGAGTGGGAAAGAGGGAGTTGTCCTCTTTGGGTAGCTAAGCGATTACTGTTTGAAAGATCCAATCCCTTGCATCATACCTCTCACAACCTCCTCTGCTCTCACATTACTCTGTGGGAACCCGTTTCTGCCTCCTCTGCATGTCTGGCGCCTCCACTCCTTCTTTCGTCATCTCTCCCTATCCGTTTATTCTTACTTCATTTATGACTGCCCTTGTTATCTCTAATCCCACCCACAAGTAAGCCATTTAATTCACAGTTATTAGTTTCTGTGTTTGCATTGTCATTGTTCCTTGTGTATCTAGGCCTAACACTGAAATATAATAATACATAAAATACATAATCATAAATAAACTGTAATCAGGTATTTAAAGTTGAAGACTAATAGAAAACAAGACTTAAAGTACTTGTTGAAAGTACTTAAGTACTTAAAGTACCTGTGAAGTACTTTAGAAAAATAATTTGTTCATACCTGTATCTGTATGTGCAGACCACAAATGTATTTTCTGCCTATATGTGTGTGTTTGTAACTATATATTCCAGTATGTGTTAGTATATGATGTGAGCTGCTTCAGGAGCCGTTTCTGCCTGCCTTATCTGGCTGAGTGGAGTCCTGACTGCTCCAGCAGCAGAGCCAGAGCCCACTGCCTACTGCATAAATGGAAGAGGACTAATCCCTCTTCTCAAAGCCCACTCTAGTAAACACCACTCCTCCACAGCCACCCATGCACATGCACCCTGTCCAGTCTAGCAACGATCGCGATACTCTGTGTAGGTTATGTGGAGCCTGGGGTACCTTCATGAAGGGGGAAATTCTTGTGGGCGCCTGATCTCATATCAAATAATTACCACTAACATGTTTCATTAAGAGCTGAGGGAAAAGAACTTATTGCACGTACCAGCATTCCAGCAACAGTCATTTGTCCCTTGAAAATTTCAGCGAGGCAGTGAATGCCCATGTGCATTTCCCGGCATCAATATACCAATCTGCCACATTCATTACCCTTCATGTCCATGACAAAGGGAGGAGATATTGTTATGGAAAATGAATCAACTGAAGTGAGATGGCTTCAGATTTCCAACGCTCTAACAGCTGGAAAGGGGAACAAAACTGCCGCCGAAATGTTCATAAATGGGTTTTCATTTAAACCTAGGGGGATACGTTTCTTTTTTCAATTGGGAAAATGATCTTCTCTTAGTTGAGTGTCTTCAGGGTCCGATTTATTCTAATGGAAAAAGATTATATCTTGAATTAAAAAGTGCTCTGTGCTGACCAATACACCAGACAGGCATCAACTCTGAGACAATCAAAGGATACCCATTTCCCGCTGCAGCTTTTAATAACTTACTCCCAACTGTTCCAATACATATCTCATTCCAATCCCTGTATTGCTACAGTATTGTAATTACAATGGTTAATAGCCTACATTAAGGAACATCAGTAGCACACATCACCAAGCCAGGATGCATGATTGTGGGGCTTACAGGACCATGTTACTTTTAGTTTAAGGTTTTGTTTTACTGCTTTTCTTTGCCCTTTGTTGTCCACTGTAGGTATAGTTTGATAAAACAGCAGTTTATAAGAGTTTTCCTGCACCATCAGTGCAACTGAAGGCCATTTTCTGCTTATCTTGCTGCTATGACACAAGGTATGTAACAGGATAAGGTCAGATGCAAAATAGAAATCTGCCATATGGCGTGACGACTCTTTGATGAGGAAATTCATCAAAATCACTTCTGTATCTGGCAGCCTTGTGATTTTTCACTATAACATTTCCTTTAACCATTTTTGGTACATTTTAAAGGTGGCTGGGTGGATAGAGGGACAGAGTGGCAGATTGAAATTCATTAAAGTGAGCTTTGCGTACACGCTGCACTCTGCTCTGCATGGATGGTTGGCTCTCTACTCAATCAAGTCTGGTAAAAATTGACCTGCATCATCCATTCTTCTATGAGTCAAGAACATTGTGTAATGCGGCATGCTTTTTCCATTATTTCAAGGTGGACGTGCTTTTGATAGTTTTTTAGATATTGAGCAATTATACAGCGGTTATGAAAGAATGAAAATGTGCTCCTCTGTGGTACTGCTGGACGTCATACTTTACTATGCAAAAATATCGAAAGCAGCTGTTCCAAAAGAAACAAGACTAGGTCAAAGCCTAGTATATGGCTGGACTGTGTGTGGTAAATTAATGAAATTGAGGACTAGTTGAAAACTGTTGTGGAAACACTGTAAACAACTACTTTCAATGGACGGTGGCTAAAGCCTGCTGGAAAAATGGCTAAATGTCGCTAGATCATGTAATACTATATTTAGCATATTCATGATTTCAACGTGTCGTATTTTACATTCTCCCTCGTGTCAGCTGGTTTCAGCCCTTTATCTGTTTGATTTTCTCCTACTTTCTGTACTTACATATACAGCATTTTAATCCAGCCTAATTCACAATAAAGCTGTTCTCATTTGCATATTTTTCAATTTCTGTTGTCAGACAACGGAACAAGTATGAAATAGTGACTGAAACTGAAATTAATACTACATGTTAACCAGCAGTCACTTCCAAGCCATTTCCAAGCTACTGCTCTGCACTGCGGAGGGAAAGCCCGACATTGCGCTCACCAGGCAGTATTAGTGACTCTTTTCTATGCCAAATAGCCATGATTTGTCCAAAAAGGCGCTAGATTTGTAACTACGTACTTTTTTTTTAAAAGTCGCTAAATGGGTCTGAACAGTCAGTAAATCTAGTGACAAAGTTGCCAACACTGCTTGTTAACGCTTCCCAATGACGTAATAGAAACTGTTTGCGCAAATTAATTTTAATGGCCAGTGGGGAAACTCATTCATCACTCAGTCAAAAAACATTCAGCTGACCAAAGGTGTAACTTTATCACTCAATCACTAAGTCAGTGATGGACATTCGGGGATTTAGCGCTTGACCATGTCTGGTCCAGCCAAAAAGAGGTTGTTTTTTTTTTAGTTGTTTCTTCCTATTTGCAAATAATAGAAGCTCATCTCCTGCATGTGGATTCATATACCCATTAAAATAAGAGTGACACTCATACCCTTTCAAACCCTTCAAATTGATTGGATATCTGGTTTAAAAACATGGACTTGTAAACAAAATGCACTATAAATCAAAAGACAATAAAAGCCCATATGAGGCTAAAAAGAGCCCATTCATTCTTATTTATTCCCTGTGTCTAAAATTAAGCTGAGAGTTCAAGCTGACTAACACACAATCACTCAGCCTCTGCAGTGACCTTCTGTGGTTGAATTAGGGTTAATCAAAGTTCAGGTCTGTTTAAATCCCTAAAAAGGACACTGGGGAAACTGCGGATCGAAGTTAGAATAATCGTTATGAGGCACAAAGAAGCTGACAAGGTAGGGCTTAACATTCTACAGCAGCCAAAGTGGAGGAGGAAAATTTACAAGATTGAACAATGTCAGAGTTGGATTTGTTGAGTCAGGACGAGATCGTTCCGATCAAAATGTGTCTAGAAGTTCCATTAGTGGTCCCATGCACCTGCGAGAATGCTGCATGCGCTGGGTGCTCATCAATCTTTCAGGACATTGCCTGTGAAAGCAAGGTGGATCTGGAGCTGGATCACCGCCAGATGTAGCACAGCCAGACTCTGAACTGGTCCAGCAGCCGGCTGGGCTTGGCTGGTCTGCTTCGGTCTGGTGGAAGGGCACACCAGAGGAGCTCAGCCTGTTTGTCTGTCTGCAAATCAACAAAACAGTCCAGCTCAGCACAGTCGGGGCCAATGTTTTGGCCACAGTCAATGCATGCATGTGTGTCAGATGCTTCGGTAACAACAGGAAGAGGTGGGAAGACTCTATGAGCACCAAGCATGCTGGCTAAAGCGCATTTCTCTCTGCCAGTGAAACCACATAGCACTTTAATCCTTTTCTACTCATCTAACCCAATACGCACAAACACAGAGGCTATATCAGACTGTCTGTCAACTGTCAGTGAATACACTTCGACTGAGTCTTTTTTCTTTTTCAAAGCTGGTCCCTCCACAAAAGCAGGAGTGTTATTTTCTGTCAGAAATCTAAATCTCCAATGTTACTGTCAGGAAAAACTAATGAGCATCAATTCTTATTCATCACTTTTCAGTCCACACAGACTCATACCTGTGCACACATCAAATCTTTAGCTGCACCAGCCGAGGACATACCCTACTACACAGCAGGAGCAGACACTCTGTTTGCTGCTGATTTTGTTTGTTTCTGCTGTTTGATGAAGTCTAGTGTCCCTAGGGCACAGTCAGAATATTGTGGGCAGCCACAGAGCATAAACGATCTGAAGCTTGCTTTTTAGGTTGTGTGCACCATCAAAAAAAAAAAAAAAGGTTTGCACCTCATAGAGAGGTAGTTTCTAGCCTATACAAAGCACAGCTCTGCTCTCCTTTATGTCGATTTTAACAATCGATTTTAACACGGCAGCGTTTAGCTGGGAATGTTTTGTTCTGGAAATTATTATAATACATTGTGAATCCCGACAATGATGTTCTCTGCTGATTTTTGCAAAGTTAAATGGGGATAGCATTTGAGAGTGCTATTAAGCCTTTTCTCTTCAGAGTGGCTTCAATTAACCTTTTTTGTGATTGCACTGGAAGACACATTGGAATCCATTCTTAATCCAATAATTGTTGTCTGGCGGATGTACTTGACTTCGCCCCGTCAGTCATCTAATTCACTTCATGCGTTTTGTTTGCCGGAGTCAATAATAGTTACCATGGAGAAGATGCAGGTCCATATAATTCACCTGTGAGATAGCAAATATTACATACCTTAACATCAGTTTTAACCTAGGAATCTCAATCAATTTCAGTAATGTATGATAAATATCATGATAAATATAAAAAGCATATTAACCTTATGTTTTGTTAACTTTGCTTACTCGTTCTTTTAGGTCCCACAGACTGGAACGCTGTATGTGTATAATAATAATAGCTAAATCAACCATTCTTTCTTAAAAAATATCTTTTCCTCCGACCTTATAAAAACTCAATACGTAGAAAAGTACTGAATTGGTAACCCTTCCCTCTGTCACAACTGGGCTTGCACATTAATGAGGGTAAAAACAATCAAATAAATTCCTTTTGTTTGCCAAAAAGTCATAAGAGTACTTCAGACCAAATAGACTACCAGTAATTTAGGACTTGGGAGGGACGTAAAATCAACAACAGTCACAGATACAAAGCATATGAAAATCCATTGTATTTAACAATGTTTTATTGCTGCCAAACAGAGGTAATGTGTAATTTTCTAATGTAAAGTCTGAAACATATCATCAGGTCAAATTAAGATTGAGAATGATAAGTAAGTGTATCGGTTTTTCACTTGGCTTATAATGCAGAACTCCACTGTTCTTGAATCAACTTGAAATTTCTTACCGAATTGGTCTCCAAGGCAAGTGATGAGCTCCAAACTACTATCATCTGTCTGCAATGCTCAACAACATCATAAGAGCACTCGCCACCATAAGAGCTCTATTCCCTGTCAACTGCAGTGCAGTCAGTGAGACCACAATTTGAGCTGCTGTACATTCGTGATCTCAGAGCCTTTTAACAAAGTGACTGAATGATGCCCTGTCGGGCGTACAGCGCTGATGCTTTCTTGCTTATATATTTATGTCAAACTGACATGTATTTGAAAGGCAAATAATTATTTTCACTACAGGAGCTCAGTGACAACAGGTGACTACTCATCCCTGTCTGCCTCTCACAATGCAATTTCTCCTCCTCTCCAAGAGACCCATCTGTTGTTAGAAATCTATTTATTGAAAACTATTTGCTTCTCCTGGTTTGCTTTTGTGCCTCAATTTAGCTCCCAGAGCCATTCCAGCATTTTAAGTATTTGACTAGCAATTCAAATGGCCTAGTATAAAACATGATGGTGTACCCACAGTGTGTCTGGGTTTGTGGAAACCCAGTTAATATTCTAACCAGCAACTGCAGAGTGACATTTGAAAGTGGAGTGTTTTTAAAGTGGTTTATTTAACTCATGTGAGAAGAGTCTGCCCACACTCTGACATAGTGAAAAGACTTAGAAGGAAAATCCCAATCAAGCATTCAAACACCTTTTGTATGGTCAGTTGCTATACTGACCATGTGTCTAAACCAGAAAAATACAGTGTCTGCCCCACCTCATCACCAGAATGACTGAAGCAATGTTTAACATCCCAGCTCAGCTACGACCTAGTTTAAGGCTAGAATCTGAATTTTCATCAAAAAAGACGAGACAATGCAGATCATCAGATGGAACCGAAGGAGGTTTTTATGGGTGACAGTAAAGGTTGAAATTAACGAGGTTGAAACACGATGAGAAATTAATCTGAAATTTTATACGAGTGCAAAATGGGTCTAATGAAGTGAGACATTATCAATTAATGAAAGGGAGGAGGGCTGGGGAGGGGCAGAGGAGGATACGTAAGGGCTGGAGAAGGATCAGGAGCAGGAGATAAAAAATTCTGATAGTAAAGGAGAAAAGTTTGAATTGAGACTGTAATATAGAGGGAATGTTTGATAAAGATTGTTTGCACTCTATTGTATGGCTAAGGAGGTCAATTTGAGGATGGCAACAAACCGCTGTGTTTGATGATTTATCTTCCTAATCTGATGCAGATCATTAGGCGGAATCCCCGGTACAACCACAACAAGGCAAGCATAAAAACATCAGTAAATCTGTTTTCTCTAAAAAAAAACAACACAATGCTACAATCTGCGGCACTTGCTAAGTATGTTTGGCAGCCTGCTTGGATACATATAGTTGAAGGAACGGATCCAAGATCTATCCTCTTTTCATTGAGGACTGTACAGTGCTGAATATGTATAAGTCCTATCCATTGCCAGCTTCTCCTCTTCTCTTTACTTCATCTCTTTTTGCTGATAGTGGGAGGTGGGGGGCTAAACAGTGTGTGACGGGCTGGTGATTGAATTTTTCTTATTAACAGTGACTGATCAGGATAGCTATATGGCAGCAGGCGGCAAGCTTTGAGGGAGAATCAGCCCGGTTGAGACACAGCCTCACTGCTGGGAAGTCACCCGCAGGACAGACACACATATGGAGGAATGCATGCCCTCCTGTTGTGTGGAATTTGTGTGTGACTGTGTGTGTGGACAGTGGAGTGTGCACATGCTGGAACCTGTCACATAGGCTCCATTATAAATGAGCATGGCTCACTGGGGCAGCTGGACCAAGAGTGGGGCAGCTGGGTAATTTGGAGAGTTGTGGTGAGTGGTTTGCTGGCCCAGCTGTGTTAGCTGAGGTGGTAAAACTGGTCTGGGTTGCATGACAGAGAGGGTCTGTCCATACATACTGTATGTCCACTGCTCTGCATGTCTGCACATGCTTCTGCAAGCAACAGCAGCACCAGGGGCAGCTCATCTCAAATCCTTGATGTAGACAGCACGAATAAACAGGCCTGGAACTGAAATGACACTTCACTGAAATATTGATCATCCTCCACAGTAGAGGGAGAATGCACAGAGTACAGACAGACACAAAGATAAATAGATGAAACAGAGTAATGCAGATATGAGGGAATAGGTTTCTCAACAAAACCTTCTGGCAGCACACAGCATTGCATGAATATGCTTTCTTTCCCATGCTTTGAGCCCTACGTCGATAATTTGCTGGGATGTCAATAGGTGCTACATTATTTATTATTACTGATTATGTGTTGACAACTCATATATGGAGGGTCCTGATATGTAGTATAACTTTAAATAAATAAACAGATAGGCAAACCACAGTGGTGTAAAGGGAAATGTAGCAACTAGTCTGGCTTCTCCAAACAAATAAATTATTCAGCTTACATCAACTCACAATCTCTGCTAACATGCACACACATAAACAAAGGAGGAGGAGTCTCTGCACCATTCACCCCTCCTGTCATTTGAAAAATAAAACTTTGGATTGTTCTGTCTTGTCACAAAAAAAGTCCTTAAGATACCATGAGAAAATAAGGGCCTTTTAACAAATAAATTAGCACTATCTCCCTGTGATCCAGCTGACTGAGGAGTTGGAGGGAGGGGAGAGAAAGCCAGAGGCATTGGAAGGAGGGAGACGACATGTTGAGGGAAGCAAAAAAGGAGAGGCCTTTGTTTTTCTTCCTCCCTGCCTCTCCCTAATTAGACGGGCCAGTATGATCAGAATCCCAATGGCAGGATCCAGGGAGTAACAGATGTAGAGAGCAGGAATGAAAAGCAGAGAGGGGGGTATTCCATGACACCAGTCTGAGCCCACACAATGAAGAAAGCTGGGAAGATAAATATTGCCTTGTGCTGCAAGATGGGGGGAGAAAGAATAAAGCGTATGTAAAACATACAGATGGGCAGGTTGAGATTTGCTGAGTAAAAAGAAGAAAAACTCTTGTCTGACTGCAGACAAAAGGTAATTTAGGAGAGATGCCACAGAGTGCAGCAAGCAGTGGCTCACCCTCCTGTGGAATATCAAAGACCTTGATACTCCTTGCTATTTATACTCCTTTCTGAGGGACAGACTCAATCAAAGGACAGCCGTTTCTCCAAAGCATTACACTCATATATAACTATTTGGCATGAACACATGTTGCTTTTGCAGAAAATCTAATGTCATCATGATTATGTTCTTTTATATCAAAATATCTGCAGTGTCAACTGCCAACTTTTTTTTTTTGAAGATATATGCATATTGAACACATATGCAAAACGTTGTTCTGTCAACATTTACCCCACAATATCTGCTAATGTAAAAAACAGCAGGATTATGGTTACGTTTAAGTGACTAAAAACCCTTGGTTTAAGGTTAGGTAAATACTGGGGTCATGGCAACCACAGCAAGTTTAAAGGTTAAGCGGCTAAGGTTAGGTTAAGGTTCAGGTTAGGCAGCTAATCTGAGGAAAAGATTGTTTTCATGGTGAATTAAAATGGGAAATGAAAGTGAGATAGGAGACAAACACCGGGGTCTGAGTCATGCGGTTGTGCAACCATCTACCTCACACACCTTCACTATATAAATGTCACACCACTTACTCTACTGCCAGTTTTGTTGCTGAACAAAATTTACAATTGCAAATTAGCTCCATAAGTGTCTTTTCACACACATCTCCCCTTTTAAGATCAATCACGGCATTATCGCAGATTGACTATCAATATACTCCCTTTTGAAGCCCCTCTAAAAGTCCTATGTTTTTAGAGCAGCTGGAGGGCAGGAAGACTCACTAAGGGGCCGTAATTAAATAACCCTTGATCAAATAAAGCCAATATAAAGGCAATAATAACAATGAATTATCGAATGTTATAGCAATTATATCAACTTCAGGGCAATTCCGTTCTGTTTATTGTCAAATAAGAAAAAATATGATTGAATTTACAATGGTTCTGCAATTCAAAAGCACTGATCTATGTAATGCCATGAACTCTGAAAATATGCACTTTATGAGTAACATCAGACAAAAGGTGATCAAAGTTGAAGATCCGTATCCGTACCGTCATCAGAATCTTGTGTATGTGACGAATAAAGCTTTGAATCTTAAGACACATGAGCCTTTTGTAACTTTTTTAATAAGTGACAACTCTCTCTTTTCTTCAACAGGAAGCCTGTAAATGTCGCTGTCAGCTGTGTCAACATTCAGTATAAATAAGGAGTGGGTATGAAAAAACATCTACACAGAATATTTGGGGAGCAAATGGATTATATGCCTCAAGCTCAGCCTCATCGTCATAGGCCAGATTTGTCATTCTTCAGGATTTGAAATGTCTTCCTCCGAGCTCTTAAAATGGCTTTCCTTGATTTGTGCCACTATTGGATACTCAAGGCTGCTGATGAGTCAACCGAGGGCTAATTTTTTCTGGTGCTGAGAAGAGGAGTTCCAAACTGATAAATTTAAGTGAATCTGACTTCAGTTAAACATTATCAAAGCAATTTTCAAATCAAAGACGTTAATACTTGAAACACACTGGAAAAATGTGCATCATCACATCCCAATGATATAAAGCATGAAAATAGAGCAGTTCAACTCTTATATTCATAAAGACGGAATAGTATCTCACAGAGATTGTGCAGCTTAATACAGTGGGTGCTTAGCGAGATCTAAGGTGGCTTCATCAAATATTGAGCAGCATTTCAAACTGAACTGTCAGACTGTGATTGAGAATAGCACGCTTGAAAGTGAGATAATCCATCAACACATTTGAACCTGCAAACACCAATGACCCATTTCTCCCTGACACCTGTTTCAACACTTTCAGTTGAAAGATGTATTATTAACAACTTTTAAATTTCATTTCCTGAGCATGTGGGTATAGGTGTCTACATTTGTATGTGCGCTGTTTATAACAAAGACAAAGAACTCGTGAAAATCTGAAAACTGAATTCAATGACCTTTAACAAAGAGACTGATGCTTGTTTGTGTCATACAAACACAATGATGAAAGAATTTTATCACCATTTTGCTTTTAGAAGTTCATGCCCAGTCAAGTGCCAGCCTAGCTGACATTTGATTTCTATTAAACAAATGCTAGTTTGATTTTAGAAAATGTATCTCTTTCATATGAGTGCTTGGTTGCCATGCTTACATGTGGTACTTTAATTCAGTACAATAGCTTCAGAATGACAGTGCAGTCCATGTTCCAGCACTACATTAAATTGATTTGTTTAATGGGCCGTTATTGTCTAAATCCTGTCTGTAAATGGAGGCTAGCAAGCCTTAACAGTGTTCTGGAAATTTCCTGGAAGCGTCCCACTCTGAAACAAAGCTCCATGGTCACTGTGGATAATCCATCTGATTCAAGTTTTTTCAGGGGCTGTAATTAAATTTCCTAATGATCGAGCCAGTATAACAGAGGGGGACTGGGCGCTGAGTGGAATTGAAGTTCAGAGGAGCGAGACCTCTATAATGAAGCTTATGCATTTAAAGCATATACCCTTCCACCAAGCAGTGCTATCTCTCTTTCACAATGTAGTTGCCAAATGACCTGACAAAAAAAAAAAGAAGAACGATATACTGTGCTGTATGTGGCAGCAGCAGTAATCCAGTTTAATATGAAACCCTGTGCAGATCACAAAGATGCAACACATGTTTTTTAATGAGGGAGACAATTAGGCGGTAATTCTGAGGGTCCATGTGTATGAGATTGTTAATTTCAATTACAGGATACGTCAGTATCCACCTCGGTTCCCCTTTTCCTCTGTGGGGAAATCTTAGAAGCTCCACTATATTAGGGAGCATAACTGTGTTAAGAATAGTTAGGTAAGCCTGCCATCGAGATCAACAGCACACATTTATACCAATTAAAATAAGAGAAAATAGGGAAAAAGGCCTGTGCTTTGAAGATTGGAAAGTAACTTCTACAAGTGACATTTGAACCGTGGGAGCTGTGCCCTTGGCCTGCAGATAGAAGCGATTGCCCACATTTTAATATAAAGGGGACCAAGAGGAGCTTAAATGCTGTATCTTGGTGTCTTGTGAACGAGTGTAGTCAAAATTGAGTTTTTCATCAAATGGATTGGTGCAGAAACTGCTGTCCTATAAACATTGTACCAGACAAAGTTTACTGTAGGAAAAGGCTTGAAAGCAAAGCTCTCAATCTAACGGGTGATCTATATTCGACCCAATTCCTATCGCCACAAGATCTAGTAAGTGACTGAAAGGATAAGATTGATCCTTAGGGATAGCGTGAGGGACTCTGGGTAGAACTGCTGATCCTTAGCATCAAAAAGGTACCAACTGAGGTGGTTCAGGCATCTGATTAGAAACCCTCACAGTTGCGTCTATTAGGAGGACATAACTGACAGTTAGGAGACACTAAAAAAATTGATCAGTTTTTATTGTAACATTTTTTTAGACAATGGAGAAATCATAAGAATTTGCTTGCTGTCTGACTTTATGGTGGATTTGTAAAAGCCTAATTCCTTTGGGAGGTACTTGGATTGTTGCCGGAAATCGTTAGGTCCCTGTAGACCTAAGATGAAAGCTGGGTTTACTCCAGTTTGTGATATGTTTGGACAAGCTCTCAAAGTACATCCTACAGAGTATCCTATTCATTTTGATTGAGCTGGGATGGCTTTTTGCAAATTATATCATCGTTATGGTGTTATGTTCAACCCTCTGCTAAATCACCCATTTCACTGGATAACAATTAATACATTCATATTTCTATATATATATGATATTTTAATTTACAACAATAATACTTTTAATGAATCACTAGTGAGTAACCTTTTTACACCACAAAGTATTTTGTAAGAAAAATGGAACACGCTGTTTGCAAAAGTATTCAACCCGTTTCACTTTGGAAAACCCCAATTCAATAAAGTACACGATGTTACCTTCAGAAACAACCTAATTAGTTGGGTGGTTTTATTGTTTTGTAAACAACTAGAAAATGACATATAATCTGATAATAAATAAAGCAGAAAATAAATAAAGCAAATAATAAAGCAAACTATTTGTGGCGTAAATAAATGTAAGAGGAGGTTTTTTGAGTATTCTCATTTGATATCGGTACGTCAAGACACTGCTTAGTTATGTAAAATCATTGTCTTGACTACCTGTCCACTTTCTCACCTGGTTCTTGCTCTCTCTCTCTGTCTTTCTGCCAACTCCATCCTGCTCTCTTTCCTTTTCTCCCTCTCTATCGTCCTCTCTCCCTCCTGGCTGAACCTGGCAGTCTCCTTTTTAAATATCTTATATCCGTCTATGGAAAAACAGACGCTCCCAGTGAGTGAAGGTTTGTTCCAAAGCTTCAATTCACTGTCCTTAATGTACCATAAATATACCATAAAGCCCAATTCCATCAGAATAAGAAACATTGTGACCACTTTAACTAAAATGATAAAGTACATCAGTTAGCTCGTAAGCTGGCGAGTGTGCAAGCAGACTAGCTCAGAGAGCTAGCATTAGCTGATAATATCTGAGCTAGCCAATAATACATAATTAATAATCATAATTATTACTATTATTTTTAGGGGTACTGAGATGGAATTAAGGTGTACTTGAGCACCCCAAAAAAATCACCCCAGTGATTTTGATCTTCAGTGTGTGCTGGTACATTTTGCCGCTGAGTGTGATGAGTTAGGATGAGCGCTGGCACCTGAAAGTGTGAGGTTTTCTGCTTTCTCCATCCATGTGAGAGGGGGTAACATGTCTTCAAAGTCTTAGTCATGTGTGACAGTAAGTAGGATCACGGGATTAATGGGGGGGTGTCAGCTGCAGTTATTGCAGGTGTTGTGTTGTGATACAGTGGTGAAAAGAAGTGTGGTCCACAAATCAAGGCTCTTAATTTACCGCCATCGGTTGGAATTTGTCATCTATGAGACTTGGCTAGGATGAAAACAATGAGATAGCAGTGATGAGGTCCCATTCGGCATGGTGAAATGAGGACATCTGCTTAAACAACACATTAAGAGGTATAGAGGTTGGTGGTGAAAAGATCATCTGGTCTGCACCCTACTGGCACCACAACCCTTAAAAAGATTAGTGGGTAGAAGGTGGATGGATTAACTGATACAGGAACGGAAAAAAGAAAAATTAGCTAGAAACATCCACACACCCACTTCCTCAATTTCTACAGCAAAACTGAAAAATATCAACATGAAGGCTTTGCAAAGGCAACAAATGGCTCAACTCCCTAATCTTTATTGTAATGCCATTATTATTGGTGACATGGTGTCAGCTCAAAAGCCATGATATAGTGCATCACAGAGTCATTTTGAGTTCATATTTCACAATTGGATGGGGAGAGAGCGGCGTGCTTGAAAAAAGGGGAAAAAAATTAATCTAACGAGCTTTTGCTTGTTAAGTACGTGCTCTGAGTCTAGCTGAATGACAATGACGAGCCATCCGCTTACCACGATACACATTCCATTGTGAATAAATGAGTATGTGAGCACACTGCAAAACAAAAGGCGAATGGAGGAATTAATTCAATGAAATGAAAAGCCTGCATTGCCAGATAAGCCATAAGGCTTTGCTGCCGAGGTATGAAAAATGACAGCATTTGGTGAGCACATAGATATGGTGGCTGCGTCTACATGTTACAGTCTGTCCACGTAGTGTCCACTGTAGCAGGATTGTCGCTCCAGACAGAGTTTCTTGCATCATTAATTCAGAATCTCCCTGGCGTTGTTTTTTGGCTGCTTTTTCTCTATGTGGGCAAAGTAAATGCAAGTAAAAACAGAGGTAAGAGAGCAGCAGAAAGAAACAATTTTCAAAACAAATGTAACTTTTTCTCACAAACTTGACACATATTCATACATTGCTAAGAGTTTTTGCCATAGGGATCCGTAAAGCAAACCCATGTGTATTTGATGAGCGCAAACCGTGCTCTGTTTTGAAAAGTTTGGCTGGGAGCTTAAGAGTAAATATGTGCTTATGTATGTCTACTCCCAACTACAGTGGGAAAGATCAGAGAGGGAATCCATACCAAGATCCACATTCAGCCAGACCCACAGCAGTGCATCAGAGCCAGCAGCTGCCCAGGGGGGTGGGACGCTGCACGCCCAGCTTCAAAAAGGCCACTTGGCTATCAGGACAGCTAAAACAGGCACAGTGCTTGGCACTGAGCTATAAAGAGCTCGGGCCTGCAGGGGGAGTCCTATTTGATGGGGAGGTGATAAAGATGGACGGCTACCCTGCCAACTGCCTCTGAGTCATAAAGCAGGCATGAGTGTTGGGGCTGGGCAGGGCTGAAAAAAACAAAAAACAAAAAACAGTAACACAGAAAGAGCTGGATGGTTAGTGTATAAGCTGTGCTGAGCAGCTCTGAATGCTGGGTAATTAGAATGGGAGAGCCCCTTGATGAGAGCAGGCTCTCAGATCTGTGAGGATTCTGCTCACAGCTAAGGGAGATATTTTCCACTGCCACATACTTAAGTTCCTAACCTTAACTACCATGGACTGTTGATGGAGTCCTTGAATTTGTCCTGGCTCTATGTTGCAAACTTGACTAAAACTGTTACAAAGCGCTGTGGGTAGGGCAGCACGGCGGCATTCAGAGGTATGCGGTATTCTCACTCCATAGAGACAAAGAGAGAAGAGGGAACAAGAGTTTACAGTATGTGACCTATCAACTGGACAAGCTATGGCAGCATCGTCACAGCACGCCATTTCGCCTGAATGAGCTCATATGGTGACCAAGATGTGCAGCATCCTTATCACTCAGCGTAACCGAGCCAGCTTGAGATTTGGAGAGCTTCCAGGAAAAAAAGACTTTTCATGAACTAAAAATTAAATTAATTAAACTGACGGGAGGTTAACAGCATGACCTTGACATTTTTTATCCACACAAATACACAGTAATTTATATGAAAAAAGTGGAGAAAAATGAATGTGCCTACAGGTCATCTGCAGTGCAAATATGTTGGCTAGTAGCAGCTCAAGTGGACAAACTGCCGGACACCCTTTGAGGAAATACGCATTATGAGGACTTAAGAAAGTTCAAATTGATTTTTTTTTGTATTATTGATGTTCTTCACTGTACACTGGTGACTCAATGAAAGATTCTTTAAAAATAAAAAGTATGGCCGGACAAAAACTCAAATGGTGTGGACAGGCCAGAGGCTACATTAGAATGCAGCTCAGCAAATACTCATATATACTACACTTGTACAGTGAAAGAGGAGGAAAAAAAACTCTGCATTATATGAGGGTAACACTTCAGATTA
The DNA here is from genome assembly GCF_016859285.1 of Xiphias gladius. Lineage (NCBI taxonomy): Eukaryota > Metazoa > Chordata > Actinopteri > Istiophoriformes > Xiphiidae > Xiphias > Xiphias gladius. The sequence goes on along the minus strand of NC_053406.1, from coordinate 19,852,001 downwards.
GTGGACTGAAAAAGAGAAAAAAGGAGTGAATTTGAATGTATTCCATCTATGGCTCTCTGTTCTTCCCTCTGAAGTGTTTCCATAATGAAGGGAAGGTACATGGAAGAGGTATTTAAGCATGACAGTGGAACTGGAATTAGTTAAAGCTACAAAATACTGCTGTCAGAATCCCTTCTGTTCAGTCACACAGCCTAACCCAGGCCTGCAAGTGACCTTGAATACATACATAAATGTATGAACACATGGAGATGATATAGAAATATTTACATTTAGATACACTGGTGGTCCAGTCAGGCTTATTCTCATATCCCATGTCTCAAGTTGACACAACTTCATCATTTCATGTCAAGCGTACGTTGGAAACACGGTGTGCAGACATCAGTTGTGACTACCAGAGCCATAAACAAGAGATTTTTCTGTCAAGTTTCAAAATTGTCAAAATCATAGTTCCACAGAGACCACTAACAAATCTCCAGTTTGAAATGGAGCTGTTTAACACTTAGATGCATAAAAGGGATAAAACATGTTTACATGTGTTCAATAAAATTAGTGTAGATCAGTCAAAAGTTCCTTTGTTGCTCATTATTTACTGAAAGAAAGGTGAGGCGAGCGGCGTGCATTGCTGTGTAACATAGTCCCATTTTCGGCACCAAAATCGGAATTTTTTTTCAAATTCTACACCTAGTGGATTTTAAGGGGAACTCCACCAATTTTACACATCAAAGTCTGCTTACAGGTTTGGGGGGTTGCTACTGCACACAGTATGTCAAAAATGTTGTATAAAGCCTTTTTTGGCTCCAGAGGGAGCTACTGGAGTAATCTTTTAAGAAATTAATTGGGAATTGTTACTGTGCACTTCTCTGTCATATACACAGTGAGATAGTTGAATAATGCAGGAGTTCAGTGTGAAAGGGGAAAAAAAGAATTTTGTGTATTAAAGGTGAAAGTTCATTCCTTACCTTGGAAACCATAGATTGATGAAACAATCAATCAATCAATCAATCAATCAATCAATCAATCAATCAATCAATCAATCAAACAAAAATCTTTATTCACTTACTAGCTTTTTCCAGTCTTTTTAATTGCACCTCTGTTTGTTGTTTTCCTTTTAATGGTCAAAGGATTATTCTTTTGCAAAATGACAAATACAGATTTCCTTTATAATTGAAGAAATGTACAGATAAAACATTTAATGACTGGGTCATTTTGTTGTTATTTTTGCAGACAGTAGGTATCAGCTATGTGTAAATCTAAGGTTAAATTCCCAACACTGCCTCCCTATAAGTTGATTTAGCGTATTATTTAGAGTTGTAGGCACTGATGCACTCAATTTTTTTGTTGCTCCCGCCCTTTTAAAACATTTATTTACCCATAGAAAGTCGGCTGAGCAAGCTTGTCCTTCCCTACACTGCCCTGCTAAACACTCACAGAGCTACACATATTTACAGCCGGGACCTGCACAGTGAAACTACAGAGCTTCGCTATTAGTCACTATGCCACTTGTGGGTTCACTGCTTTTCTCAAAGGATCATTAACAGTGATTCTTAGGGCAGGGAGGAATACACTTGATTCACTGGTTTGCCCTTTAGTCTTTTTATAATTTGTCAGGGGGCATTAACCTTCTTTTGGTGACAAGTCCAACTCCCTAGCTGCTTGGCCACCTTATACTTCGATCATCAAATTTTGAATTGATAGCATGTGCACTGATATCGTGCAATTTCACTGCTTTTACCTCTCAGTTATTCATCTGACAAATTTTAGTCCACTGTGGGTCACTTTAGACATTAATCAGTTTTTTTTAACCTGCCTAATGCTTCTCATTAAGACTCGCGTTACCATTATCATGCAGCTGAAACAATGGAAAGCGTTAATGACTATAGGTACGACCATTACTATCTTTCCTCTGTTCCGTTTTTCTCAGCTCTCTGCAACTCACCAATGGCACTGGTTTCTGTCTCTTATTCCCATTCTATAACTATGTATCATGTCATATCGTACATTCTCAGTTCACCACCCGCTACATTAACCTTTGCACATTGCAAATGTCGGTGGGGTCTCAAGGGGTGAAAGACCATGAAATGGTCTACAAGGAGCCTTAAACTCTACCACCCTTTGCCTCTGACGCCTGCCTTGTGCAACACTCCCATAAGTCCATTACAAAAGAAGAGGGGCATGGCAGATACCACAGGCTTTTTCTTCTTGGTCTCAGAAGAGAGCTGTACACTTTCAAGATCTTCACAACCCACTGACTACTAGTCCACCAGCGTTTGTTTAAAGTCATGAAAAGAGAGGACCCCTGAAACTATTAACAGTATGACTGCAGACCATTGCTTTAGTAAACATTTACAATATATGGATCATTGGCTGCACAGAGAAGCTCTATTAACCGAGAGGGAAAACGCTCTTTTGATCTGGGGATAATATCCATGTTTTTTTTGCCCTATCTTTATTGTTTCTCATGGATAACTAGACTCACCAATGCACTGCATTTTCCACGGTCGGAAGCTGCTACTTACTCTTCGACTGATGCCCTGCCAATCACAGGCTTCCATTGTTGTCAAAAATTAATTAAAAACAGCTCGCAGACGCACACTGCAGCTTAGGCTGATGTAACACATCATGATGAAAAGCTTGTGCACTGCAGTTCAACTCTGGCAGACTAGAGCCAGTTTCAATACGACTGCAGTGATTTTGAAGTTATAGAGCGATGCAAAGAAAAATTTACCAGCATGACAGGTTATATTAGTTCAGGCAGCAGTATGCCTCTCTGAGCTGCTTTTAATGGATTTTTTTTTTTTTTTTTTTTTACAATAGTTTGAGCCTGTGATGTTGGTAGGTAAATGAAAATTTACCTAGGTATGTTTATATTTATTGGTATTATTGGTATATAATTGGTATTATTAATGGTATTACTAGTGATATTAGGAAAAAACATGAGGGTTATCATTTAAGCACTATGTATACAACTAGAGATGGCACTGGTACAGTAAATTTCTAATATGAGAATATCCAACATGTAGGGAGCAGAGGTCAGTTTTTAAAAGACTAATCCAGTGTTTCTGCATGGTTTCATGCATTTACTATTACTTATGTATTTTTTGTTATAGTGTTTGTCTCACATTTTATTATTATTTTCTTTATTTCTTCTCATGTTCTTTTTCATGAAGTGTCCACAATTATTGATTGATAAATTGACTGCTCAGGCCCCTTTGAAAGGGCTTAAATTGGTTGAATGTACGTTGGTTGTTTTTAGATGTTTTGGAGTTTCCCCTAAATGTTTTCCCTTACTATGCTTTCTATGGTAGGCTTTCAAAACATTGCTTGGCAGCAATGTAAAGTAGCCCACAGTGGTGCGCTATACAATTTTATAGATCAGATTTACATTCAAAAACACTCAATCTTCCTTTGTTCATTTTTATGTATTTATTTATTAATTTTTACTCACAGCAGAATTTCTTGACAGAAAATTGCGCGATTGATTCAACTGAACTACTTCGAATGGAAGTGGTTGAATTTTAGAAGACTGATAGAAGGTGTGACATTTGCCACAAAAAACATTTCAATTCACAATGAGTATTTCGATGATTATGTTTTAAATTGTGTCTAGATAATGTATGAATGCAATAAAATTTGTAGGAGATTTAATGACATTTCAGTGAAGAGGAATCTAAAATGTATAAACTTTGGAGTCAGCAGATGCTAGTCAGTGCTGATATGGGGAATCGTGTTTAGAGCCTTTCTTTTTTCAGAACCAAAAGCTGTGATTTCTTTCCAAACACCTCCACCCACACTGATGCAGCAGAAGTAACCTCTAAAGTCAGTGAGAGGGTGAACGGCCTCCAGTATGAGGAGGAAAAAACCAAACTTGATCCAGCAGCCCCTGAGGCACTGGGTGTGTGTGTACTGGCCTACAGAGCACTAGTTTTCTCTGGATCATTCTCTCTGGCACAGCAGCTCACTGTATACTGTATTTTGTATTTAGCCAGTACTGGTGTAGAACTATACACCTTTTCCTCTGGTTGTTTTAGGGCATCAAAGGTTTATTTGAGTATCTAGCTCGGTTATTTAAGCTGGCCACGGTCCATGGTTGGTAGAAAGATCATTTATTCATGGCAGATTGCAGCTGTGTTTTAATCAGTGTAGGCTGGTGGAGATGAAGTGAAAGGTTGTTTTGTTTTATTTTATTGGTGACAATGAGATTCACAAGGAAATGCTTTGACCCTGTGTCTCTGCCCTTTACCACCACACCATCTTACAGTAAAAAGATGCTCTTTCCCTGGTCATCAATTTGTGATACTTAATTTGTGATGAAATGTGGTAAGTTAAAAAAAAATTTCCGTGCCCACTTTGTTTCGACTTGCCTAATAAACTTCTACTTTACTCAGGGATTTCCCAGAATGACTTTAACCAGCTGCCAGAGAACAGCATCTTACAGCAGACGGAACCAATGATTCCCTTCTTTCCTGGTGGGGCAAGGCTCATAAATTGTTAAACTATTAGATACGTTATCACAATTAGCAATGCTAAATTTAGGTTATTATGTGATCTTGAGCTCGCTTCTCTGTTTCAACTTCATTCAGCACCATTGTACAACAACAAAATAAGAAAATACCAGAACCTGTGTCTGCAGCCATCCCTTAGTGCTGAGCTCACCACTGGCTCATTCTTGATAAAAGAGTTGCAATTCACAGGATGAGGCAATTTTCTACTGATTGATCCAAGGGGGGGTGGGAGGGTGAAGGGAGTCACTTCTCTTTCTCTGCACACCCTCTCCCACCACTGCACTTTTCACAGTCCAGAGGACCCTGCGCATTGTCAGCAGTTGCTGCATGCATACTGTCCTCATTAAAGATATTTATGGTGCTGAAGAAAGAAACAAAATGCCATTTAAGGAATATATCAGGACATAAACCAAAAGAGAGCTCTCTAAAAACTAAGGTGCGTTACACGGGTGGCATGGCATCATCTATCACTCTCTAAAGCCATGGCCCTCTGACGACTTTAGGTTGCCTGACATCACTTTCTCTCAGTGTTTCACCTCCAGCACAGTCAGCCATGTCATCTGGATCCACTTTATCCCCAGCCCTGAGCTAGCCCATCAGGACAGCATGTCATAGTGCATGTACAGTCTCGAAAATAACTGTCTCCTCCAATATTGAAAGTGGAGAGAAACTGGAAAAGAATCATGAGTGCGTATACAGTATAACTTCTAAAATTCAGTGGGAAGGTACCGATCAAAAGTGATCTAGACTGCCTTACGTGTTTCTGGCCATCTATCACAGAGATGTAGACACTGGATGATTTATGTTGTCTCCACACAACACTGCTTAGAAGAGTAAGACATGCCGGTCTTTTTCTCATCTTCACTTATAGGAACCCACACAATAAACAATGCACTTTATAAAATTTGAGCTTGAAGGCTTTAATTTTTCTTTCATCTACATTTAGAGGCACATTTATTGCTGATGGTGCCACAGTGGTTTGGATAAAATCATTTCGATGTTTTCTAGCCTCTGCCGACAGGGGACTGCCAAAGAGCACAGCTGAGAGCAATGTTACATAAAGCTGCAATGCCTGTTTGTCTCTCTCTCTCTGTCTCTGCCTTTCTCTCTCTCCCTCTCTCTCTCTCTTTCACATACACACCCAAGTAGTTAAGATCTAAGAGATTTATTTAATGCAATCAGATATTATCACAGCATGTATGTCAGCTGACAAAGATTCAGACTTTGCAGTCAGGCAGCAAAGTTTTAGCAAATTAACGCAACACTGCACTGATGTATCCTAATCAGTCCCTTCAATCATCATGGAGTGGATTTGTGTTTGACGATGCTCTGGTGTGCGGGTCAGCGCCAACAGTTCTCCTTATAATGTGGATTAATTAAAGGCCCACACCCACCTAACTTTGTTAGGCTTGACATTTCACAGAAGCATCATTCCAATCTCCTCTTCTCTCTCTCTTTTTGAATCCCACTTTCCTTTCTCTGTTCACTTCTCTTTTTTCTAATCTAACAACAAATATTTTCTAATAACAGAGAGCTTATATTCATCAGAGCTTTTGTTCGACATTACAGTGTCTCAAATTGCCTTACTGTATTGCCATGCACTGTGATATTGTAATCACAAAGGTTAGTAATTACTTCATAGAGCAAATGGATGCCAGAGTGTCTTGGCAAAAAATCCTGTTAGTCACTTAGATTGTGCCCACTGGGTGCATTGTCCTAAGAGGGGTTTATATGGCACATTCATGAAAGGCTAATGACATATTAATGGATGGGCAATCAAAATTTGATGTGACATTCATGTAACAAGAATGTAAAAGGCTCCTGGAAAACACTCAATGTTTATTTCATTTGCCTGTAATTCCAGTTCAAGTATTGTACAAAATGGTAAAAGAGTGTCCAAGTGCCGCAGTATATCTTCACTCAGCAAAAAAGCAATTACTGTTGTTTTACTTTGGAGAATGAAGAATATTCTAACAAATGCACTTTATTGCTTCACGCACTTATATACCTTTTGTGTTGTGAAAGGCTCATATGAAGAAGACTGTTATTTGTTCTCATGTTGGTATTATCGCTTCTGTGCGCTCTAGAGAAAGGGCAGCCTTCTTTTGGTGAGAGAAAGAGAGAGAGAGAGAGAGAGAGCAAGAGAGAAAGCGTGCCATGTCTCCGTGACCCCTTCACACAACAATGCTTATTGATTGATTGCCAGTACCCGGGCTAAACCCTCTTCCAAGGACAAGTGGCTTCACACGCCCATCCAGCACTCACAGACACACACACACACACACACACACACACACACACACACACACACACACACACACACACACACACACACAAACTCACACACACACTCACACTCACACAAGCACTCACACAAGCACTCGCACACGTCTCTCCAGCTTTCTCTTTGAAGTCTCTAAAGTACACTGTGCTTGTCTTTGTGTTTGATGACAAATTTAGTACAGGAGCAGCTGCAAACACTGAGCCTCCTTATATACTACGATGGCTCAACAAAGTCAGACTCTACTGCTGCTGAAGGACACACATCTCGGTGCATGTGTTTATGTGAACTGCAGCAGTCTGACAGTTGAGTATACACACTATATAGACAATTTTTCCACACACGTTTTCCTACTTTTGGTCTGGGGCTGATTTTCAAGGTTTGGGTTTGGTTCCAATTAAAGAAAATCTTAATGCTACAGCATACAATGACATTTTAGAAAATAGTGTGCTTTCAACTTTGTTGTTACAGTCTGGGGAAGGCCTGTCCTGTTTCAACATGACAATGCCCCTCTGCAAAAAGCAAGGTCGATATAGAAATGGTTTTCCCATTTTGGTGAGGAAGAACTTAGCCCTGACCTGAACCCCATTCAGCAGCTTTGGAACTAATTTAAACACTGAATGCGAACCAGGCCTTATCACCCAACATCAGTGGCCAATCTCACTAATGAAACCTGTGGCTGAAAGGGAACCAGGTTCCAAAATCTTGTGAAAATCCTTCAGAGGAGAAAGGAGGCTGTTATAGGAGATAGTTCAAGTGTCCTCTTACTTTTTTTAAATATATATATATATATATATATATAAAGAGAGAGAGAGTATGTAGTTGCCTATAAATCCAAGTAAATAACCTCGGTCTACGTGTTCTTCTGTCATTGGCACTGATGAATGTGCCTTTCTGTTTACAAGGGCCTTGACTTGGGCACATAAAAACTGTGCAAATCAATGGTTCCCAATAGTAACAATGCCGAAACTATTCATTAAATATTTACTTGGCAGTGAGACTTTAAACCTCTGCAAAAATGCTGAGCTACAAACCATAACTAACTTTTTTTCCTGACAATTGAAACGACACAGCCCTTTTTTCACAGTACACTGTGGTAATATGTTACATTAATCTTTATCATCATCATCATCAAGCAGCAAATATTTCCAGCTAAAAAATACCATGTGCATATATTCAATGGACATAATCACTTTAACAGCAAGACCTTGACTCCTGAATGTGTGTGTGTGCAATGTGTATGTGTGTGTGTGTGTGTGTGTGTGTGTGTGTGTGTGTGTGTGTGTGTGTGTGTGTGTGTGTGTGTGTGTGTGTGTGTGTGTGTGTGTGTAACTGCATGTTTGTAACTTCACTCCTCTCTTTTGATTCTTTCCTTTTTTTTCTTCTATCTTTCTTTTGTTATCTATTACAAATGAGAAGATTTCTGTCACTTTGTCTGGTGCTTCCATGTAAACATCTACAGCAATCTTCAACACTGTGACAAAGCCTGCACATATCACAGACCAATTCCAGATATTCCCCTGTCTGCTTAACCCACATCCACTCGCATGCCTGAAGGCGTGTTTGGATTGTACACAAGAAAATACACAAAAACCACCCGGTGCCCTAGGGTACATGAATATATGAGTGGTGGAAGTGATGGGTAGCGTTATGAGGTTATGGGTGGAGACTGTAGGGCAGGCAGTGGCAATTGGGAGGGGATGAAAGTGGAGGGACAGACTGCCACCAAGCAGCTGTTAGGCTCTGCTGGCCTGCCATGTTTTTATTGCAGCAGTGGTTAGGATCTCAGCGTGGTGTCTGCAAAGTGGGTCAGCATATTATCTACCTCCCTCCTTTCCTCCCTCCCTCCGTCACTATCTCACACTCCTCATCATGGTCCCTTTCACTAACACTGACTGTTTTACATCTGTTTGACTTTATATCTCACATCTTCTCTCTGTTTCCCTTTTTCCTTCTTTCATACTTGCCCATCATGCCTCTCCTCAAACTTGACACACTCTCTTCACATCAAACTAATTCCTTTTATTATCGCTCTAATCTCTCGTCTCCCGGCTGTTCCTTCGTTGTTGCCTCATCATTGGTGCATTTCTGCAGATTTCCCCATATAGACTCAATGAGAAGGTTAGGGAGAGGGAGTGGAAAACGGGTGGAGGTAACCAGTAAACAGCAGGAGTAGACGACTGCAGCCAAGACACCCAATGAGCTTCATTAGCAACCTTCCACTGTGATTCAGGAATCAAATTAAAAATAATAAATGCACACTTCTCACAGGAGAGTACACACTCACATGCATAACCTCACACTCACACACTGAAATACACACAAATACAAACAGAGTCCCAGGCTCAAAGGCTTTTCAACAAACACAAGTTCATGGACTTTTCACAATTAAACCCCCCCCCTGCTGTGTAAGAATATGCGCAAACATGCTTTGAATTCTCTCTCCTGACTTTGCAGATCCTCCTCAGAGCACATGATCATCAGGCCACGAGGCTTTAAGGATGTACCTGCTGAGTCATCAAGGTTTCTCATGAATCATCGCTGGGTTTGGTTTTTCGACCCCCAAGCTCTCCGACTAGCCTAAAGCCTTATTCAGAATCTCAATCCCAGCAGCCCCTGGGGCATGGGCGAGGCACCAGCCTATTCCCACAGCCAGGTTGCTAGGATACAACACTTGGATCTAATAAAAAGTAGCACCTGTGTATGACTTGCACCTGCTACACTAAGGAGGAAATTATTAGTATCTATGCCAGCACCTCTCCTCTAATCTTTCATTCCTATTCATCCAGAGAATTCTGAGAACAGGTTCAATCTTTGAAGTAATTGACATAGTTCGCAAACACAGTCAATCCTTCCTCCTTCTCCAACAACAACAAAAATAATCCTATCAATCCCAGTGCTACTAAACAAGCTTTGTTTAAACAGTTTTTTCTCAACCTTTCATGTGTCTGGACTGACTTGAAAAGGGAAAAGAAAAAACATTGAATCTAGGCCATGCAAAGTCTGAATGTTTCATATTCTGCTTCTGGAAAAACACACATGCACGTGCAGTGAGGATATCATAAAGAAAATTATGACACTCTTTTCAGATCCTCCTTCTTCTCCCTCTCTTCCTTTACTTTCCTACTCACGGTTCCTCCTTCTCCGCTTCTTCTGACCCTCCCCCCACAGAACAATACAGAACATGTGCTGGCTGTGCAGAGAGAATAGCTTTGGAGGGATTGCAACCAATTAAAGGGAGCAGTGCTACACTTTGAAGAACTGCTGCACCCAAGACAAAGCGGTATGTTTGTAATCTAGCCCAGTGTCTCCTCGCTGGCCCATACTCATCAATCCTGGCTACAGCGGGTGGCAAAGGGGCAGGGAGGAAAAAGAAGCGGAGCTTTGCACCAGGGTCACTTCATCATCACCTTGCACCAACCTTCCACTGCATCTCTCGCCCTTATTGCCTCATCCACAGGGTGCTATAAATGTCAGCGGTGCCCACCCCACTCCATGGTCCAGGCTCTCATACTGAGAATCAACCCCCTGGGACATGATACATGTTTCTGTCCTTCTCTGTCCACTCATCTTCTATCCCGGAGAGCATAAGGCTACAATCCGCTGCATAATGGGCATCAGTCATGAAAGCTCACTCATTCTGCTGTGAGCCTGTGATGGTGTCTATTGTGAACCACTCGAAACTGCCTGTTTTGATGCAGCCCAAAAATTTTTAACAATATCACACATTTTCACCCAAAACAACACCATATTATGCTATTCCCATTACATCCATAATAAACAATATCATTTGTTGGCATTGCTATACAGTAGTTTCATATAAACAAAAGCTGCTGCATGTCCTGTGGCATAAACATGTAAGATTTGCCTTGACACTGGCTAGTCCTGCTTGCCCCTGCAGTTGATAACAGCTATTGAAATAGTAGACCTGCAGGGCTGTAAAACAGTAATTGAAGCCCACTGCTACAGTGATAGAAGACTGTATCCAGTAAAGACCTAAAAGCCATGTGGTAAATGTCCCATTGGACCACTGCTCATCTCCTCCACTCCTTTCCTCTCTGACATTTACTTACTGCATGTCTGTGTCCCCTCCTAATATCTTTGAAAGAAATTTCTTGTCCATCTGTCATTTTTTCATCTCTTTCATTCTCCTCAAGGGCGATGGGTATTTTTATCCTTTTGTTTCTAGCTCGTGTCCTTTTTTTTTTCTATTCAGCTGAACACCCAGCTCCCCTACAGAAAGGAGCCTGCTGTTCTTTTTGGCCTTCAATCATTGTCCAAGTTTCACATTCTATATCAGCATTAACTTTGCCTGTAGGACACAAAACTTTTGTCTGGATTCACATTAGTACTCCTACTTGTGTACTCCTACTTGTGCTGAAACAATTAGTCATTCGGTTTAGTTGATCGACAGAAAATTGACAACAATTTTAATAAAGGGTTAAATCTATTTAACCATTTGAGTAATTTATTAAGCAAAAATACCTAACGTTTGCTGGTTTCAGCCTTCCAAATGTGACAATTTGATACTTAACATCATTGTAAATTTAATCTATATCAAAACTAGCATTGGAAGACGTCCTCTTATATTAATGAGTCCTCTTATTATTAAGTTTGTTGCAGCTGGAATTAAAACACACATGCATACTGCATATGAACACAGCCACACCTACAAATACACGCACGCGCAGTGAGGATATGGTAAAGTAAATTAAGGCACTCCAGCAACTCTTGCAGCTGTTTTTTTTTTTTTAGTTTTTTAGATCCTTTACTTTCCTACTCACGGTTCCTCCTTCTCCACTTCGTCTGACCCTCCCCCTACAGAACAATGCAGAACTTATGCTGGCTGTGCAGAGAGAATAGCTTTGGAGGAATTGCAACCGATTAAAGGGAGCAGTACTACACAACAGTTCTGATAATGGGTTTAAGTCATTTATTAGGTTAAAAAGCCAAACATTTGCTGGTGTCAGCCTTCTGAATGTGACAAATTGATACTTGACATCATTGTAAATCACCTACAAGCACACCAATGCTTGTCTTCTCTGTGTGTCTGTAATGTCCACTGACATGTTGGAAGTGATATTGGACTATGGTACACAAATACTCTTGACTTAATCCTCCAGATACAATTCCTTTCACCTGCTCTCAGGACCAGCTGAATAACTAATATTGATTTCCTCTCTCTATGGATGCCTGCATGTGTGTGTGAATGATCACATCCTTGTCCTGTGTAAAAGCCACTGTAAAATGTGTGCTTGTTTAGGAGAAAGTAACCTTGTTGGCCAATTGACTCATTATGTTACGGGATGCAGTGTGTGTTATGCAAACGCCGCTGTCGGATAGTCTTTGCTTATAGTGACAGGTACTGAGGGAGACAAAAAGAAGAATGTTAGAGATCACGGCCCTGCCATCTCTCTTATTATCACAAGCAGCCATCTTGGACCAGGCAGACTATGGACACATGACATCCTGATGGCTGCCTCTTAGGCCTCAATTATACTCCCTTGCAGATGTGCACACGGACAGCTGCGGACACCATGGAAGCATACTTGTTTTTATTTTTTAATTTCTAGTCCACTTGGAGGACATGTTCCTTACGTGCGCAGTGGATTGGCGTCATTGGTTCCCAAAAATGGAGGGTAAACAGACGTTCGCACAGAGCCTCGCACATACCATGTGATGACAAAATTTAGATCACTCGAACCGTAGATGCAGAAGGTATAACACTAGCCTTGGAATCATACGGGAGCTACGTTTTCTTTGTCAGCACTATGGACAGCTCCACAGAGGATTTCAGGCCCTGTCCTTTCATAGTACTAAATAAATTTTGCAATGCTTCAGTCTCTATTCCAGTGAGGCAGAGTTGAAAAAAAAAATACGCGTATGACAGAAAAATGAGTGTATGAAAGCTTAAACCAGCTGTGGCCTGAATGTGTCAGGTTCAAACGTCACTTTGTGTGTTGAATAAGGAAGAGAGCATAAGCAGGAGAAGCACAGAGAAGCTTCATGGGGGCGCCATCAGCCTTAATGGGGTCTGAGAGGCAGCTATGTGTACCACATCCTCTTGGACTGTTCTAGTGCTTTTCTCTCCTTATCTCCCTCATTTTCTTCTCCATCCCTCAGTTGCCTAAACACACATTACAGAGCTATTAGAAAATGTCAGCTGGAGCAAGCACACAGAATTATGCTCAGGCAAATAAATATTGACTTGACACCCATATTGCAGCACACTTTACTACTATTACCCTCGCTGTCACATTTGGAATCATTTCATTCTCATATCCATCATAGAATCATGTTTCTTCCTTGGAGCAGAGGAAGTCTCATCCCCCCATTTCATATCTGTTCACATCTTAACAAATGTGAACGAATAAGATCATTTTCCAGCTTCATGCCTCTGTATGTTTTCACATAATTTTTCTTTCTTCAACAGAGGCCAGTGGTGTCATAATACCTGCTTGTACTACAATCCACTACTGTATACGCTGAAAGTGCTCTGTCTTTTCTTTTACTTTACTCTTCCTGTGCTGCATGTCTCACTCTCTCACCAGCAATAGCTTTATCTGTCTCTCCAACACACCTGAACATGCACATACGTGCCCTTTCAGATACCGCCTCCATCACCATGGCTACCACAAAACACATGCACACTCACACATAGTTTTTCTCCAAATGATGTTAAGAAGATGCACTTTTTAGTAGGCCAAACTACAGCCAGTGTATTCATGGAGCATTTTTCTCATTTCATCAGTATCTCCCTTCCTCTACCCACATGAAAGAAAGAAAAGAAGATTACAGACTGTGTATTGTTTGGTGCCCTTGACGAGGTTTGCCGCCATAAATGGAAAGGAAACATACCTGTCTGGCTTGCAACATGCAGTTGTGACATCAACTACGAAACCCAATGGAAAAAGGGACAAAAGGAGAATTAGCTCCTCCTGACATGATTGTGGTGGTTGGACCATGGATTGCTGTTTGCCTCCTGTCACACAAAAAGCAGTTGACTGTAGATCATGTGTGGCTCTATAAATCTTTGGCCTTTGCACCCAAACAGGGACGTATGACAAATGCCACTGAGCTGAACACAAATACAGGCGAAAGACAGGCTCTCTCTGAAAACAAAGCGGAAAAATCGACCACTACTGGTTGGAAGGCAATTTATGATTGCAAACTGTGAAATGAAATATAGAAAATAAAAACAAATACAGAATGACTGAAGGATTTTCTGTGTTTCCACTACTGTCCAGTGCCAGTAAAGTTGGCAGTGCTACGATCAGATGAGTCTAGATTGGTCTGATTACAGTTGGTATGGTTAAACAAGTTCACTGTTTAAGGAACATAAGGACAAACAACAACAAAAACAACAACAACAACATTTCTTTAGTGCTCAACAAGGACATGACTGCACTCTCTGTGTAGCACCCAAAGCAGAAGTTAATGTGAATAGCTTATTGGGCTACTGCTGTGCCATTCTTTGTAAAACATATTGGACATGCATTTAATTTAAGCATTGAAGTTCTGCATGGCTTTCTTCCTGGAGAGGAAGGGCTGAGTTCAGAGTGACAGGGAGACGTGTGGCTGGGAGCAGACTGAGCAACACTAAAGAGCTTTCAAACAGTAATGGCTGATTTAATAATATTGAATTTTTTTTTTTTTTGAGGGATTCTTAGGGCCAACACACTTACATTAATTCATCAGAACATAGTATTGTGCTTAGGATGGAGCTGTTTTATATAACTTTGTATCCTATATTCATATATTCCTTACACATTCTTTGTAAATATATGGCATGTGTGACAGAAATTGGATATGTTCAAGCATGGCTGTATGATCACGAATAATGATCACAGCCTCAAATAAGTTGTGATTATTTAATTGACAATACACTGTCATCATATTCACATTTTTAAAATATAAAGGAAACCTCCTCCAAAAGCATAAATCTTTACATTTCTTCATTTTAAATCAGTGCATCAGCTAAATATAAATAAAACTAGTGTCAGTGAGCATTCCCTCACAGCATACTACCAAATTAAAAAAGATTCATCTTTAAATAGAAAATGTGGTTAAAACTTGCAGTTTGCTCATGAAGTGAAAATACTCTGGGCTACAGTTGTGTGGGAAGCACAGACCAGTTATAAGCTTCACAGTAAATGCTATAATGATCGTGATTATGTTTTTGGATTCCATTATTCCTGTAATTTTTCATGACAAGCTGTATTATCATCCCTCTATGTTTAAAGTGTGTGGTCTGGTGTACTGAATCAAAGCAGGTAAACTGTATGACCTAACACAGCCATTTGTTTGGAGCATGCTGTGATTAACCGGTCTGTGCGTCCCAGACAGCTTTCTTCACGTAATTACCCCACTCGTTACCAATATTTGTAACTTTTCTGTGTATATTTTACACAATATTGCTTTACATTTGTGAATGTGTATGATGGCAGTATATATATATATATATATATATATATATATATACATATATATATACATATTGTACATAACAGTGTAGATTATAGAAAACGAAAATAAAAGAAATGAACAAGAGTCTTAGATTGGGTGGGATGAGGAGCCATGCACTGTTAGAGATATGAAACATTTTATCCACTGACTATCCATCAGCAAGTGTTACTGCGGCTTATACAGAATACTGTATGTCATATAATCAGGACACATGAACAGATGCTGATAAGGAGCTGGTGCACTTAGGGTCTGATAGAGAGGATTAAAAGTGAGATATATGTGTTCCTATATTCATGAATTACAGCAAATCACCACATGAGAGGGCCGCAGAGAGAACAGTAAAGGAGGAGCCAGGATATGGCTGGCAGATGTGCTATGCAGTAGGAACACAGGTGCAGGCCGGTATAATGAGCAAAGGGAGGTCATGTGGACTAAACTCCCTCATCTGTTGCCATCACACCTATGATGAGTCCATTTTGGGGTCAGTTCCGCTCCGTTTACCCCCCTCCAGGACAAACTACTGTAGATTCGAAACCCAGCCATATGGAGTCCAAGCCAGGACAGTGGAGCCCCTTGGCTCTGACCTATTGGATATGGACCACTGATGGGCAGGGCCTACCTGTGCTTATTTGGGGTGCTGATATATAATAAGGAAAGTACTAAGGAGGGTGGGGAATCTATAGCTTTCAAAGTAGCTGAATACTGTATTTGCCTTCTCAAAATAAACAGCAGCAACAGCGTTTATTATAACAGGAAGGTAAAGCAAAAACAGACAGTACAGAGGGCCGAGTTCATCATGAAAGGATTTGGATGCAGCAGCAGGCAAAATTCTACACTACTATCATGTAATCTTGTATAGATAGGTTATGGTATTTAGAAATTCAAGCAAAAGGTGGTTAAATAAAGTGGAGATATAGTGGGATGTCTAAATTATAATCGATGATGTTACCCTGTAGGGAACTTGTTTGTACCCAACCAGAGCAATCTTTCCTAAGGCTTACATTTCAAACTCAGAGCCAATCGAATAGCTGTCTGAGGATTACATGAAGTCTCACTGTCACATTTTGTTATGAGATTTTCTCCAGACCTCTGTGAGCCTTACAAGCCGGGGTTCTAGCAATTTGAGATTGATAATCATTCGTGGGCACAAGAGCTGACCTGGAGCTCTCATTACATCTATTGTTATGCTAGATTGCATGCTATTTGTTTTGCTCTTTTCTGATTTACTGAACATATCATATCATATCAGCTGTATGATCCTGGTGTTCCATCATTCTACCACTTGGGGTCACAGTGACAAATGTAGGACTGGTGGTGGGCTTTTGGAAGTAGATAAAACTGCATTTGTGTTTCTGCCTTTTGAAGTCGCTCTTGTCTGACATGGCTTTTACGGATGGGTTGCACAGCAAATAGACTTAGCCAGGGAAGGGCACATGTGGGAGAGCACGTATGGGCATGGACAGATGAAAGATGGTTTTGGTACCCTGCTTGTGACAACAGCAGTCACAGATCTCTGCTTTGATGGCACAACCCTATCCTCACCACCTGCCCCATCGTGCTAACCTTGTAACATTCCTGTAGAGGAGAGTATCAGCTTCTCTTCTCTCTCCCTGAAACTCCAGCAGCAACAGCCCAGTTATTTACCACTGCTTCAGCTAAGTATCAAATTCCTTGTACTATGTACAGTACAGTGAACCTTCTGATCCCAAGCATCACTGTTCATTACCATCAGCAGTTACAGATATCTGAGATTATTACACTGATATGTACACTGAATAGAGCCAGAGAAATCTTGCTCAGCATTGATAACAATGACAGTGAAATTGGACAATTAATGGCTGTTGGTTATCACAGTCATTTATCAACATCATGTGTATGAATCTGTATATCAACTTCACGAACTTTGGACAAAATATTGTTTGCTAGTTTATTTTCCAGGAAAGGAGGACTGGATTACTCTGAATTTTGGGAGACACTACCTTATTTTTCAGCACTGCCTGGTTTAAATAAGCCATGGGCCCTTTTATGTAAGCTGAGACTCTCTCTCAGTCCATTTTGAGAGGTTGAATTTAGTTAGTCTCCATGGATCCAGAGATGTCGATAAGATGCAGGATCACATGGACAAATGGTCCTTCCCTCAATGGGATATGGGGAGTTACTGCATATGAGAGGATATACTGCAGGTCATTTAGGCCAAGGAAATAAAAGCAGCACTGTGGTTTGCATCCCTCTCTGCAGTTGACCTCTGAGCAGTAACACAGTATTCACTACAGATGGCCTGCATGCGCGTCGCTGCTCATTGCTCACCCAGGTACCATCGCTGTCATCTTGTTACCCCCACCTCACCCACACCAGTCACATAGCCAACTGACAGGGCTAAGAGCTGGCGTGTGCCCAAGAGCCCCGGGCACACTCCAGCGCAGCTAGGGAAGGTCTTACACAACTCACTTGTGAAAGCTCTTGGTCAGTACACTCACGACTGCCTTAAAAATGCAAATGTAAGCTTTAACTGTGAACCACAAATAATGCACACCTCTGCAGGACTACTGATAACTCACTTTGATGAGCCATGTGGAACACCTGACTAGAAAACTGGAGGTCACAAGTGGATTTTTGTAGATACAAATCATCTTAATCTTCTGCTAGTTACAAAACAGTTGTACAATCTACAATAATGTTTGTGCTTGATTATGTTGATTATATGCATGTCCGCCCCCCACCCAACTTTAAAGGCTTTATTTATCTCAGCGCACTGTGTTTTATCACAGATGATAAATTCGTGATTCACCATTGTATCATATTAGAAAGAACAAATTGGATGGTCCTTGTTAACCAACAAAGGGACCTGCCACAGTGCTCTCTGATTATGTCGAAATACATGATCAGAGAGCAGCAAATACAGTATTTATAATGTCAGGTTGGAGGACATTTTAATTTTTAGCTAGCAGGGGAGGATACAATCTTGGACTTACTATATGCAAAAGTGAAGCTCTACCGTCAAGCTTGTAGTCAGACAGCAGTCAGCCACCACTATGACCATGAAGGTGTGGTCTACAGAAGCTGATGAGGCCCTGCAACAATGTTTTCAGGACATGGACTGGGACCTGTTCCTGGAGGACCACATGAGGGAAACTGAGGGACTCTCCCGGTGCATTACAGACTATATCTCCCAGTGCATTGCTGTTCTGTGATGACAGTGTTGTACCCACAAGGACATTAAAAGCCCTCCACAACAGGAAGAAGAGGGCTTTAATGGCAGGAGACAGGGAGGAGACCAGGTTAGTCCAAAAGCAGCTGAAGAGCAAGCTAAAGAAGGCCAACCACAGCTATAGGGAGAAGCTAGAGGACAAGCTTAAAAAAGAACAGCACCAAGGAGGTGTGCGATGGTTTACAGGGGATCTCTGGACATAAAAAACCTGGTCCAGATGTGGATTTGAGCCAGGAATGTGCAAATGAGCTAAACCTGTTTTTCAACAGGTTTGACTCAACCCCCGCGCCCCATCTGCTGCTTAGCCCAAATCAACACTTCAGCTGCTTCCCTTCCCTCTCCATGCCCCAGCTCCGAAACAAGGCAATGGGTACAGACAACATCAATCTCAGAGTGCTTAAGGTGGGTGCCAGATAGCTTGCAGGAGTGTTCCAGCACCTATTCAACCTCTCTTTGAGGCTGAAGAAGGTGCCTCATCTGTGGAACACCTCCTGCATTGTTCTAATGCCCAAGAGAGGATATCCCAGCACTCCCAATCATGACAGGAAAGTGATACTGATGTTGCATGTCATCAAGACCTTCAAGAAACTGGTTCTGTGGCACCTTAGGGCCCTGGTGAGTGACTCCCTAGACCCTCTGTACCAGGTCCAAATCAGCTTGGATGACATCATCATCTTTGGCCTTACTCATATTCGGAGAGATCGGGAGATCTGGAGAGGCCGTGAGAGTCATATCATCTGACTTCCAGAGTGTGTTCAACACCACCAGGCCACTCCTGCTTGCGTTGAAGCTCTCAGTCATACAGGTAGAACGAGACATGGTGGCCCTGATTACAGACTACCTCACCAGCAGGCCACAGTTCGTCTGGGTGCAGGGCAGTCTGTCAGATGTGGTGACGGGCAGCTATCTACACCTCCAACTTCAGCTTCAACTCTGGAACATGCCACCTCCAGAAGTACTCAGAGGATTCCACTATTATGGGCTGCATCAGTGAGGACATGGAAGAGGAGTAAAGAGGGGTTCACAAGATGATGAAAGAACCACCTCCAGCTCAAGCAAGGCCAAGAATCTGGTGGTGGACTTCCAACGGAGCGGGAAGCTCCGAAACCCCTATTACCATCTTCCTGTCTGTGGTAGCCAGCGTGTTATTATTTCCTGGGATTCTGGGGAGGCGGCATCGAGGCCCGTGAGACCAACAGACTTAACAAGCTGGTGAGGAAGGCCAGCTCTGCTTTGTCGGACTAAAACTGGACAGTCTGGAGGCAGTGGTGGAGAGGAGGATTAGGAACAAAATAAGGACCATCCTGGGCAACTCCTATCCCCTCTATGATGAGCTGTGGCAGATGGGGGGCACCTTCAGCCACAGGCTCATCTTCCCCAAGTGCAAAAGGGTGCATCAAAATCAATCATATTGATTTAGACACTGTGGATATGAAATTTGTGGATATAAATATGTATAAAATTGAAAACACTACCTTTATAAGTTTTACAAATTTAAGATCAGGAGTTGGTGTTGTACTACCATACAACAGTCATCTGCGTGCAGCGTAATTATCTGCTTTATCATTACCGCAAGAACAAAACCTTGCAAGCACATTATGGTTTATGTTGACAAATGCTCTGTTTGCTCTTTTTAAGATCCCAGCCATTCTGTCATCCTCCTCCTCTCTGCCCATCACACCGCCTCTCTGTGTGTCAACTGCAGTAAAAAACCCCTCAAAAGATACATACACTTAGTCAAACATATGGACACACAAATACATGCCAACCCTGCGCCCTGCAGCATTTTCATCTGCAGATTCACAGCAGTGGAGAGAGAGACTGAAAGAGGGAGAGAGAGAGAGAGAGAGAGAGGGAGAGAAAGACAAAGAAAAAGAGAGAGATACATACTGTAGCTAGAAGACGTTTTGTTCACAATAACAAGCACAGTGCACCGCTAACTGCAAGGAGCCTCCAGCTCCGATAAACGCAAAATAAAATGCTACATACACATTTGCAGCCAAAAGAAGGAATTCCACTTGAATGCTGAGAAACCCAGTGAACTCTCACACTCATACATATGCATTATTTCATGCACATGTAGTAGAGTAATTGACTAATACATGTAGAAGCACTTCTTTAGATTTGTAATAAACATCTATGATATGATGCATTTCTTTCCTCATGTCGGAATTCATCACACTCTAATTGATCTGTTTGTAGCAGGGTAGTCTCACAGAGTAGACATGATTCTGTCATTTCGTGATGAGAATACACAACAAATTAACTGAAACTGTGGATGCGGATTGCAGGCAAACCGGACACTGATAAAGCTATGCTGACAGGCTTTAGATCCAGGTTCGGTTTAAATTGCTTGACTACCTACACAAGGTTTTGGATTCGTAAGTAAAATTTAAAGCTTCAGTGACTAAGTATTTTTATGATATAATCAGTGGAGCAACCCAACTAGAAATTTGACGTTCCCAGAATGTTGTGAGAACGTCCCCACTGTTGTAAAGGACGTTGCCTTGTAATATTCCCAGAACATTCCAAGACAGTCAGGATGTGGAGTTCTTTAAAGCGGAGGGAGACATTATTTGGCGGACTTTCAAGGAACATTCAGGATGATCTGGAAATGTTTGGGGGACCATTAATATAGGTCTCTACACTACGTTCCCATAACATTTACAGAACCTTTAGTGACATTACTCAAAAAATCAATAAATTTTTACACCATAAAACATTACTTTCTAATGCAAAACATTCTCAGTATTTCAGTTCTATATCTGGCATGACTGACGATTTAAAATAAATTATAGCATTTCTGTTTATGCTGCTGGACTTGATATCCATAAACATGCTAGAAGTAACATTATCTCAGTTCTTTTATAAATCAAAGATGTTTTTTATCAAGGGTGCTGTGGAATTTAATAATGACTTAATACGATTAATCAACATGCCTGATTAACACATTAGTAGCTAGACATTTACCAATCAGACTATGTGCATGTAAATGTCTAATTAACAAGCAGGGAGCAATATATACAGTAAGGTAATATAACCCTAATATTCATAATTATGTTGGTTTGTCCAATTACTTTTGAGCCTCTGAAAATGAGGTACAATGTATAACAATGGCTGTAATTCCTAAACGTTTAATGTGATATTTTTGTTAAACCCCTTGAATTAAAGCTGAAAGTCTAAACTTCATTCACATCTTGACTGCTTCATTTCAAATCCATTGTGGTGGTGTACAGAGGCAAAATGATGAAAACTGGGTCACTGTCCAAACACATATGGACATAAGTGTATTTTGAGTTACAGTAACAAAGAAGATGTCACCCCTCATGCTGCACCTTGCAAATTGCACCCTTATTTTAATACAAAACTGAATCTTTACCTTGGTAATAAAACACCCTTCTTGCATAGCACTAAATGTACAGTAACCTTCTGTCCAAAGCCAAGGTCCTTACTGTACCTTATTTTGTATCAGAACTAACTGAAACAGACTGTAACGTATCTGGATTGAACAGAGACTCCGATGAAGAGAAAAACTCAGGAGATGATGAAAAGTTTAAAATGCAGAGCCTTTCGTGAATAGCCATGTAGTCAAACAGAGATAGTCAGTCCAATTCAAGCAAACATTACCCGGCAGGGAGTAGGCAAAAATACAAAAACCAAACTACAAAGCAAAGTCAAAAACTATGGAGTCTAACACGATGAAAATTGCTGGAAAGTGATGAACACACAAGGATGAACAAAGACAATGTGGCAAGGGACCTGGGAAACAAGAAAATATTAACATGGGCAGGGACTGCAACGACAAGACAGGTGAGTATTTTAAAATAAAACAGGAAACGAGACATGTAATAATTTAACAGGCTGTTACACAGAGATGTCTGTATATTGACTTACTGCCACATGATTGATGAGATATTTGCAGGAGTGTTCAGTTGCACAAGTGTTCATAATAAAGTGGTCACTGGGTGTAATTTAAGTTGGCTACACTTCACCCTTCTGCACTGTCATCCACTCATTATCCACACTCTTGTAATCTGACCCAGTAAACTGACATGACATACCTTTAATTGAGCTGGACTTCCTCTGCTTCCACTGGTGATGCACATATGGGTCTTCATAGCTACTGTAGCTAATTGAATTGCTCTGTATTGAATTCCATTCATTTTCCCAATTGTTGTTTCGCAAGTTCCACTGTAATGTTCCCGTAATGCCTCTGTTATGTTGCTGTTATTTTATTGTAATGTTTCTGTAATGTTACTTTAGTGTTCCTGGATTGTGACTGTTATGTTACTCTATTGTAATTGTAATGGCAGATAAGCCGACATAACATATTCTATAATCTAATGAAATGTTGTAATGTGACCAACTGGCAACCAAATGGGAATGCCTCTTGTAAGTTCTGTTTGCATACATTCCCCGTCAGTTATCAAACAAACTTTTTCCTCTTAAAAAGTCCTAAAGGAACCATTCTCATATGACCTATAGAGAACAATATGGGAATGTTTTCCTTACATCACAAAAGTCCTTTTTTTGATGTCATGTTACCATAAAAAAATGAAAATGGAACGTATAGCTAAAGTCATGGTTGGGGAACATACTATAATACTAACTTCGATGCAGTCCTGAATGAAACAACCCCATGTAACTGACAGGGGACCATAGGAGAACGTTCTCCTAAGGTCAAAAATGTCCTCTTTGTAGTGACCATAAAATAACCAAAATGGAATGTCCCCCTAGAGTCATAAAGGGACTGTTATTAAATGACCAACTTAGACCCATATGCGAATGTTTTGATTAAGTTCTCAACGAAACATTCTCATATGACCAACACAGGACCATGTGAGAATGTTCTCTTGACATCCAACTGTCCTTTTTGTACCGTTGCTATGTGACCATGAGAGTTTAATGTCTAAAGTCTTCTAAAGTCATATAGGGGGACTCTGAACTGTGCAATTTCATAACCGAAAGGGAACATTTTAGGAACTTCCATAATGTTCTGTAAAGGTTCAGGACATTCGTCATCTTTATTGAATGCTACGCAAGGTCCCCAGAATGTCCCCTCCTACGAAGGAAATGACTATGTATAATTTGGAACATGTGGCTCATAATGATGACCCCACAGATAAATATGACCCTTTATGAAGCTTTTTGGTATCTTTCAGTTCATTCTTTTGGTTTTACGACTTTACTGTTTTGGTTCAGTCTACACTTTTCAGAAGTGGAAGAAATATTCAGAAATATTACTTAAGTAAATGTATCAATATCAAAATTTAAAATGAATCCAAGTAAAAGTCCTTTATTCAAAGTCCTGCTTAAGTAAAAGTACATAAGTATTCTCAGCAAAATATATTTAAAGTATCAAAAGTAAAATAACTCTTTATGCAGCAGGATGGATCCTGTGAGTAAGTTGTTATTACATATAATATTATTCGATCAGTATTAGTGGTGCATTCATATGTATATTATATTATATTATATTATATTATTATATTAATAAGTACAAAATGTCCATCTGAAATGTAGTGGAGTTGAAGAAAATTATTAAAAAATGGAAAAACTCAAAGGACAAGTATATCTAAATAATACTGAACTAGAATGCTTGACTAAATATACTGAGTTACATTCCACCACAGGCAGCTACTTTCAATGAGAAGGTTCTTGTTTACTTTATACTGACTTTAGACTACCTGTTAAGCACCAAATGGAGAAACAGACAAAGTAACAACCAGCAACTACCTGGTAACAAAGCAAGTATTGAGCTGCTAAGGAGCCAGATGTTTTTCTCAGGAGTTGGTGGAGATCAAAAACAGTTGGGAAGAAACACAACCCCAAATAAGTGGTAATGCTGTCTGCTGATGGTGTTGTTTTAGTGCAAATGAAAACAATATAACTGATAAAATTCTTTTTCTGTCTGTCAAATCATCCTCAAGCAGTATTTTGTGTTGCCTTCCACCCACGTCCCTTGTTTGCTTCAAAACATTTCCCCTTTTGATATACTCTCCCATCAGAAAACTTAGCAACGGAGTGACGGAGACAGAAAAAAAGTACACTTGCAATCTGGTGCCTGTTAACGGCTGGTAAATACAATCAACTGCACACATGTACAGCCATACGCTGGTGGAACGTAGGCAATGGTGCGAATACCTTTTAAGTTATTAATAGTGTCCTCATTGACATTCATCCACACAGAGGGCATGTGGTACGGTAGCTCGCATGTGAGTCATACATGTGTGTCTGAACTGTGTGTGCGCTTTCAGATCTTTGGCTTAGTGTGTGTGCGTGTGCAGTGTGTTAATGTCAACATAGAGTGCATTCATTGTCTTTGAAGACGTCAGAAGGAGATGAAAGGGCTCACTCTCACTGATGCCCCCCCTCCCTGTTACCCGTACCTTTCTCTCTTTCCTTAATCCAATGACGTGCCTAGCTCTCTGCCCTTTTCCTCCTCTATCCACACACATAGTCATATTGACATGCATAGGCCATACCACTCTCTTCTTTAAAGGAAAATGGATTTTGTGGAAGTGAGTCCTGAAGCACTTTTGCTATGTTGAATGTCCCACAGGGCTTGCGAATGGATAGATCTTTCCTAAGAGCAGGTATAAAGAGAAGAAACCCCCTTTAACACATGCGCGCACACACACACACACACACACACACACACACACACACACACACACACACACACACACACACACACACACACACACACACACAGTTAATCTTTTAGCTCTCCATCTAGCTCCATACATCTGCAAGGATCCCAGCAATTGCTGAACGCTGCCTTCAAAACAGATTGTTACTACTTCCCTTCCCTATATGCAAAGGTAACATAAGGGTTACCCAGGTAAAATAAAATAAAATAAAATAAAATTCTGTAATACAGGCATTTAGTGCAGTCATTTGTATCATGTCCCCATCCCTTAAAATCCTGGGTCTGGTGAATCGTGTTTGGCAAAACACAGTTGTACTTCTGTATGGGATGATATCAGGAATCAGAGCTGAACTAGCACAGAATGGTGCAGTGGGATAAGTAACTTCTTGGTTGGGCCAAGAAGTGATGTACATGGGTACTCTGTGGTCTTAGGTTTGTATTAAGGTGTGAATGTGCAACAAATTTAAGAGGTGGTGCAACTGAATATAAACTCAGTGCAAAGACACAAGTGAATAAAAATGCAAATTCAACCTGGGAGGTTGAATTAAGGTGGAGATTCACTCACGCAAGTTGTTATCCTGAGGCGTCGTGACTCCAATGCGTACACGTGCAGAGAAAAACACAAAGGGAGAGGGGTCTTGAGGAAAATAACTGGAGATCCTGGTAAGTTTTGAGATCAGTCTGAGCTGTCAATCAAACACAGCACAGAGAACCCAACACACACATGGCCAGTGTGTACGTTGCCAGCGAGCTAATGTCCGTACAGTCAGTGCATTGGCTGTTTGGGGTGAATGAGCACAAACAATGCAGCAGTCAAATTTGTATGAATAACAGGAAGTGGAAATTTGCTTTGCTCTCTGTCTGAACAAACCTTTAGACATGCACAGCACACAGTTACTGGACTGCTTAATTCGCTGCTATCTAGCATTTAGGTCAGTGAACTGGGGTCTGCCACTCCTCCGACCTGCTTTTCCAGTGCAGATGACTCGCAGAGTCATGACAGTGCAGACAGTCTCAGCCATTCCATTACTTTGTCAGTAAAGAGGCAATGGCACAAGGGTGAAGGAGTAAAGGGCTGAGGACGGGCCCTCCTCTTCAATCACTGCCTGACTCCAAGCCGGGTGTCCTTTATTCATCAGCAGCAACGTGAATGTCAGCGAGGGGAAGAGATTAGCACAGTGTCAACCCTGACGGAGGTTAATGCAGGATCAGGCCAGCGATTTGTAACCCAAAAGGAGATTAATCACTGTTGGACTATGCATACGTTAGCTTGAGCAGTGACTATTTCATTCGCTTTGCTGGCTTTTTTGTTGTTCACACATGTTTCATGGATTGAAAATCTAGCTTCAATAGGGATCATCTCTTGCTCTCCTTGCTCTATCTTCCGTCGGTTCTGATCTCATTAGAGATCCTCACTCAATTAGAATGGGCAAGCCATTTTATTTCAGTATTTCATTAGTTTTTCAGATACACAGAGAAGACAGATTGGTAGCGCCAGCCAAAACACACACGCTGCTACACTCTGCATCGTAAACCTATTCTTTAATGTAGGCTCTGCCTTACTGGGCAACATTTCCTGTCACAATCTGTTTTGCTTTTACTCAGTATATACCTTCCCAGCAGCACAAACTAACCATAATGTATCTAAGGTAAGGTCAGTGATCAATTTCACTGACTCAAGGATTACTTGTGTCAGGTACAGACGGTTTTGGCCTTTCCACCACATATTCTCATTTTTGGAAGTTTTAGAAGTTCTTTCTCCTCCTCAGCTCACTCTGCATTTTTAACTGGTGATCAGTGGAAGAAAGTGCTATAACTGAGCAACAAGATATGCAAGGCTACAAGTATTCAGTAATTTGCATACGTATATCTTCCATCTCTTCCACTGAGACTGTCCTCCTGTAAAAAATTAGTCCAGAGGTCATCTGTGCAAGCGGCTTATTAAGACCCACAGTTAGGTTTTATTGGCAACTTCTATTGGCCGTAGTAATTATGACAGCGGGAAGATGGTTACATAGTATAAAGACAAAGTTTGTGTTAGGAATAGAGAGGAGGTTGAGGTTGATAGATCGGTCAACAAACCACAGGACTTTGACGTGGGACACTGCTGTTCGTCCCATTTCCAATTTCCCACATTCATCATTGTTTCTTTTAACCATGACTGTTCCACAGTCTTAACTGCGTGTTTATTATGGTAACCATGATGACGAAGGTCCTCCAACCTTAAGGAAGTACTTATTTTAATCCAAAACCATGTTCTTTTCCTAAACCCAACCAAGTAGTTTTTGTGCCTAAACCTAATCAGACCATGACTGTATAAACTTAACCATGTGTTTATTATTGTAACCATGATGATGATGATCTGGTACGCCTGCCGCCATTAGGGTGCTATTTCAGGGGAAGCTCCTAAGGGTCATATCAGAGGGTAGGGACAAACAACTTATAAAGCAAATAAGGTTCGAGGGCTTGTTGTTTCCATTCTCCATCTCCTCATTTCATCTCTCATTGAACTAGCCGGCGGCCTCGTTCCTAAGCTGTTTAAGCAATTTAAAAGCCACCATAACTCAACAAGGAAGGAGAATGAGAGTATTAAGGGAAGCATTGAAGGCTGCACCAGAGAGTTTTGTAAGAGGAGACCTTCTACCAATTTAATAAAGGGCACTCAAAGATTTTACTGCTTCAAATATCAGAGGTTTGAGAGCATATTGAAACTGCATTTTTACTTGAATAAAATCTATATTCATTTTTATTTTCCATGTAAAACAGGATTTAGAGAACATGGATGTTAGGGGGTGTTCAGGTTCAGGGAAATGGGATAAGATGTGGGAACACTGACAAACAGTGACCCTGAATGAATTCTCACAGAACAAAAGCATACTTCTGACAGTAAATTTTTTTAAAGTATCCATCAAAGGAAAAGGTTTTATGGATTTTTCCAGGCAAGACGTGAAAACTTCATAATTCGAAAAACTGCAAACAATGGAGCATTATGATTTCACTCTGAAGGACAATCAAGTTAAAGGCACAAAAAACTCAGAATACACAGGTTGCAGGAGACCAGGAGAGTCTGATCCCTCTTTGAAGCTGCAGTTCCTAACTTGATTTGTTTGTGTAGGCAGCCATGTAAGCAGGACATCGCCGGGTTGCTTCACATAATAATGAATTATGTGATGGGTTAATTTAAACTTCAACATACTATGTAACTATCTCCACAGGTGCTCCAGTGGACTAGCTTTTGTGAGAGTACCTGCATTGTATTTTTTGTGGGAAATGGTCTTTACAGTCTCTACATGCAGATTTTTTAAAACTGTTTTGCAATGTACATGAAATAAGCCAATGTTTCACTGCAGAAGATCTTCCATGTGGATCCAAGGGCCAAAGCTCTTCAAGGTCATTTAAAAGACAAGGAGCTAAAGCACGACAGCAGAGGAGAAAAACACTTTGTAGAGCAGGAATATATTATCTTTTCTGCTGCCACTCTTTAAGAGAGCATAATAAATTCCAACCACCTATGATGAGCTGCAGCCATTATCGAGGGAAATCAAATGCCGGAGTGAATTACAGCTTACAGTAACCTGAAGGTGCTACGCGTGTTTCTAACACGGCACCTGTAGCAGAGCGAAGATTATAGTGGTAAAGCAATTTGTACCCTGTCGCATGCTGACATTCTATGTCTTGTGTTATCCAGTGCAGGTTCTCTTCAACTGATCTGACTCTGACAAAGCTGAGCCATGTCTCACTGCTGTGGGATAAAAGGTAGGAGATGGAGGAAACTATCCATCTAAAGGTTTGCATGGGAGACAACTTGGAGATAAAAGGCTCAACGAGGTAGAAAAAGCTCAGGAACGTGCAATGAGTTGTGCACTGTCCCTGTGGTGACCCAATCTGATGAGAGCAAAAACACTGCTAAGTGGCCACAGATGTGCCCACACATATTTGTTTTCTAACAGAGAAAATGGGACAATAACCTCTTCCACCTCCCTTCCTGTCTTGAATACCCACAGGCTTATTATCTGAGGTTCTGCAGGTTATCCTGCTATGGCCCATTCTTCATTTACTAGGTAATTGGTTAAGCTACTGTGGCAGCTAGTGAAGCATCATGTCAGGTCTACAATCATCAACTAAATTCACATATCCATTGTGATTTTCTGGCGTTAACATTCCTAGGAGTTGGCCAAAGCCAGGCTCATTTTCTCAAGTGTGTCAAAGTGGTTCAATCTAGAATTCAATACAGCTGCGTTTGAGGGCGATGAATGGTTGTAATTAAGTGTCAGTGGGAGCTGTGGCCCTGGAGGGAAGCATGGTCTCTAAGGTCAGACTAGAATCACAGCCTTCACATGTTGCGTGCCTACCTTCCTCTGTACCACAGAGAAATCTGAGCTTCCAGCCAGGTGACTTTATTATCAGCAGCCTAATTGGGAAAACATGCTTTTCATTGGTTGGGTAATGACTGTGAATGGTTTTATAGCTTGTCAAACAACAGGCTATTTTCAATTACCTGCAGACCCAAGTGTTCAAATGCCATGAAATTGAGCAATGGAGGAGTTAAGGAAAAAAAAAAAAAAAAGATGGCTGATATGCTTGAATCTGCTCATTTGGAAAATGGACCTCTAGCACTGATGGCTGTCTAGTCACAACTGAAAATGTAAAAGCCTGACAACTGCCAGATAGACAGTAATTACAGTAACAGGTACATTTTCACCTGGTTTTGTGCTCATTTGCAAACTGAGCATTACAAAAAAAAATGGAAATGTCATGAATTTACTAAAAATTGCAAAACAGGCTGTGCTGGAAACGTTAGCATATCGAAAAAGAGATGATGCAATAAAGGCTGATAGAATGAAATTTTTCAAATATGCCTTGATGTTCCTGTACTTGTCTATTGTAAACAAAGCATTTATATCATGTTGCCACTTCTTGACATCTGCTTCCCCTCTACCAGAAAGCCATAAAAATAAAGAATAAAAAAGAGCTGGGATGTCTGGATTAATCATGTAATTTTGTCGCTCCCGATTGAATGCATTTGCATATGTTACACACTATATAACTTTTTATTTAGCAAAACACTCTTCCAATTTGTTTGTGCAACATTTCAATGGAAACACAACTTTGTTTCCAGCCGCCTTTCAGCATACTTTGGTGACTACCACTGTTAATGGCATTGTGCCATAAAGACTCCTTTAAAAGGGTTTGAAAGGTGGTGGCTAGAGTTTCAGGATGTCATTAGAAACTTTGGCTGGTCTGCCTTGTCCTGCCTGTGGTCCCACCTGAATTCAGTGTTTTTGCCTGCTTGACTTCTAGCACACAAATGAAAATTGATTTGGTGCTGAGTTCTCAAGTGTTGAGCATGGCACTGTTTAACTTCACTTTATCTATTTCTCTTTCGTTTCCTCTTTGCAGCATTATTTTTTTCAGCTCCGTGTCTTCTGTGCAGCTCAGTTATTCCTCCTTGCTTCATCGTTCCAGCTCTCTGCTATTTTTCTCCATCCCCACTTCATTAACCCCTCCCTCATTTCTCTCTTTGCTCTGGTCCCTCCATCCACATCACCTTCACCCCTATAAGCTGTCGCTCTTTCTATCCTTTGCTCCACTGTTTTGGTGAATTCTCTATTAATAGCACAGAATATAAGAAGAGAAAAAAGAGACAGAGAAAGAGGGAGAGAAAAAAAGAAGCACCGTGAAAAAAAGAAAAGAAAAGCGTGCACTACATCATTCCATGGCTAAGGCACAGACATGAATGCCTGTTGCAGGGCAGGCAGCCACTGTCAGTCTACACACAGCAGATCCCGCTATTACAAAAAGCTGAGCTTCATCCCTCACCCTCAACCCCTAAAGGTAGTCTGTACCATGGCACTCTTTTTAGCGAACCTGTGTGGGTCTAACAATGCTCACAATGGGGTTTAAAATCCAGGCATTCCCTCTGGATATTGTGACTCACTGACAGCAACAGCTAGCACTGCTTTTACTTAAAATTCAAGCTACAAGCTTAGATTTGTCGGTTTTTCAGTTATATAATACTCATAAAGAGTATTAAGAGAGAATAAATGTGAAGCATTCCTGCTTCATCGCCCTTCAAGAGGAAAACAGGCTTAATGTTTTTTAACTAAGAACTAATTGGCACCAATGCATACATTATTTATTCATTTATTTTTGAACACTTTTGTGCGTTTGTGTGTACAGTTTTTACTTCATTGGTCCTTTATCATGAAGACAGACAGCATTTTTTATCCTTACCTAGTGTTTGCTTACAATGGAGAAGCTGTTTGGAGAGCAAAGAGCATGGGAGTGAGTATGGTTATGAAGGAGCTGATGGAAGAGACTGTGTCTTGAGGTCAACTCAGCTGGGGAGCAGACACATTCAATCACTTGAGCACAGATCAAGAATGGTGAGAACCTGTATTTCTTGCCTTGGATTTCTCTTCCATTCTTTAAAAAAATAAATGCAAATAAGTGGCTGCAGAGGAGCGGGAGTGTAAGGGGCAAGGAAAAGGGGAAGAGGATTGTTCTTCTTCCTCTTAGTATCACAGTATTGCAGAGCTTGAGGCATAACTGAATGCCATATCTATCATGATAAGATAGCAGGAAAATTATCCTGTAAACTTATTTAGAGTCTGTGATTACTACAATTTAAAGTCTACTTCCAGGTGGACAACTGTATAACAAATGTTTGTGTTACAGTTATCAGTGTAACAGTGTTATTAATGACTTTCAGGACTGCTGCAATATTTACCTCAATTTGTTGCCTTTTGTTCTGTTTGCTTAACTACTGCCATGCCTGTATGTAACTGTCCTAACTCTTTATTGTTGTTTTTATGCAGATCAACAGCACTTTGACCAGATCACCGCTGAAATTTTTTTCTCGACTGCCAAAACGCATTGCATTCATGAGCTGTATTGGTGAAAAATCAAACCCAGAGGACAAAAGATAAGCAGGCATGTGGAAAGCATAATGTGAACTTTCCCGATTCAAAGAAATTTCTCTTTAGCAAAACTGTCAAATACCTAAATAAAAACATTCTTGAATGTACCACCAAAGAAGTTTTCAGGACAGTGCAGAGGCTTCCCAGACGGTAGGACATCTAAGAATGTAAAATTGAGATAACTAAAATGAAAAAAAACAAAATTCTGAAATGAGGCCTCAAAGTTGACGCATTAATTTTGAATACATGTTGTTGAGTGGCTACGTTCAGAAGAGTAAGCGAGGTGCAGACGGTTTTTCAGGCTGTAACATTTCTAAAGGATGTGGAAAAAACGAGAGGATATGTAAAGATATCATGCTGGGCTCTGGTCGAGTGTAGCAATGACAGCGAGCTTTTCTGTGAACTCCACCTGGCTGATTACCTGTGATTGCGGGGAAATCACCGTGAAAAGGCCATGCCATCACAAAGCCTTTTTGCAATCTGAGCCCGTGTGTCATAACATCTGATTCTGAAATAGGCTGTGAATTATATGTTGGAATATGGAATATGTGGTTAGAGAGACACTCAGACCAGATGATGTAAAAGGTCAGAAAGAGTTGAAAAAAAAGCAAGAGAAACAAAAAAGACCACGCTGTATGGAACGCTTTTGGTTACAGACGCAAGTTACATCCTGTTAGTCGGAGTCATAAAAATACATGAAAAGAAATTTACAAATATAGAAAGAGCTTCAGCTAGTTTAAAGTCTGGGTTTTTACGGCTAGCGTTTCCATGCTTTTGTTACATCCACAAACCCACCATTTAATTTACAAGAGTCACGTGTTCACGTACTCGTTTGGCTTGACGAACTTTTTTTTAATTTTGTGTTTATTTTTTCCCCCTGCACCTGCTGATATCATACACCTACTGTGCGTGTTAGCTGCAGTTTTACGTTCAGTTTGTTGTTGCTGCACTGCTGCAGTTTCCTATTAATGTCAGCCATGACTGCTTGTCTTTCGTCTCGACAATCTGTGCCCTGACATCCCACCACTCATAACGGCTCCCAACCTTACCCTGTTTATACCTCAAAACCTATTAGTCAGCCCTGAGTCACGGGAGGCCATGCTTTCCCCACAGTAGTCTGAATCTGCTATCACAGGTTTATTTCACTTCTGTGCAGCTATGTCCAGTCTTCTGTCGCTACAGCTCACATAGGCACACCACATAGATGCGCGGACTAACATATAATCACATACACACAAATTCTAGGACGAGAAAGGATGTGGAGCTGTAATCTATCACCCCCGCTGGCATGGCTTTTTTCACACAGGCTGTTGTGGGTCTCTTATCACCCACGCGTCTTTCATTTGCCGTGGCAATTTTTCTACACTCAGTGTCTTGGATGTAACTATACATCAGCAGAAACTCTGAGGTCTCTGTAAGAATGTCCTAGAGGACAGAGAGGCTAACAGTTTCAGGGCTTGCTTGGTTGTGTCTCTCTTTCTTTCTTCCTGTACTGTCATGTTGCAAAGGAGAGAGTGAGTCAAGTTGGGAGGAGAGGATGCTGGGAATAAAAGGGTGAGAGACAGTGTTTGATGTGTATTAGTACTCAAGCATGCCTGGTTAGACAAGAGAACAACAGCACTTTGTGGCTTCGTGTTTCAGCTCTTCATCATTACTCTCACACCCAATATCAATAACAAACACACAGTCCGCAGTGCAGGGGTAGCAAGTAACTGATTATAAATATTTATTGACTCCCAAAATAAAACAACTCTTAGCAAGGATTATAGAGTGGCTACAGGTATCCTGTTAGAGCTCAATTAAGGTGTGGTTTATCCATTTCTTTGAATGTAGACAGGGGCGAAACTTAATAATGAAGAGTTGAATTTGTTCAGTTCAGTTTGACGGAATTCATACCTGCAAAACTGTGCCAATCTCCAATGTCCTGCATATTTCAGATAGCGGATAGAGTGACCTCTAATTTAGGAAATATCGATTGTGATATTTTTGTTTATACTGTATAACTTTACTGGAGAATAATACCAGGAAGATAATGACAATGAAGTGTTTTATAAGACACTGTCATGTACGGCTCGTTATTAGCCTGCTAACATGCTAGTCTCCACGCTTTATAGAAAAAAACACGCACTATTTTCCCTTCCATAGCCTCCAAGTAAATTTTGCCTAGAGCATGCCTTAAATTCTTGCACTTGTACGAGTCATTTTCAGCACAAGACAAAGTCTTCTTTAGAAGCAACAATAACTAATAACTAATTAGCAGTAGGTTGTTCAGGCACTATTTCCAATCCCGCAATTTAGCTTTTTAGTATATCCACCTGATAGCCATTGCATCCATCTTAACTTCTCCACAGAAAAATCAATATCCATCTCCCATAGGGTTTTCTATAGTAGTTCTATATATAGCAATGGCCTGTTTGGATAACCTTTCTTTTTCCTTCTTGTTAAAATGACCTTGAGATTTTAGTTAAAAGCAAGAGTATAGAGACTCGTTCTTTCTCGGCTGTATGCCACTCTTGCTTCTATTAAATCCCTATCTGCCTATCAACAGCTGCCATGTTTCATATCCACCTCCCGCAACCCTTAAGGGTCATCTGGATGTGCCTGAATTTGGATTCTCTCCTTCCTGGTCTCCTCCACACATTGCCTCCTGTGGTTTTATAGCCAGACATGAACCAGGCCACCACATATGCCATCTGGTCCCTTACGTCCTACAGAATGAAAACCTCGTCCAGGGTCAACCAGTCCACTGGAGCCAAGCAATGTCAGCTTGCTGGAAAGCATTTTTTTTATTTTCCTGCATATTTCACATTTCACATGCGGACACTGAAGGATGTGGACACTAGTGGGCAGTAATGAATCATTTTTAAAAAATTTAAACTTTTGATACTTTTATAAATTAACAAGGCTAATTTATGAAAATATCCACATACATAATTTGTTTGCTAATGATTATTTAAATATTATCTAATAGTTTATTTGTTACTTACAACAGTCGATTTATAAGAATCATTAGCATGAACCTGTATACTTGTAACCTGACTTTCTGTACTGGGTGGCCAGAAAGTCAGCAGGTAGGAGAGACAATGTGCTTCAGGACAAACTATAAATTTATCAGCAGACAATGTAGTTTGCTTGCACAGGCTATGACCTGGTGGAATTACAAGCACCACAACACTGTTAAGCTGCTGATCTGTGAAACTCCTCAAGGAGTTGTTTCCTTCATAACTAAAGAATGTGGAGTAAGGGTTATTGACAAATATATTGCTGGACTGAAAAATACAATCAGGGGAAATTGTCCTATAGCAGACAGGAGATTTAATATTGTCGACACACTTGGCCTTTTACAAGAGTCTCTTAAAATGCTGGCCTTCACAAGAGGGATATGCCTGCCAAAGATGTGGAGGAGACCAAACACTTTACAGATCTTTGAATCTTTGCGGAAAGGAGTTAACGCGGTACTTTTCCAGTGATGGTGCTATAGAGGCAGTCAGTTGTTCCTTTTGAGTGAACTTATTTGTAATGATTCTCATGATTAATATGTGTTAAATATAAGTATAATTTTCATGAGTACTCTCTGAAGAATGCTATTGAAATTTTACTTGTGAATGATAACCTAGTAAATAAAGCAAAATACAGAAAAATGTATGTTTTGTTCTATCATTACAATGGAACCCGTCATCCAAAAATCAAAAGTAGTATTATTTTGAGTAGCCTATTTTGAGAAAGCCTTATTCAATAGAAAACAAATATTTGTCCAATAAAAGCTTTGCTTTATCTGTCACTAGTTAAGTGGATATTATAGAAAATGTAAATAAATAATAGCTTCTATCAGCTAACAGAAAATGCAGATGTACCAAGAGAAAATTAAATGCAGCACCTCTAATGTAAACAAAAAGTCAAATTCAATATTGCACCAAATATCAAAAAAAAAAAAAATTAAAAATACTGCACAGAATCTTAATGAAATGTTAATAAAAATCAGCCTTCAAGCTGTGCTGTGCACAGAGTTTAGGACAGGAGGGATCTAGATTAACATCTTTGGGTGGCTGCTGTTGTGGCAAGACCTGAACCATCTTCTCAGCAGTTCCAGCTTAACAGAAGTCTGGGGGGGGGAAATGTGATGCTCTGGCAACAACATGATCCCAAAACTCACTGTCCTAGATGCTGTCCAACATCTTGAAGACACGGAACAATAAGTTTCACAGTCGCAGTGTTTCACATTGCAGACACGCAACTCACACTGCGCTTGATGGTAGTCGTCATGGAAACGGGTTACTGCCAGACCCTCTTCATTCCTCAGGCGGCTGCCGTTGGTTCCTCTATAGTCTTCCAGTGTCATATCTTTGGCAGTGAAGGGGCACTTGATCGCACGTGTCCCACAACAGAGAAAACTGACCAGTCCATCTGCAGGAGCTGCGACTTTATAGTAGTGTCTCTCACA
Organism: Xiphias gladius; assembly: GCF_016859285.1. Lineage (NCBI taxonomy): Eukaryota > Metazoa > Chordata > Actinopteri > Istiophoriformes > Xiphiidae > Xiphias > Xiphias gladius. The sequence continues at coordinate 19,815,531 of NC_053406.1, read as the reverse complement.
ACATCCTTAAGCCATCCATAGTTTTTGGTAGCACATATTTTCTGCCTTCTCCATTTTGCAGCCATATCTGGCTTTGCGATAACAGCTAGGTGATGAAGCCGTAAGGTCCTTTAGCATTTCATCATGAATTGCAAGGTAAAATTCTGATTCAGACAGAAAATAAAGAGCTCTCATCAACCATTTTTTGTTAGAGAACGACACAGTAAATCTGATTCAACGTTGACCCTCAGTGAGTCGTGAAAAGAGCATAAAGTCTGCTGTCTGCGGAAGCTACAGTAGCTGGGTCTTGCAGTTAAGATAGAGTCCCAACTTATCTCAAAGAGCCAAGTGTTTTTAATATGTGATGACACACTGAAGACAATGGTTCTGCTTGATTTCCCTCTCTGGAGAAAATCCCCCATCATGTTTTGCAACACCTCTCTTTTTATCTGTTTAGTGAAGAGGCACATTTTAGAAATAGAAGGTGTTGCCAGATTTTAAAAAAATGTTGATTTTTGCACGCTGATAATTTCATGTCACCTCTCTGGAATTCTTGCCAACACCTGTTAAAACATGTGGAAACTAGGGAAAAGGGAGGTTTAAAATACTTCTACGGGGATCAAACGATGTGAAGTCAGTTGTAACTGATGAGGTGTGTGTGTGCCTTCATTTATATGCTCAATGCAAGTGGTCTACCAGGTATGTGTGTGGGGGGGGGGTAACAAAATGATACTAGGAAACTCACTTCCCATTTATTGGACAAAAACGGGTACCCATAATGTTAACAACTTATTTTATGGTTAAGACATGGCCATGGTTAATGTGAGAAGTATGTATAGGTTAAGGCCTCATAATACTTCAAAACGAAAGCCCTTTTTCAACAGCAGAATCCAGCAGCTGTCTGAAAATTTTTGCTACTGACGATCTGACAAACTTTAAAATCTTTAAACAAGTGCAGAGCTGGAGAAGTATGCAGGGTGTGAACTTCTCTCTTAACGTCTTTTTTCACATGAAGTGAAATGGCCAGGTGTAAAGACGTGAGCGACACTGACAAGAGCCAAATTGTGACTGCCAGATGACTGGGTGGGAGCATCTCCAGAATGGCGGTGAGCAGTGGTGCGTACTTACCGACACTGGTCTGAGAAGGGAAAAAACAGCGGCAGGGTGCTGGGAGGATGTGCGAGAACAAGTCCAATTTGCAGTGGCTCCATATAGCAACTTAAAAGGCACCTTAAGAAGAATGGTAGAGTCCATGCCTCAGAGATTTGGGGCTGTTTTGGCGGCACGCAAAGGACCAACAGCATATTATGCAGGGGTGGTCATAATATTTTGGCTCATCGGTACAGTTACTACTGCCAGCATTTTTTGCATGTACAATTGAGTGCAACACCATAAATAAATTCATAAATTCATACAATTAATTGTATTGAGCCTACAAAGACCTACAAAAGAAGGAATTCTATGAGAGAGATTGGGGAAGCAGTGGAATGTGGTCAGGAGCAAGCCATTCAGAATATGTAGAAAGGCTTCGTTATCCTTCAACCGAAGTGTTTGTTGGATGGTTGAAAACTTTTTGCAAAATTTTGTAACTTTCTCAAACAGAAAATTTGACAGTCACCCCAGCACTGGGCAAGCTGTGTGGAAGTAAAATAGCAAGTTTATTATCAGTATTGGAAAAAATAATTTACCCCCTAGTTTGTTTGAAGAATACTGAGGCCTTAAGGGCTAGGTATGTAGTTGTTAGGGTTGGGTTTATGTATCCTCCGGGTAATGAATGAAAATCAATTCAATGTCCTCACAAATAAGAAAAGCAAGTGTGTATACGTGTCTGAGTGGGATGGGGCGCAAACTCTTCAAGGACTGCTTCATTTCCAACAACATCCCTGGATGCGAGACCATTATGTGGCCTTGGATTAATGGCCATAAACTATGACCAAATCGAATCTGCACATTGTCAGTGAATCAAAACAAAAACTTGCATTTAGTGCTGCACTGAATGAATTCTTCCAGCATCTCTGACCATCAAGATGTCATTAAGTAGACATTAGCGAAGCTCTCCCCCACCCTCTCTTACATGTCCTCCAGCCCGGTGAGCCTTGCGCAGAAAAGAGATCAGGGGCAATAACCACGATGCCCTCTATCACACCATATTTAGAATATTGGAGCACATTAATTCGATATTTGAAGAGGCTGAGGTAAGTTTCATACATACATACATGCCACATATCTCTTCTACATTAGCGTCAGCAGATATTTTTCTCCACTTCTTCCTGAATACCTGATGACTGACGGATCTGACACTGGTTTTAATAACAGGGGTGACATGTTTATATGCTGTTTATCCTACATAAGTGAAATAATGTATTCTACACATGGCCTTTCCTATTAAACTTTTCTCTCATGAGGCAACAAACAGCGTGAATTTTAAACGGCTATTATCCTCATATTAAGCCTCGGTTTATGACACTTGCAATGGAGTGCTTTTTGATTGCGTTAGCTCATTATTTTTTAGGGAAGCTTACATTTGCCTGTGAGTAAACAGTGAAAACAAGTAACGGCACAGGCTGAAGTCAAAGTATAGAGACCTAATTTATCTTTCTCAACAAGATACCATTTGTAGTTGAGCTCCATGTACACATAGAGATGCAAATTCAAACACACATATGATTGCTCATATATTCGTTCTGTCTGAGAAACAGAAAAAGGCAAACATAAAGGGACAAACACACATTTAGCCAGCCAACACAGCACACTGTGCAGGGCCCACCCCTAGTTGTTTCACTCACACACAAACAAAACAAAGAGGAGGGAGAAGGAGAAAGAAAGCGAGTGCAATGAATTCTGATACTACACTGCAGATCCCTTTGTTCCAGACATATGACATTTTGTCAGTTAGCATAGCCATCAAAACAAGTGTTTTCTCCAATCTGCAAAGCCCAGTAGGTGATGGCGTGGGAGACGAACAAGAGGGAATGAAAGGAGTGGGGATAAGTGAAGGGGAGGGAGCCAAGCTGAGCCCAGAGCGGTGATCTATGAGGTGGATAGAAGCTTGAATGATAACCAAATAAAGAGAAAAGAAAGATCAATCAGTATTTAAATCATCCGACGGAGAAGAATAACACAGAAACTTTATAGCCCCAAAAACTGAGGGGTCAGCCTCCGTGTTTCTGCCATTAACTCTCTATTCTATACCACTCTCATACCACACCCATCTATAATTACCAACCTCCAACCACCACATGATAAGCTCTGTACAGTGGTCTTCTCTGAACCGAGGCTGATCACAGACTGCCTCACTGTGGACACATCCAGCCCTGGAGGCATGTCCTGGGGAGGAGAGGCCTCTGGATTTCAATGCAGAGCTCTGATTTAGCTGGTCCTCTGATGATCTCGCTCATTATTCTCTGCTCCTGTCTGGGTGTGATTAGGTGCACGCAGACAGATTGTATTTACATTAACATGCTGTTGGCAGCCAGCATGGATAGACGCTATCTATCTCTCTTTGAAAGAGTACAATAAATGCAGAGCCGTGTCTGAGAAACCTGTTGATTATCATTCAGAGTTGAGTGAAACCACAGGCTATCCCCAGAGCAAGATGGAAGTGTTTAGTGACAGGACACAGCTCAAAACGCTTTCCTTTGTCAGATCTTGTTATCAAGCCCCTGCTGCATCATGAGTAATAGTACAAGTGAATAAATTCGGGACTGCAAAGATCCAGAGTCTTGCAACGCTCATTCAAAAGCATTATCATTATGTTGCCGATTCTTACTGTAGCTGCCTTAACAAACTGTGTTCATTCTCCAATCCTTGTCTTGGACAACCTCCATTGCTCCCTCATTACCATACATTGATCGGAATAAAGGACTCCACTCTGAGTCGCTCTGGGTTGCACAGTCCCACGACATCCACCTACCGCCTCATTAAACCACTATTCATAATCCCTGTGGCCTTTAATGCTAAATTCATCCCCTCAGTGTTTTTTGCAAAATACCTCCCATTACTTAACACTTGAACAAGTTAATACTTGAAGCAAATGTGATTTCCATTGCTAGCGGTGAATATATCGGTACCATTTCTTGTGACGCAGGCTGCCTGTTTGTGGCACATACAGCACCGAAAGCCCATATTATAACACTCAAGCTATGGAGAAGGCATGGAACACTTAATTAAGTGTTCCTGCTTCTTTTACAAGTTCTAATACTTTTTTTTCCTGCCTAATAGCCATAATATAATGTATTACATTAAAAGTAAAGAAAGTTCAGGACTGCGACATGACCTGGCCTATAAAGCCTTTAGCTATTGCCCTTGACTTGGTAAGAGGCTGGTTTGACACGTTTGATTTTTGCAAAATATGTTGATCACTTTGAAATAGTGTCATAGAGTATTGTCTTCATCTGCATGGATTTAGATGTTTGGGTGTATAGTGTGTATGAATATAAATGATTGAAAGAAAGGAATTTTTATTACTATGTTATGCATCCAACTATGCCCAGCTCGCATGGGTTTAGTGCGAAAAACCCAACTCAAACAACTTTCGCAATCAGATCTTCATGCCTTCATTGTTCAAAGCAAAATTCATATATCACTGATAAAAACATTAATTATGTAATACTGGTAAAAATAAAAGTAAATACTAATAAAATAGACCATATTGCATTCTTTTACAGAATTTACAGACAAAGTTAAACAAATGAAAATTAAACCTTTCCATTTTTTGAAAATCTGTACACCAGAATATTTCAGGGTTTTGTTGAGGAGTTTCATGGAAAATTTACATTCTTAAGTATTTTTTTTTAGTCGTCATAGTATGTAAAGTATGTACTTGTATTTAGGAATTTGGGTTTATGTGCATATTTTAGGGTTACGTTTTAAACACATAGACATGCGCATGCATTTCTCTTTTGATTTCATATATTAGGAGGGGAGACTTTATTTTAAAACTTAAGGTTAAAAATTTGATATTGATTCAAATCCCTTCATTTGACTAGTTCTGTTATATGTCTGTGCTTACATATCTAATATATCTATGTATCAATATGCACTGTCTCCACACGTCTGTTTGACATTAACTGGTCACAGTATGCATAAGCATTGTAAGTTGGGTTAATTCACGCTTTGTGTTCCCTGAGGAAGGACAGAGTTCTCCAAAGCTTATTGACACTATCAGTAAATAAAATTTATTGAAAGAATCAAGTTGTCATCCTGAATTTCTGAACTTTCAAAAGATGCCATACTTCAAAGAACTGAGCAATGAGTCTCATGAATAAATCCCTGTATTACTGAAGTTTAAGCATCTGTCTGAAGAGTAACACAACACGTCTCCGATTTATGGAATAGTGCAACATAATCACTGTGGTCTGGGACAGAACTTTCCATTACACTACTCATATGCTTTATATGCTTTAGAGTGATCTATGTTTTAAAGAAATTCATTTGTTTCTGATCGTTGTACCACAAATTATTGCAGAGCTTTTTAAGCTCATGTGTTTCCACCTAAAGTTCTGCACAGATATAACAAGTAAGTTACTGAGGTCATTATATTGTTAACATCCAGTATATTGCAATCCTGCCATGGGCCTGTAAAGAAAAAAAGAAAAAAAAAAAAAACGGTTTGGAGGCAAGATGGTCAGCACTAAAGATTTTTAAAGAGATACATGAGTCACTGGAAGTAACTTGGAGAGTGAAATATAACTGCTCAGCTATAGTCAGGAGTCCTGTCAGCTATAGAAAGAGCTTCTTTAGCCATCCGTATCTCTCTTTCTCTCCTCCCCCCCGCTCTATATCTTCCTCTATCGTGCTCTCTGAGGATCCCTCTCATGTTTTCTGCACTGGCCTATTAGAGTGTACATCCAGCCAGTGCCACATTAAAATCCCTACAACCCAGTGCTTGTGGACTGCTTGTGGATAAAGATCCCTCTTTTTACTGAATAGTTTGATCCATCTCAGACAGCACACACCACATTAATATTCTCCCACAGATCAGAGAAAAGGAGCCCCGGACCCATGTGCTGTACTGACTGGTGTGTCATCTGTGCATCATCCAGAAAGAGAGAAGACAGAGAGAGGGGGAGAGGATGAGGCGGGGATACTCAAATATATTGTAACACTGCATGAATTTTTCATCTGCCAGCAGCTGTTTTCATAACCTTTTCTCAGGGCAGCCACTGTGGTTTCTGCAATGCCAGAGAGTCATTACATGTCAAGCATTGCAGCCATGGGAATCTGAAGGAGCGCAAAGAACAGAAGAGGTGGGGTCGTTGGCCATGGTGGCAGGTCAGCTGCATGGGGACAAATGTGTTGGTCTCTTGGGCCTTTGGTTATATTTGAGAGGACAATGAGCGCGTGTGTTGGGCTGAATGAATGTTCCTGGCAGGCTTCCCTCAGAGGGAGTCAGGGAAGAGACCGGATGCTTATCCCTGGAGAAACTGCCCAACCCTCTGTGCCAATTTGGGCCCTGCTGCTGGTGCATGATGGGAAAGAAAAATATCCCTCCCTCCTTTTTTCCTCCCCAGTGAAAAGTACCCTGACCTGAATACAGATTCAGACGAATAATATTCGCTCTGTAGACGAGGGCAGACACGACTTTTTGAGTATTCATCATCTAAAATCCCCCCTCTTGCCCCTTCAAGGTGAGATTTTGGGCGTGAGGACTGCAGCATCCTGCGCTGGCTTGTGAACCAAGCGAGAAAGTACAAGAAAAGAGAGGGAGAACACTGCGAGCAGGGAGAAAAACAAGCAAATGTGAGTGCGCAGTTGAGAGCTGCAGCCCCAGATTCACAATCATACAGGGAATCACAACACTTTTTAATAATTCAGGATGAATAGAGGAGAAAAAAATTCTGCAGCAACCAAGGAAGCCGAGGAAATGACAAGGAGGAAAAGAATCCAACAACACTCTCCACACAAAATCTCCCTGTCTGGAGACATGTCTGAATGACTGCGATAGGGTTCTACTATACGTCAGCATATGGAGAATTCTCTCAGTATAGAGAAGTGCTGTGCTACTTGTTATTTACGACCATGGTTCGCTCACATATTCCCTAGCAACAGTCTTCTCCACCATGATGTCTTCATTTCATGTACAGCTAGGCCTAAAAATGAGATAATTCTTAAATTGACTCGATATTTACTAACAATTTCGCAGTGTAAACATGTATACGAAACACTCTTTGTAAGCCGTAGAGTATGTTCTGCCTGTACCTGAGGATGCATTTGAAGTACCAAACCTTAATGAGAGTTTGTACAATTATTGTGGTTAGATTTTTCAATTTGTCCTGGCACTTGTACTGTTTCTCAGACAATACTTTCATTTTAGCATAGGGTTTAATTCTAATTGAATTTTGTCTCAAATGAATCAGTTAATTTGGTTGTTCTACTTCTCCCGACCCTGGCCCAAACCACATCTCATTATGTTCCACTATTCTTAATTTCTTACCACTGGCAACAAGGTAGTGAGCAAAAAAACATTTGCCAATTAGTCTGAGCCCTTGTGATTTTGCCACTCTTGCTAACAATTCCAATTTTCATTAATTATTCATTTTGAGGCCGCACACACAGTTGTCCCTGCCAGAAGGGTTTGAAAGAGAAGAAGTGCTGTGGTGAGATCTAAACGTTTCTGTTGACGCTGTTCTGTTTCAAATACCACCGCTTACCATGTCTGTCGTCCTGTCTTTTACATGTCTGGTTATTTCATGTGGATAAAGTTGTATTGGCATCGTATATAAATCTATTATGTATTGGTTTGTCTGAAATAGGACCACGATATCTTCAGTGTGTAAAAAACAAATGGGTTGATGTGTTTAGAAATGCCTCTATCTTTCTGCAGAATGTGTTTATGTCTGTATATCAGGCGCTGCTAGGTTTAATATTTTTCTGTGACCTTTGTTACCTGTTGAGTCTGTCCTTATAAGCCTGCATTCAAAATGAAACTGTGCCAGTCGTCCTGCAGTCTCGGCAAGGGGCAGCCCATCAGACGGAGAACTTGGCTCATTGTTCATACTTCTATCTCCTTTCAACAATGCCTTGTTTATTGTTGTGACTGGAGATAAGCTGGAGCTCTGTGAGTGTTTACAGGGCTGCAGGGGCCGAGCATGCTGAGCTGTGGGGTCACAGGACTGGTGCTGAGAGGTAACAGCCTTTATGTTCAGACATACTCTTCAGGGAACACCACTTTCTTTGCCCAGCATAAGTCTAAACACAAATGCTAAAAAACACACACACACGACACACACACACACACACACACACACACACACACACACACACACACACACACACACACACACACACACACACACACACACACACACACACAAACTCTTTTTAGACATGTCTTATTAATCATAAGCCAAAGAAGAGGGAGAGAGTTGGTAATACACACAGCAGGACAGAGCTGACTGCAGGCTGAGGGAGCAGACCTGGCTGTGAATCAGCACCAACCCAGAGAGATGCTGTATACTTGTTGCCTCTCAAGACAGGATACTAATTTGTGCAAATCGGGATGGAAGAATTCAATTACTTAGTTTTACAAAAATGTGCAACAATTGTTTTAATCAAAAGAAAATTCGAACATTCATTGGTGAAAGAGATTTTCTGGGATGTCAACTTAGAAATTAGTGGGCTTATTCGGTTTTATTTTTAAGCTCTTTTTCTAATAAGCAAGACTTACCCTGACATATTTTTAAAATCTTTAAACCATTCAATATATTGGTGCTGATTTACATCAGAGACAGAGTTAAATTGCTCTTGCTTAGCCAAAAAATTTTAGTTTTTTTTCTGTTCCTTGTTTTAAATTAAGTAAAACTGCCTCCTATTTGTGAATTTGTCAGAGGCCCTTGAAATATTCATATATTCAAAGCATTAACTCCAGCTCTATATACTGTAACTCGTACTCTACATAATCTCACATAACACACAGACCTACTTTGCTAGTTTTGTTTGGTTTTCAGAGCTGTCTTTTATAAATGCCTATCTATATCATGTCAACTTTACCTTATTCTATTTTGGCATAGAGGTATTCATGAAAACAGAGTTACCGAACTGTGCTACACCGTGCAGGCTAGATCGCAAAATAATCAAGGATCCCTTCTGACAGAGGTTTTCTCCAAACATGCGTACTATCTGGTGTGACACAAACCCACGTGACATTGCAGAACACTGAAGGGGACCTTCTTAATACGGCTCGCCATCTTACCTCAGTCACCACATTTTCCACGTAAAAGATGACCTTTGTGTTGTAATGTCAAAATCTGTGACTACATTACAGATCAAAACTTTCAGAATGTTGAAGTGCACTTGTTAGGTCTTCAACAACCGGCTAAACAACAGCACAAATAGCAAAGTGAGTCACCACATGAACAAGAACAGAGTTTCACTGAAAGTTATTTTACAGATGAAACTCATTATTTAACACAACAGTTTGGTGTCAAGACAAACAAAACAGAACTATATAGTACAAACTGTTTTGTGTCTCTGGTATGTGATCATAATATCACATTCTTCAGAGGGACTATGTGGGCCATGATAAGCAGATGAGTAGTGTATGGAGAGAAAGCTTAAGCCTTTTAGCACCATAGAAGTGTTAGCACCTGCTAGGTGGGAGGCAGAGGGCTGAAGAGGGCTCATACATACACAGGGGTAACAACAGTGGTGGGAATCTACAACAGAGAGGGAGAGACAGAGAGTGTGCGTGTGTGTGTGTGTGTGTGTGTGTGTGTGTGTGTGTGTGTGTGTGTGTGTGTGTGTGTGTGTGTGTGTGTGTGTGTGTGATCGCCCCAGCTGCTCCCACACAGCGCCAACAGCTATTCCGATCAGCAGGATAATAGTGCCATCATTGCATGGTTTCATAAGCCGAGGTACTCCGTGCAGAGATGAAAAACTGACTAAATGTATGCATTCTAACAGACAGTTGCAAACCGGCGCAGTGTGTGTGGCGGGGCCTGCTGTGAGATTGGGCTATGGGTTCGCCTTCACCTCAATGCCACATCATGTAGCTTGTTCTGCATGGAGACTTTGGGACAAGGTTGATGTCTACATCATAAACAAGGTGTGAAATTTGGAAATAAACAGAGCTGGCTGAAATGCTCTCTTTCTATGGAAGGGGAGGGAGCACTGATGGGGTTTCTTTAAGCTCCATATTAACTATGATTTTCGTTTTTCTTTCGTTTATCTCCTTTATGTCTTTTTTTTCTCCTGTTTTCTTTCTTGGGGGAATAATTATCCTTTACCCACCTAGAGACAGATATTACTACAGTAAACAGGACACCTTTAAAGCAATCTTGTTGCAAAACAAGTGCTTGAAGCACCAATAAATAATTTGTGAATTCTAAATCTAATTATCTTCTCAGCCACTAGATAAAACCATTAAATTGCTTGGTTTGCTTTTTTTCTCAGGTGTTAGATTTGTTTAGCATTTTAAAATAATTTTTCTAAGATTAAGAAGGGGTCTCCTGACGTGGTTGCGCCTATATTATTTTCCTCTCAACAAATCCGCTGGTTCTGGAGAGTATAACTTGTAATAGAGACTATAACTACCAAAAAGTAGGCTGTATTTCCATCACCATGTCGTCTGGTGTCACATGAGCTGAAGACCTTTATCTCAGTGCCGCTTTTAACAAGCATGTTCGCATGTGTGTGAAAGTAAGTGTGTGTTTATGTCCTGGTCAACACAGTTTGTACATGTACATTTACATGTTCATATTAAATGCCTGCTTTTTCCTTGAAGAAGTAGAATAGCCCCATCCACACTGGTCCATGAAAATGGACATCAGTCTTACGGGTCAATGAGCTTTTCATGTCAATGAAACCATCTCAGAAGCACATATATCCCAGACACCAGTACAGCCCATCTCCTTTTCCCTCCTTCTTATCCTCCCTCCTCCTCTAACACCCTCTCCTTTTACTCCCTCTCCATGTCAACCACTCTCTGTACTTACTTTTCTTTTTCATTGTTAACAATGTCATTGAATCTATTGACTTAGCTTTGACCAGGGCAGCACAGGCTCCCCCGCTGCAATACAATCTGTGAATGTGTTAAGAAAAAGATTTCCTTTAATACCACTGGCCTGCATGCAGTCATCTACCTTATACCACTTTGGGACACCTTGTGGTCTCTCAATGAGAATTTTAAATTCCCCACAGACTCCACAATGAATATGTAAAGGGATGCAAGCAGAGCAAAGAAAAAAGTCTGTCACATAAAACACACACAACACATAAAACACGTCAGAACATGCTATTGGGACAACACGGCCAGGTTTTAGTTTCTCATCACAATGGGTTGAAAGTTAAAGTCTCAGATTGGTTGACTGACTAATCAGCAGATACAGGAGGGCTCTGTCTGGAAAGTGGCTCCAGAGGATGTTGTGCATTCGGCTGCCTAACTCACAGCGACTGCTAACCTCCCCATCCATCAGTAGAGAGAGCAGCCGTGACACAAAAAACCTGATTCTTCCATTAGAGCCCTGACAGAGACTAATGCCTGTCCTAGCGCTCTCTCCCTCTCTCGTTGGCCCTGTATCTCTTTGTTAAAATAATGAAGTCTTCTGCCTCCTCCTGCTCCTATGAAGTGAGCAACTAAACAAGACTTTAATAATACTTTTTTTTTTTGGTTACCTTATTCTCAGTGCCTCTTTGTTTTCCCTTGATGCCCTCATCTTTGAGGGATGAGGGGACTCATGAGGCAACAGTGTGAATTAGCACACGGACACATAGGGATGAAAGACCAGCTCTTATTATGGCCTAAATGCTTGAGCACACTTCTGGGAATAGAGATGTGTAAATGAGCTCCATACACCAAGTCCTGTCTTTTTCCGGGCTGTTGTTTTGCTCTTTTAAATAATTGACAAGGCTGTGCTTGTGAAGACAGGGACAAATCTGCTGAGTTAATGTCCCAGCCAGAGGAGTTTTAGCACCAAATGCTATCAGTCCCCCCTACATAGAATTGTTACCACCACGGCAGTTCATAAATCTTATGTAACCCCGGCTCGACAATATAACAAGTCAGTATTCCACCAGCGTGTTCTGTTTATTGTTTCACTGGAGAGCTGGCAGTGGATGACATCTGCTATATTTACCCTCTAGATTGTGTTCCATTTCCAAACAACACTTTAACGTCAGGCAGGTCTCTGCATTGGGGTCGGGGATGTATTAGCGTGATTGCTGAGGGCAAATTTTAGGCTGTTCCCAGCCATCTTGGGAATAAAGAAACTTATAGTTTTACTAAGAGCTGGAGATGTCAGGGGCTGCACACATGGCTTAGACAGTGATCTTATACGGAGTGTTGGGGCAAAGCCATGGCTGTGTTCACTGTCAGACTGTGGCATCTCTGTGTTTCCCGGCCTCCCACGGGAATTGAGCAGTGTGTGATTGAGGCCTTGACTGGGAGCAGCAGCTATGAGACATAGCGTACATGGTACAGACTATCTATTAGCCTGACAGTTTTGTTCTTGCTTCTTTTCTCTTTCTGCGACTGAAGGCGAGGCAGGACGCAGCCTTCTCTTCAAGGGCCGTTGCCAACCGCAACAGATGGGTGGAAACCTCTCTTTGGAATAAAAACAGCTCTGAGCTTTCCCCTTTTGCTCACCATTAAAATCCTGACATAAAAACTACCCCTGCACTGCCAAGGGGAGAAAATCCATATTTGATTGTGTTTTCATACAAACTGCCTCGCTCTGCCTTTAGACCACACTGCTGTGACATCTGTCCCTTTGTTGTTCCAAAATGACAGCCAAGAACAAGATGAAAAGACGTTCTGAGAGTAGTTTGCTTTCCAAGCAGTTTCATCTTAAACAGAAAGGCACCTGGATTTTAACCTGAGCAACACGCAAAGGAAAGCACTTCATTAGGATGCACAACTGAAACCCTGCAGGATCAAGGTGATTGGAATGTAAAACAACCAGCTACCGGTTCCACTACTCCTCACTACTGTCTCTACTCCATCCTAAAGCAAGATCTCCCCATCCACACTTCTTGCAAAAAAAAAAAAAAAGAAAAAAGAAAAAGGCACCGCAACATCAGTGAAAGAGGCCACAGACGTGATGCAGCACAATACCAACACACTTTGAACAGATTTACCGCATGCACCATGTGTTACAATCCACCACAGCGTGTCATTTGAGTCAAGCCAGGGCTCTGTACTCTTTACCAAGTACTGGAATAATTAACATGCTTATCTCTGGCACACAAAACAGCACCTTGCACCTCTATTGTGAGTTTTTTGGCCAGTGTTTATGATACAACGTCTTAATGGCCCGAGTGATTTCTATGAGTGAGGGCCAATGCTGGAGAGCAATGCTTGTTAGAGAAGGAAAACAGACAAATGTCAAGGACTTGACTCTCATTCATTGCACTGAAATACATAAGGAGAGAGTGTGAGAGGGGTCCTTTCTGGCCCAGAAACAGATTTCAATTTGATGAAGTGAGGCTGTGAAACCAGCAGGACATTTTTGACTCTTGATTTAGTCAGATGTGGAAAAAAATAGAGAGTAAATTGAAACTGGTAATTCCAGTCCATTCTTATCCCCATTGTACCAGCCTTAATAAGGTCAAAACATGGTTCTGCGGCTGTAAATGACTGAATTTAAGACCATTCTAAGACAATTGTGAGGGATTTGCATATAAAAAGATGCGTGATTGTGGAGAAGACCTTGGCCTATATTCTGTAATTACTACAACTCCATCTGTCTCTCAGTCCTGCCTTTTAAATAATACTCATCCATTCCTCCTCTTCAGCTATCTTTGGGATTCTATAATAAATCCTCTTGTCCTCCTCAAGCCATTATACGGGACAACATCTGGTGCCAGCCTGTATCTCATCGATTCACTCTTGAAATATTTCATACAATGAAATCATGCTGCTTTCAGGGGCTTGTTGAATATACAGCCATCTTTCTAAAAAAAATATATATGAATGTAAGGAAAAGTCAAAGCTAACTTTGTTTCAGCAGAGGTTTTTAATGATCTGCAACCAGAGCCAAACAAGGCTGCAATGGCACACCACAATTAGCCTAATCACCCTGCAGTCGGTTAGAGTGGTTCTGCACTTGCAGTATCACAGGCCACAGAGTGCATTAACATCACAGGGCAGAATTAATCCTAACAGGCTGTAGCAATTGCCTGCCGTGGCAGAAGTATGTGCACAGATAACATTTGCCAGAACACAGCCACGGCAGATATTACAAGCGCTAAGCTCAGATGTGATTGTGACACTGGCCTGTCTCATTAAAGCCAGTGACGAGGAGGCCGCCTCTAGTCGAGCCGTGGAGCAGGAGGTGAGTGCAGTGACAGAGCCAAAGGCACGAGCCTTAGAAAATGGAAAAATGATTGTTGTCCTGTTCCTCATCACATTCCCCACTGAGTGTTTTAATTTCAACCAGCAGCCCGAGCAGAAATTTTCATTTGGATGCATCTTTAAACCTGCATACTCAAGAGACTGAATTAGCCATTGTTTTCACTTCAGACATCTTGAAATAAATGAGTTCTGACTGTGACAAGGATGGAAACTGAGATCAATCTGAGGCATGATATATAAGATGAATCAATGCCAGGATTCAGATCAGTTCAGACTTCATGTCACACAGGAGAGCATGCATGCCACTGTGTACATACCCAATACATGCCTGTGCTGATGAGCTCACATGCAAACTGAATTACAACTCTGTCTTTTTCTTTACTTGAAAATAAGGACAACAAATGTATGTGCAAGACAATCTCTTCTAGCCCTTTTCATAACTTCTGCGATGATATGCCACTCCATCTTGAGGACTTGCTTACTCTCAATGCCAAAAGGGCAGATGCCCAGGTGCTGGTGTGGCTGAATTGCTGTCCTCAGCACACAAAGGCAATGTCGCCTGGAGAGGACAGCTCAGAGAGGGGGAGAGCTGTCAGAGTAACAGGAGAGCACCTGGGATTACTGTCAACAGTCTCCTGGACTGTCTCTCTCTGCCTCACCCCACCTCCCTCCTGTCTCCGAAGATCCATGGCATTCTCATTGACATGACCTTTAAACTCCAATTAGCCACTTAATCAGAAATTAATTATTAATATTAGAAAAACCAACAGGGATTAGGTTGTTTGTCCCTTTCACCTCATTATCATCCACTAATGACCATCCTTGCATCTCATTTCCACGATAAAGGCTGAGGAGAAGGCGTTTGCACAAAATTCGGGCAATTCTTTTAAAGGGCAAAGACAAGGTGGACAGAGGTTTTCATGCATGTTCTGTAATTTTCACCTCTGACTCCTCTTCCAAGTCGGACTGTAATGTTGATTTAATCATTAACATGTGTCTTCAGACTGCATTAATATGTGAGTCCTCAGCAGCATAAGAGCACCACATCCATTCTGAACTCAGAGCCCTCATGCTCTAATTCGGTGTGAAATGGTTGACAGGGAAGTGTGAAAATGGCTCCCGGAAAAAACAACAGTTCAAGGCAAAAAAGGGACATGCACACCAGTCAGTGCTGTCTTCTCCACACACACACACGCACACACACACACACACACACACACACACACACACACACACACGCACGCACACACACACACACACACACACGCACGCACACTTGTTAATTATTTGTCATCTTCTGTTAGGCATCATGTGGTGAAACAATCCCAGAGGCTTCCATGGAAACTCTCCTGAGTATTGGCCACTAAATAAATGGCTTTTGGATTTCTACAATCTCCGCTCACTAAATGAGATGTTTGGAATGCATTGTGTGGCAACATAATAAATGTGATTCAGCTATCCAATAATTGGTGATGTTCCTCTGTCAATTACCCTCGACGCTGTGTTTTTTGAAGGCAAAATCTACAGACTACCAATGGGTCAATTTGTTCAAGTTTTTGGTTGCCTTATACAATTAAAACAGAGGTTTTATGCAAAAACTCTCAAACAAGTGTTTGCTTGTGTAATTCATTTTCATTCATCTTGATGTTTTGATCAGCTAATTCTACTATTTTGAACAGAGGAAGTGTAGAAAGTCTTAAAATTTACATTCTTAAACAAGTGTCAGACCGGAGTAGAAATGTTGTCCTCCTCTCAGAATTGCTTTCTATTTTTCAGCGGCTTATAAAGATTTAGGGGATCAGTTTGAGGTTTATATTTTTGCTCCTCTCTACATGATCCTCTTTACTTCTCTTCAAACCTCCTCTCCTCCAAACCCTCAGTCATCAGTCCACACTGCCTCTCAGCCGCACGGAAACACAAGCCGGGCTGAAAAGTACAACAATGCAGAGTTGACAAGGAGTGATAGCAGAAGGCTGACACTGTGAGAGGATTAGTAAGATGATAATATGAGCAGGGAATCTGTTCTTTTTAAAAAGAACTCTCTCTGGGCCTTGACGGTGGCTGAAAGTTTGCAGCACATTACAGTGACAGATGGGCATTTATTGCTCTTGTGCAAATTCATGTCATCATATGAAATCACTTGCATGGGGGTTCAATTCAGGGAGCTGCCTGTTTCTCCTACTCAGGAAAAGACAACCTATTTGTCATTTCATAACAAAGAGAGACCATTTGTTTTTATGACTTTAGTATTTTGCTTTTTAATCATCGACATAGCACTTGATATCTATGAGTCATATCATCTTTTGGTTAAAAACATCTCCCTGACAGAAGAGAGGAGCCCCGTGGCATCAGTGGTTATTTGATATTGTGGAGAGCAGAATTGGAGCTCTGTTGGCTTAGGAGTCGCTCCGATGCCACCACGTCAGGTCCGGAAGATATGGCCCACACAAGTGAGCAGAGCGGGAAAGCTGAAGAGGACACAGGTGTTTCCCTTGTGCTGCATTCATGGTGGTGTGGTCATGATTGGCAAATCTTTCAGTCCTGTCTGCTAGTACTGAAAACAACATGAGCAATTTGCTACTTTAAAGTCAATGCTCTTAATTCTGATTGATTTAAAAAAATATTATTACTAAAGCATTTCATAATGGCTACAAGTAATTATATCTGCATATTGTCAGTCACTGGAGATGGAAGATTAAGGAACAGACTGTAGTGTTTTTGTTTGTTTGTTTGTTTGTTTTAGATGACATGTTTATGACAGAGTGTTCATAATTTGAATTAATTAGTATTCATACAATTGCTGATGTGTATGCCAGTGTGCACAAACATAAAGCTGGAATAATCTCTACTGTTGTTACAACCCACTTTGTTCTCTCAGAGCTAAATTCCATTTTAAAAATGCTCATCACTTTAAATGCAGTCAATGCAAATGCATTTCCCAATTAGTCTTATCTTGCAAGTCTGACACTTACAAAAAGCAAACTTTACCATATTTTTTGTGTGCACGAGTGTGCATACAAGCGTACGTGTGTTTGTGTTTGTGTACGCGCACACACCTGAGTTTCTGTGAGCCCCTCAGAGTGCTATTTTAGGTTAAGAAGTCGGACTTGTGGTTGATGATGGATTAGTTTAAAGCTCAGGTATAAGGGGTTGCGGTAAGGCATGTAGTGCTGATGCTTAAAGCTGCTTATCAATAGTTTTGCATGTGTTAGACTGTGAAGTTCAAATTATGTATATGTCACACTACAGCCAAAGCATGCCAGTTTTCCGGCGCATGACATAGGTTTTTAGTGATTTCCATATTTCCCAGGCAGCCATCAGTTTCAAACCCATACAGTAAAAAGATCAACTTTTAGAGACTAAACTTACTTGAGACAAGAAACCCATTAAACTGTACATTTGGTTGCCTCCAATTTTGTTACAGGTTGCATTGTGGTGAACGCAGATGCAATGAGTGGCAGTTTTGTTTTGCATTTAAGAGGTTTCATTGAAAGCTCTGAAATCTTAAACATCATGTACACTCTGACATACACATATAAGCTCCCACAAAAAAAGAAAATACTTTCTGTTTGCAGATGAATTAATGTTCTCTGTGGTATTCTCAGGCATGATTGAAGTCTTTGAAAACTGATTTTCATGCTATTCTGAAATTAATAGAAACCAGTGGCTGCCCATGGGAGTGAGAAAATATATGACATCCAGGTTAGCGATACATTTGCAGTAAATGCGTTACAACATGCAAAACCATTAGCATATATGGAATAAATTTTATCAGAGAGCAGAGTGTCCTCATATTGATAGAGTTGCTAGGATGTGTATGTACATTTATCTTTATGTTTGGGAGGTTGCACATTGACATAAGTGTTTCTTTTTTAGCAAGTATTTGAGTTGCATACCTGTCTGTGCTTCTCTACATGGATCATTTGTTAATTGCCTAACACTGTACAACCCAAAAGGTGGCATAAAGCAGAAAAAGCCTTGGCTGAGCTTCCTCCAATAATCCGGACTAACATGTGGCAGCAATTACAGCACTTCACAGCATGGTATATTCAGTGGACATCTCATCCTTTCCATCTCAGAGCTGTTCCGACAGATCATCCCTTGTGCCCACTCTATGGCTGGCTGATTTTGAGAAAAAGAGAGATTATGAAAGCGAGACAGAGAGATAGACAGAAAAGCCAAGGCATAGATGGAGTGATACAAATTAAAGAAGAAACCAGCAAGTGTTTTAGTAAGGTGTTGGGCCAAAATGTGCTGTCAGAACAGCTTCAATGCACCTTGGCATAGATCCTACAAGTCTCTGGAACTCTACTGGAGGGATGAACACCATCCTTCCAAAAGATATTCCCTCATTTGGCGTTTTGATGATGGTGGTGGAGAGAGCTGTCTAAAATGTCGGTCCAAAATCTCCCATAGGTGTTCAATTGGGTTGAGGTCTGGTGACTGTGAAGGTCAAAGCATATGATTTACATCATTTTCATACCCATCACACCATTCAGTGACCCCTCGTATCCTATGGATGGGGGCATTGTCATCCCCGGAAGAGACCGCTCCCATCGGGATAGAAATGTTTCATCACAGGATAAAGGTCATCAATCAGAACGACTTTGTATTGATTTGCATTGACCCTTCCCTCTAAGCGGACAAGTGGACCCAAATCATACCAGCAAAATGCCCCCAACAGCATAACGAGCCACTGCATCCCCTCACTGTAGGGGTCAAGCATTCAGGACCGTATCGTTCTCTTGGTGTGCGCCAAACATGCACTTGCCCACTTGTCAGGAATACGGTGAAGGATGCCTCATCTGACCATATCACTTTTTTCTACATCTCTGTAGACCATTGCATATGCTTTTTGCACCACTGAACTCTCAAATGTGCACCCACCCATGTAATGAGGGGTTTATGCAATGCAACCCTACAATAATATCCCTCTCTATGTAATTGTCGACGGTGACATTCTCAGTCACCTGAGGAAGAGCTGCTCTTCTGTTTTTCATCATGGTCATCAAATGTGTGCCATTGACCACAATTTCCGACACTCTTTGCTGAGGTCTTTCCCATAGATCTAAATGCAGATGTCACTTTTGGTCACTGTTCCTATTGAAACACTGGCCAGCTGAGCAGTCTCTGTGACTGAGGCTCCTGCCATCCGTGCCCCAACAATGAACCCTCTTTCAAAGTCACTTGGATGTTGTCCTCTTGCCATCTTGATACAAAATCAGAATAAACTGGGCCCGCTCAGCATTTTTATACACGCCACAGAGCATGATAGGATGTTATCTGCTTAATTGTACATGCAGTGCGGTTGTTTGGAAGCATCTGCATTCGTTATGTTTCTCCACTCATTTATGCAGGTTTTTCTTTTAATTTGTCCCAAGTCTATAGATGTATACGTACCCAGACACATACTAACTCTCACACAAGTGGCTGTATAAGCCATAGAAAAGACGTACACACACAAGCAGCATCACAAACACCATTCTGACTGTCCAAACAAAGATACGAGGACTATGTTGTCTCACCTGTAGTTGAGTACACACCACAACTACTGTTGTACATGTCTAGATATATTTGTGGATTGTATGGACATGACCATACCTTGTCGCAGCAATGATAAACCTGTACAAACTCATGGCTCACAGACAAAATGTTAACCACAAGGCCATCATAAAATCTACGCGTCCACTCTATTAATGTGGTATCTAGGCCCCACACTTTCCTTCTTCATGTTTGTGAATGATGGATCTGTCACTGTAAATGCTGTGCCTGATGCATCAGCCAGGCCCCCTTGAATGTGTTATTTTAGGTGCAAAAAAAAAAAAAAAAAAATCAAATTCACCAGAGAACTTTTGCGCTGTTCCTGCCAACGCTGACACATCTCTGCCTTACTATTGCAGACACAGACATCGTGGCATACTGAGCACTTTTGGCAGACTGGAGAAATCTGTACTTAGAAGTTGGTTTTCTTGAATTAAGTGATTTTCTGTCCAGCACTTTGCAGTGGTAAGACAGCTGATTCACATACAAAAACCTTGCACTGAACAGGGACAGAGTATGTTTGAAGTACAAAATCCTTAGATGCCAATCATTCTGGTTTCAGCTCTCCATTTAACCATGAGGTTAAATGGAAAATGAATGTGTGCTGTGGAGGATCTTTTGATGATTACGATACATTATCAATCGTAACAGCATTTACAAGAATGTCCATTAGTTTGACAGAGACTCACATATGAGATACAATAAATTCTAAAAAGCCCCTGTTGGAATTCACATCATGACTCATGCTAGTTCTCCCAAATAAATTCAGATGTAACACTTCTCATAACTGATAAGAAGGAGCTGTTCATTTTCTTGTAGAGCCTAATCAGTTATGAGAAGCTGTCAGGATGCAGGTTTAGACAATAGGCCTTCCCTCAAAGCTGTTATAGCTACAAACACTCATCACCATGATGTGTTTCATCTCGACTGTTGGAACAGCAATAATCGATCTGATGGCAGCACGAAAAACATGTTGTTTTTTCTCTGCCTCCTGAGGCACACAGCAAAAAAACACACACACACACACACACTCAAAACACATGCTTTTTCACAAGACACACTAAATGAATACAAATGTAATGCACACAGTAATTGTTGTATGGTGACCCCCACCAAGCACGTATGAGTGTTTCTGTGTTTCTCTTGGTCTTTTCAGTGTGCGTGCGTGCGCGCACGCGCGCATGTCTCATATTACTTTTGTCTCATATAAATTATATACACTGAAATAGCCAAAGTGCGGGTAGTTCAAACTCACGAACTAGTGTTGTGCAGAGTAAAGCCTAATGCAGTGCTTTCTAAAGTGGGCTCTAGAGACCTCCAGGGGCCCCCCAAAGGGGCTCCACGGACCCCTGCAAAACGAGAAGCAGTTTCATTTCACTATTATTTCACTCCCTCGATGATAGCACAATGGAAGCATGTATTACCGTAATCTGTTCTCATTAGAGGTTTTATTCTCCCTACTGTTGTCAGACTTCGCGGCTGTATGGCCAATTAAAGCCTAGAAAGAAAGAAACTGTTCCTTGGGACAAAGATCGTCGAATGGGAGCATGTGGTCTAATGTGTATCTATCTGGGGAATCTTGATATCAAAAGTTCGAGGAGCTCTTCCCTTTTCTTTATGAGGTGCTAAAGGTCTTAGGTGTTCATCGTTCAGCCGGCGGAGAACAACCTTGTGAACTGCGGTTTGATCCATCACTTGTGGATGTACTGACACGCAGCAAATAATAATTCTTCAGCCGAGCGCAGTGCTCGGAGAGATAGCCCTGTGACCCGGGTCCAACTCATAAACTGCAGTGCGGCATGAGCTGTATTAATATCACATAGTCGTCCCCACGTTTCCTTGCACGGATGAATATTTCATTCCCGGAGAACCTTCAGTGCGTGTGGTGCAAATTAAAGATGCGCTTCGAATGGCGCATCGTCTGTAATAACATCAGCGGGGCAACGTGGTGCATTACGAAAATGTCAGATTTAAACGGACGTTTTATAACCGTAAAAAGGACCGCCACTCGATTCACATGGGCTACGCTATGAGAGCGCAGATCCAGATTAATTTGGAGGCTAAAGTTGAGACTTACTCACCCCTTTTGAACATTTTGTAGGCCTAGGTGTGTTTCGTCTTCTGTCCTCTGAGAAACATCTATTCTTATATTCCAGACTTAAAACTTGCGCGCTTCAGTTTCGAAGTTGATCCGGAGCTTTCGTGGCTCGACCGCGTGAATGTCAGTGGTCACTCCTCTCAATTTTCCGCCGATCCGCTGTATTGAGTTGCGCCGCGGACCGTCGCGGGCTTGATGAACACCGCCAACACACAACAATCTCCGTTTCCACAAAGTCCGGCGGACCTCGGTCGGACCCGGGCAATTAGGCGGCAATCACTGCGAAACAGACGGACTACAATCATCGCCCCAGTCCGGAGGGTTGATAACTCCGGTGTGTGTGGTGAGCGCGAACGCACAGTGGTCCGACACAACCCCTGACAGCCAACTCCTTTTCAGACGCAAAATGACCGTAGAGGCTGCGAATCAGTTCTGGGGGCAAGTCGGCGGTGAACACAGGCAGTCTCCGAAAAAACCACAGATATTTAAATCCAAGTGGCCAATCTCAAATTCTTCTCTCGATGCTTCAGAGCCGTTCAAATCGCATCATATTCGTTAAAATCTCTAATTAACATAAGTTATTTGGATTCACATTCCGCCTCTGATGTCGGATTATAAACGTAGACTCCTCAAATCCTCCTTAATAATGCAGACTTTGATGCCTTTGGTTTCCTTAAACGCACCCCCATTTACAGCTCTCCACTCCACTCATATTTTTTTTTTTTTTTTTTACATTTCTATGATCTTGTCTGTGCAGATCTCTCTGCTCTCCGCCTATGGATCAGAGCTCGTTGATGCGCTCAAGGAGGGAGAAAGTATGTTGTACTGCCTCAGCCCCTCCACCGGGCAGCATCCTGCTCCATCCCTCTCACCGCCTCTGCCCCTGTCTGCGCCAGCCTGAGACAAACTGCTCCCTGACACCAGAGGTCTTCATAATAAATAGCCTTAGATGTAACACAAGTGGACTAAACTTACATGTAACAACAATATATTGAATATCCTAACCAGCAGACACAACATGACGGGGGATTTGTGATGCTCGCCATTCTGCTTCCATAAAAGAAAGTGATTTGCTGATCAAATAGTCAGTATCTTATAGATAATGGACTACTGCATTAGATAAACTGAGTGTCTTTCTCTCTCTCTCTCTCATTATTATTGAAATTTCTATTATATGTATTCTATATGTATGTATTTATATATGTACATATGTATTTATTTGTGTTTTATTCAAATAGTTATTTTACTCTGATTTTTGTTTTATTTCAAATGTATTTTAAGCACTTTGAAACTGTCGCCCAGTGTATAAATTTGGCAATATTTTATTTTAGGTTTTATTTTATTTTATTAATTTTATGTTTAGCTTTCATTTTTGCATTGTTTTACTTTCATTTTGTGTTTTGTTTTGTTTGATTGTACTTATTTTTATTTTTATATTGATTTTATTAGTATGATCTGTAAAGTACCTTGAAACTTCCTTAGTGTGTAGCCTAAATGGAGCCATACAATATTTTATTTTATTTTATTTTCTATATCGCCACTGCGGACAATGGTGGGCACGTGCACTTTGACCCATAGAGATATACCGTCGCGAACAGTTCTGGTCTGTCGGTATGGTCCTGTCCCGCTCGGTGACATCCATTACATCGGTGATCGACTTCTCTCCGCTGTCCTCTTCAGTCGATTGGTTTCCCCTTTTTGTTCTTCACATGTTTCGTGTTCGGGAGAAAAACATGGCAGCGCCTGCGAGTGAAGTCCAGATTGTTCCTGCCAAAAAGCCCATAGGTAAATATATGAAAATGTTCAACACAGGAGGCGGTGATATATATAATTCCTATGAGCACGTTATACAGATACCTGACTTCCACGTCGACGAGACGTAGCTACACCGACAGTGTTATCTTGTTGTTATGTTCAGCACGGCAGCACAGCAGTTTGGACACGATGCAAACAAGAAAATGCGTAGCGGCGTCTAGTCTAGCATGATGTTTGCTAGCTGTCCAGCGGTGTTCATTATAAGCAGAGTACATGACAAAACGTGAGCTTCTTTAGCTCCACAGTTAGAATTAAGTAAGTGTTCAGTGTTGCCGAGAGGACTCGCCAGACTTCATGAGGTCGATGCGGAGCGTGTGTGGAGCAGACCGGCGGATCAGTTGTGTGTTTGGGGGGTTAGGAAAGGTGGTGCGTTTCGTTGTAACAACTGGACCACGCACTGTACCGGTCATTGTGACTTTTCATTTAGTACAACATGACATTTTCCCTGATTGCATTATTGCAGAGATATAATTTAAAGTTGGACCTAACATCTTAGATAATGAAATTTTACTCTCTTAAACTGAATTGCAGTGCTTCCTTCTCCTATATTGGATTTCTGTTGTACCAATGTTTTTCAAACGTTGTGGATAATTTGAACATGTTGCTGCTGAGGAAGGAAACGCACAAGCTACTTTCAATGCTAATGGTGTTTATTTGAAAAAAAAAAAAAAATGCAAGTTACATTATTTTTTTTTTGCCAACCATGCAATGTTTCCCACAGCGTGACACTGCATACGCAGGCTAACTTTGATTAGGACAGGCATTTTTTTTTTTTTGATAGATTTCACACAGTCACACTATATACACTTTACCCCTCCACTGTAGACTTTTGGCAGGGAGACAAACACAAAAGTACAAGTATATGAGGCCATATCTCTATATAGTGGATATGGGGAAGCGATGATACAGCACTACTGTAATTTGAGTTCTTTGCAGACACGACAACTCTAAGTCGAGCCCTGTTTTTCAAAATGTAAATAAGACAGACCCACGAGGGGCTCAAAATGGTTTGAACTGCCAAAAAGTCTTACAAACTGCAAGTCATCTCTGTATGAAGTGAGATGATGCACGGCTATTGACAGAGAGGTGAAAGGAAATGATGATTGTTGTGCCCCACATGTAGGAAGGGCCTGCAAAACATTTAGGGGGAAAGGACTGAAAGGTTGTTGTTTTTGTTTTTTTTGTTTCTTTATTTTAAATCAAGTTTATGGTAAGTATGATGACACTAGGCAGGAGTTCTCCTTGAAGTTTTGTTCGGCCATTGGCAGAATATCAACAGGCAGCACAGGAGCAGCAATTTTGAGTGAATGCAATTTTTTTTCTATTTTTATTTTAGTTAGGATTCAAATATTTTACCTTCATAATTTAAATCTGTAATTTGCTTAGACTGTGCTGTGAAAGTAACTCAAGTAAATTGAGCTTTTTCTTAATTACACATCGTCATAGAGAAAAAGCAAAACAGTGTCATTTGTGTCTGGTGGCAAAGATTTATATAGAAAGTCTTTCAGTGGTCATGTGAATTATGACAACTGCAGTTTGTGAGAGTTTAACAAGTTTTACATCTCAATTTTTGGAGAAAAAATAATCTCACAGATAAAACACAATATAGTTTTGAATGTCTGAGTTATTTACTCAACACCAGAACCAGTCATGTCAATAAAAATGGTGCAGCGTAAAGTAGTGCATAGTCCTGCTGTCAACAGTGGAAGTGCAAGCCTCTCAAAAAGCACCAACAGACAATAGCAGACAGAATGTTGTACCCAAAATAGAAATTCTGGCCAATTTCAGAAGGCAGCAGAATAAAAGGCAATAAATAAATAAAAAAATGCTGCTGCAGTCTCCATTTGAGAGAATACATTTTGGTTGTCATTGAAATTCTGCCTGTACCTGAAAACGAGGGGCTGCGTCGGGCTCAAATTCTGCCGGAGAGCAAGATCTCCCTCAGTGTTTCTCCCATTTCAGCTGACATTTCAAGCTACCCAGCAGCTTGTAGAAAATTAATTTGAGGAGATGCTGGAAATACAACTTTGTCCAATTCCCCACCTCTCCTACCTCATTAGGTGTGGCCTATCACTGCAGAGGTGAGGGGTGATTAGAGTTTGGATGAGGTACAACAACTTTCCTAAACTGTATTACATCCTCTACCCCACTAGAGCTTGTCCGAACTTTAGAGCATGCCTGAAGCTTGTTTTAAAGCGTGAGTCCATAGCTTCATTTGGTTCAGATTGACCTGTACAGGCGGCTCCCGATGAATAACTTCAAAGATAACTTATACATTTGTCTGTAGAATGTAATCAGAGTTAGATATGGCTTCGACCTGTGTTCACCGCATTGCTAACAGCTCAATCATTTAACCTTCTCTTCAGTCCGAGGACCACGGCGGGTAGCCAATCAAATTCCCGATGAAATCCTGCAAGACTCCGAGTTACAGGAGGCGATCAAAGCCCTGCCTGCAAATTACAACTTTGAGATCCACAAGACAGTTTGGAGAGTGAGACAGGTCAAAGCTAAGAGAGGTGAGCTCTGTTCTTTCTTAATATATACAATTGACTCATTTTGCACATGATTAGTAGTCTTATGTTTACTCTTTTAACAGAGACAGTCACTGCTGTAAGGGAAAAAAAGTTCCAGATCTGAAATGATAGAAGAGCACTAGCAGAGTAAGCTTTACTGCAAAGGTAAAATAGGGTCTGGGTTGTCCTCACTTAAGAAAATTGGAGATTTAACAAGACTGTATTCCACAATGTCACAGTGCTCACAAGTACAGTCTAAGTATGGCTAAGTGCACAGACAGATGCATAGAAATCTAAAGTGCTTGTGCTAGAGGCTTTTAAATTGCACAACTGACTTCTGAATTAAGCTACATTAGCTGAACTGGAGCAGAGTCTGGCGGAAGTAGCTTGCAAGGAAAGGATCTGTAATAAATACAGCCTTTTACACAGCGTCTAATTAGATCAGAGGAAAAGTTCCCATTTATTTTCATATTAACTGGCAGAGATGGAGAAGAAATTACACTTTTTGTTTAAAGTAAAAAAAAAAAAAAATGACAACAATTTACACAACAATGTTTTATGTCCATGTAATATCAGTGTCACTACAAGATACTACTAATATTAGCTGAAAGTTTATGACACAGTTCAACACTGTAGTACTTTCCTTTTTACTCACACCTCAATTGCTTTGCACATATATAGAACATTAGCATCATACAGTGAATGTCTGAACACACAGGATCCAGAGCATTAAAAATCCTATACTTAAAGACGGAGTGTGCAGGCATAAATATAAAATGTCATCCATGGGAGCATCTGTGCTTTAACCTACTTTGATGACTATTGTACACTCTGTAACCTGCGAGGTACACACAAGTTCATCCAGTGTTGTGACGAATCAATAACAGACTCAGTCTTCAAAAGGCCATTGTAGGTCATCCCATGTTGACTCTGCTACTAAAATCTAATATCACTGAACACACATTTTACAATATACATCATCACCAAAGCACCGGGGGAAAAAAAGGAAATGGGTACGTTAAAGTTGTGATGTATTTGTGGCTCTCGTATTGTGATTCAGAATAAGCCCTTTTTCTTGTGGTGTGTTCACTTTTATTGGTCAGCTTGGACTCCTAAGTGAAGCAGGATACTTTTCACAAGCACCCAATGTCCAGTGTGTTTTGCAGTAAGTTAACACTGAATTTATGAAGGGGATCTTTAAGCCTTCTTTGACTTCTGGGGGGACGGCTCCCCTAGGAACTGTGTTCATGTGTTATTGGCAGAGTTGAAAGGCTACATTCACGCTGCAGCTGAAAGTGCTCACACTCAATTCGTCATTACGAAAGTTGAATTAGGCCTCATAAATAACAAATGTTTCAAACCCAGTCTTTGAGCAAAAGGAGAAAAAATATTCTCCTGTTTTAATTACAAAACTGGGAAACAATTTCTGTTGCCTCTCTGACAGACTGTCTAGATATTATGTCTGTTTTTGTAATATCTTTTGTTCATTTATGTTATTTCAGGATGGAGGTCATTTAAACAGATACAGGATATAGGTTACTCAAAAAAATAGTATAGACAAGCAGAATAATCGGTTCTGAGCAAAAATTTTGCGTTGAGTAGCAAAACCTGCAGTGGGGTTGTAGAGTCAGGACACAGTGGGAGGCCTCACTGACATTGATACTGTGGTGTATGGCAAATCATTTTTGTTGCGCTACTACTGTCTTTAGTAACATTTGAATATTACGTTGTTATTACTAGGTGGTAATAAAATCAGAACAAAGAAAAAAAACCAACAGTTGTAGTTACTACCAGGAGGCTTTGAAGAGGTACGGCGAGTTCCCTATCAACTTTGCAATGTTAAGGCAGAGCTATTTTTCAAAGTTACAAATTTAGTGCAGAAAGAAAAAAGTAAAGAAACAGAATGACTGTTGATGACGTGTCCAGTGCTTCACCTTCGCTATATGTGTCTGCAGAACTTATGCTGACCGATGTGACAAAGCTGACGTATAGTGATGAAAGAATATGTGTTACACAACAGTTTTGGAGGGACTCTTTTGGCTGAAGGAAAAAACCAGGGTTCGGACTCTGGTGTATAGTTCAAGTGTGAAAACGTCCGTATTTTTTGGACTTGAGCTGCACTTCGATTAACTTATCATTACATGAGGAGCACCCTTGTAATTAACATTCAGACCTGAATCTGTACTCCTGTGTCTCATTTTGTCTCTTCATAGAGGTTACCCAGTTAAAGTAACTTTGACAGTTGTCCTGTAACGTCAAGTACTGCAACCTGTCAAAGAAAATCAAAATAATACTTCCTGTGTCCAGAAGTCTTTCTTTCCCCCAATCTGAAATCCAATAAAGCACATGTGAACTAAGCACACTTTCGGTTTATGTTCTAATTTTTTTTTTTTTTCTGTTGTACTGAAAATTTACAAAATTGAGTTTTCAAAGTTTTTTGTTTTTGCACGCCTCAAAAGCTTATCATTAATTTTTTCCGTCAGTTGTCAGTATGAAGCTGGCAAAGATTCAGGGACTTTTTGGATTGTGAAAGAAATGTTTTGGTACTTTTTCACTGAAACGATTGGTTTAAGATAGACTTGAAAAAATGTGAACCTGTCTTTTAATAGCATACCCACTTAGGTTTCTGCCCTCATGCGTTGTTACATGTATCTTTGGACTTTTCCTCGTTTTTGGTGTTCCGTGTGAAGCATGTTGTGGGGTAGTGCTACTATGGCGGCCTCCAGCCTAAGAAAATAATGATTTCTCACTAATATAAATGTCAAAATGTGTAGTCTTCCAGTCGTTCCTGCCTTGGGTGGAAATATGCAGATGGAATGCCAAGAGGATTGAATCATTTTTAGATGTCCCTGTGGGGAGTGAGTGGTTTACTGCTGCCTGCTGGCTTTGCTTTTTGTTGTGTGACATTTTTTACCACAGCTCATCTTCTCTCTATGAACTCAGAGAGCATAACACACCTTATCACCCCTCTCTCTCTGTTCCCCTTTGTGTCCATCTGTTTCTTTGTCAGCCTTTGAACTCCTGTTGAGTCTCATAGACTGTGCTTTTGAAATCGAGGGCCAAGGAACATAGAGTACAATTTTATTTTAGCTGCCCAGAGTCATTTGCTGAGTTTCTAACTAGTAAAAAGCTGTCGTTTTACCTAATTTTCTCATTTTAATCGAATTGTGTTGTTTTGATATTATATGTTGTGGATCTCAGCTCTATACAAGAGCAGCTTAGTTCTTCAGACTTTCTAATTGCTATTGGCAGTTGGCTGTCTTGATTACCATCACACTTTCGGTTAAGATAGACAAATGAACAAAAATTTAATTATTAACTAACTGACTTGAGTCTAGTGTTTTTGTTTATAGAAAAGCAGTTGCAATGAGTGACATGCCTGGGATAGGAATTGCGACCTACGAAAGGGCCAGACGGAGGTCCTTCTGTCCAGCCATTCACAAAAAATATGGAAGCAGTGAATTTTTTTTATTTTTATTTTTTTTGCACTTTCCAGCCCTGGTTCACTTCATTGAAACTACTCTATGTGTTTCCAGGTAAGGACAACCTGCTCTTGGTGTTAAGTTAAACTAATATACCCATAAAATTAAGAAAACAGAGGTGTCATTTTTCTTTTTCTAGCTTTGGGTATCTGAAAACTATAGCTAGAGCAGTGCTGTGGATAATATCGATATTCACATTTGAGAGTACTGAAAATCATATAATGACATATTGGCTGATCTCAGTTTACGTTCATTCATACCATTTTATGATAGCCTACAGTATGTTACACGGGAGTTTTTCAGCCTTGAGACCACTGAATCACACTTGGAAGAGAAAAATTAGACAAGACATAGAGACAAAGCCAAAAAAGCAAAAAAGCAGTAAGGCCTTGAGTGTCTTGGGGACCTTGAATCCATGAATCCACAATTCCCTTGGGAGATTGTGAAATGCCCGGGGAGTTGTTGTGTTTCCCAAGGTCTTCTCACAACTAAACTACAGACAATCAAAAGCTTAGTACAGTTGACAGTTTCCTTGTAGATGTTTCCTTGAGCCTCAATAAGCAACATGTAGTGCATTTAATTCTTCCTTTTAGTTTCTTCAGTCTTTTCCCATGGTGCAGATACTTTTATGGGAGCACAGGGTGTGGGGAAATAAGAGAAAAGATGAAATGAGAATTATGTTGTAATCACAAAATCTTAGAAAGTGAACTTTGAAGTTAGGATTGCTCAGTGCCGATGTTAACTACACTTCCAGCTTAGCCACAGATGGCCCACTACATAAACAGAAGTGCTTAACGAGTCCAGAATGACAAAACATTCATGGCTGGGGACTTGTTTTATTCTCCAATTAATTAATGGTCCTTTTCTAAATAGTTATTTTGTGCCACTCCAAATAGCAGAACTGCTGTTTTCTTTCATCCCCAAATACAAAATGACTCCCCAGTAAGGAGTCCAAGACGGCCTTTTCTCTTCTGTCTGAACAGCACGCCTCTTTATAGAAAACATGACAGTAGTGAGAGTGCTGGCTGCCAGTGTAAAGTTCAAGCAGATCAGAGTCAGTGGTATCTACAGACTGGACAAGCACATGTGGATGTATGTGTTAGCTGAATAGAACTTTATGAATGGTAAATACACATCTTTACATACCGTAAGATACTTTAGTGAAATTGTGGTTATTGTGTCTAAATTCACAGTCTGTTTTTTTGACTTTTGTTCACTCGTAATTCACACGTGTGAATTCACGCTTATGTACTGTATATGAGCACATACTGTAGAGACTTACCAAATGTAGTCAGTTCAAAAATAATAAAAAGTCATAATGACTCTTTAAAACAGTTTTATCATCATGAAGGTAGGATTTATTGCAGGTCTGTTGTATTAGACTGCAACAGTTTTAGCTAGGTGTACCTAATAAACTGGCCACTGGATGTGTTAAATATTCTTCATTCTATTAATTAATTTTGTCCTCTTTGTCTAATATTGGCCATTTTGCAGTTCCATACCATACAGTTTGTTAACACAAAGGACAGACATGCAGTATCATGTGCATACTACCTCTGCCTTAGTTGTTCCTATTGCAGTTGATTGACATTTGGCAATACATCACATCTAATCCTAAATGTTACTGTATCCATTCACACCCCCAAAATTTTAATCCACTACAGGATAAACCCTATCTATAGCCTTAATCTCGTCTTCCATAACCCCCCTTTTGAAAATTCTGGGTAATCCCTTGGCTTTGTCTGGTCAGTCTGCCATTCACTGATAAATTGGTCTTCTCAGCAATTCCTTAGTTTACCTCCTGTCTTTGATTGTCAACATAATACAGCGTGTAGCTCTGTTGTTACCTGTACAGCTATTAGTGTTACAACAATAGGTATGTCATAGGACAGCATCATTAGATTATTGGTGATTGACACTTCATGGACAGTGCATTTGGAAAGTATTCAGACCCTTTCACTTTTTTCACATTTCGTTACGTTTCAACCTTCAATGCAGCAGAATTTTTTTGTAGTCTTCCCCAGTTCTGTGCCTTGACACAATTCTGTCTCTGAGATCTGCAGGCAGTTCCTTCCCACCTCGTGGCTTGGTTTTTGCTCTGATATGCATTGTCAGCTGTGAGACCTTATATAGACAGGTGTGTGCCTTTCCAAATCACATCCAATCAATTTGAATTTACCACAGTTGGACTCCAATCAAGGTGCTGAAACATGTCAAAGGTGATCAAGAGAAATGGGAGGGGACTGATTACTTCCTGAATACACTGTTGAGACAAAAATGAACTTTTTATCACTGCAAATTGAGAGAGTTGCGTGTATTCGACAGTGGTCCCCATTAAGTGACGTCTCCAAGAATAAGAAACGTCTGAAGCTGTTAATTGAATATCTCTCTTTATGTCTGCATGATTGAGGTACTCTTTTTTTTTTTTTTTTTAAATCATTATTTATTTATTTATTTTATATTTTTTTTGGAGAAGTTCTAGACTTCCAAAGTTAGGGGCAGTTTATCATGTTTGTGTACAAACTCAAACATGCATTCAAACAGCCAGTCCCACCTCCAGCATCTCACTCACCTTTGGCTGGGGGCAGCAGATGGAGAAAGCTCTTTGCTTCTGTCAGCTGCGGCAGAGGTGTGCTCTGAAACCTTTCTCTGTTAATAAACTTGCCCTTTTCTAGGTAATGACCTGTCTCTCACTGTCTGCATGAGCGCTTGGTGATCCCTTAACCTTTTATCAGTAAGCAGTGCTCTTGCTCCTCCTCTTTGTACCATTCCATCTATCACTCCTTGTCATGGCTATCCTCCCTCAACCTTCTTGGCCTTTGGTCTGTCCCAGCTTTTATTGTTTAATTCTGTCTGGCAGTGAAGTCTTGAAATTGTTTCAGGCCTAGTCATGTGAAAACGTTCATGTGCATCAATTGAGTGTTTTCGAATTATAAGTGTCCACTGAGACATTGATGGATTTATTGAAGTAAGGTGTGACAGAGTATGACTGGGGGAAAATGTCGTGGTTGATTGAAACAAAGCCTTTTTCCCTAGGTGCTCGCTCCGTGTGTCTCACTTGGTGTCAACAACTTCTCGCTGAAATGGTCAACACCTTGTGAATGCATGTTTGTGATTATTTTAAATTTACACGAAACATAAATAAATTACCTCACAGAGGGTATTAATTGAGAATAAAAGAGGCCTTGCTGACAAACAAACACAACCTCTGTATTTCACACAATTACAATCAGACAACTACACACCCGCACAACTAAAAATCAGCTAAAATCCATTGTGGCTACATACAATCGTAACTCATAATTTTGAGTTGTGTATTTAAAACAAAACTAATTTTATCAAATGTTAATGTTTTAGTCCTCCAATCTGAAAATATGTCACATGGCTTCTGGTAAATTTTGATGAAACATTTCTACCATTTTCTGACATTTTATAAAGCATATGTATAATCAGTTGGTTGGAAAAATAATCAACAGATTTACTGATAATGAAATAATCATTTATTGCATCCTGAATTGGTATAAAATTTAACACTTTCACTGCATTTATAAAATTGAGGAGGATAAATGTGAACTAGGGAATCTCATAGCACCATATTTGTTTTCATTACTTCACTCTCACGCTTATCTTTTTCTTTTCATCCACCAGATGCTCTGATTCCTGCTCTGTTATTCCTTGTGGGGTTATAGCTGACATAATCAAAATCCGAGTAGTCTCTGATACCAAGATGTCATTATGTTTACTTGATGACAAGATGGCTAGATTAATGTATACTGAATCATGGACTCATGGTCTACCAAATAATATATGATCTTTACTGCAAAAAGCTACAATAAAGAAATCCCAAAGGAACATTTGGATTTTCATCTACTTTGAATTCCAAGAAAACAAAATAATATTATCTTTTAAAGGGGACCTTTGAGCTTGCATTTCATTTTTTCTGAGATGAGGAAACTTAAAAAAATGTTTAAAAAATTTAGCTGCGCATGCTGTAATTGGACACTCATTAGTGCAATGACATTTTATTTATAATATTTGACCATGTAAGCTCATAAAAATGTCTTTTATTTACAGAAATGTTGGAAAAATCTTTTAATCAAATAAAAATAATTGATGGAATGATGTGAAAATACAACAAACGTCAAGTTTTTTTGTCAAGATATACAAGACATTACAAAGTCACACATTACTGCAGGAGAGGTAGCTGATCCAGAAGTAGCAACTGGTCCAGCAGACGCAATGGGTTTGCTGATGGCATCGATAGGACAAAAATGTGCAATATGCTGCTTCATATGAAAATGTTTTATATTATATAGCACTTTTGAAAAGCAGTTCAGAATGTTTGTCATGTAAAAAAAATAATAATAATTGAACAAAGGGTAAACATGGGTAAAAAAAAACACAACTTAAATAGAAAATTCTGAAGTTAGAACGTTAATATAAATTTATAATTAAAGTAGCAGTTTAGGAGAAGCCCTCGGTTAAAATGAGTTCTAAGGAAGGATTCCAAAGGGAACATTGACTTGCACTAGCTGTGTAGGGGTCAAACTTTAAGACTGATTCATTTTCTTTCTCATCAGCTCATATTTCTTTCACTTGAGATAATTTATTTCAAATCCCCTGCACACATATTTGTGGTGAGCTCACACTTTCCTTATTATTGAGAGTTTCATAGAAAACGTGTTATTTAAATTTCCTTTTCCCATTACAACCTTCCTTTTAATATACCTGCACCTTCTTTTTAGAGGTGGAGAATCTTTCATGCAATGCTGATCCCTGCGTTTTTATTTGCAGCAAATCCAGCAGAATGTGCAACCTCGCATCCAGTCATCAATTGCGTGATTTTTCTTTAAATAACATGCATAAATGAAAGAGCCGTACTTCACGTACTGCAAGCAGGGTGCAGTTGATATGACAGGCAAACTCTGCTTCCAGGCCCTTCTGCCTGTTTGATTAAAAAAAATCATGCTCGTCCCTTGATGCAAAGTGATTCTGAAATGAGGCACAAACCACTTAGTACATCCTGCCCTAATCAGGGTTTTTCCACCGGTTCATCTCAATTTGAGTCATACATCAGTAGATCAGTAGGTCTCCTGTTGACAACATGCAACACCAGCATTGGTTGCGGGATTGCCGCTTTATAGCACTGACATCAGTTTGTCCATATTAAATTCTAGCTTTGAGACATAAACTTGCGTGGAGCTTGTGGAAGGTGGTGCTTTTGTGTGTTTCACTGGCAGATAGAGTCAAAGTGTGAGTCACAGAGCCAGTGGCAGGCATAGAGATAGATGGGAAAAAGAGAGAGTTTAATGCCTCTGTACAAGTCATGAGTTGTAGAGATAGACCTGTGGTGATTGGTTTGGACTATATTTCCAACAGCCCGTCAACCTCTAAAATAAACCAACAGTACTACTGTGGCAGAGAGGAAAATTGCCCTGAAATGTCACTGTTTGCTGTCAGTGGAAAACCCTGACCCAGTAGCAGGGCCTATGTATAGTTGCTTTCCAAGATTTATTGAATAACATGTTGCCGTCACTCTAACACAAGTATGTAGCTTTTCTGTTTGCTTTTTTCCACTCTCACCAGTGGCTTTGCAGCTTCCAGAGGGCCTGCAGATGTTTGCCTGTGTCATCGCTGACATCATTGAGAGGTAAGGTGGAGAAAGAAAGCAGTTTTGTATTTTGATTGCTGAAGTTATTGTTGAGTCTGTGAGTGAGCAGCAGGTTTAGAAGTCAGGCGATCAGCGCACAGACTTTAACTGCCATGGCCTCTTGATACTCATCAGGACAGCAAGAGCTTTATCGTAATTTCCCGCCTTCAACTCAATCAGGGATTCAGCAGAAAATGAGACACAATTACGCTGTTTTTATGACAGAGTAGATATCGCAGCTTCCCTTTGGTCACAGTTGGGGAAGGGAAGAGATATTATTCATGTTAATTACATCTTGTTTCAGTCTGCATACGCCCTATTGCACACCGGCACTCCATCACACAGAAACCACAGAGTTTTTTTTTTTCATCCTGCAGCAAGAAGTGCTTCAGCATTAAAGTGCTCCAGACATAATAGTTTGTCTTTTATAGTATCGTGGTTTGTCCTACACCGTGATAAATAAAATTTACATGTCAGTGCTTGGTAAATAGAAACACACATTCTGAAATACAGTTGAGGGCCACTGTGAAGTACAAGAAAAAGCTGCATTGTTTTTTCCACTTTTGTCTTTGTGTCTTTGTAGTCTCTTATCACCTTCAGTTGACCTTTGTTTTTAAGGAGCACTTTCTACTAAGTGTTTTCTCAAAGAAAATGGCTGCTGTCATTAAAAGCCCAGAGTGGAGTACTCTCATAGGTGTGTAGTCAATACTAACCTCAGTACTAGATGGACAAGACGAGGATTAGAGTGATGGGAGCTGCCATAAAACCTTCAGACAGGCTGGATATTTGATTTCACACAGGAAACTTGGATCACATCGGGTTACTCTACTATTGTGCTCTTCATGCTTACATGTGCTTTATATCACTATGCCAAGACAAATTTATTTACCATATAAATGATAAAACTTGTGGTCTTACTCACAGAAGTATTGGGCAGGTGGTCTTTCCCATTTGCCTCAACTCTTTTATCTATCTTCTCTTTTTACGCCATCATTTTGTTAATATTTACTCCACCTGTATCAGACCTCTATCGCTTTATCTTTCTATCACTCTCTTTACAGCAATTTCTACTTTTTTTGTCACACGAAAGATGATAGACTATAGTTTTGATGTTAGGGTTTGGTCTCATCATTCCTGCTGCTATCAGACTTGGAGCTACCACCGGGTACTGCATGGCTTTTAAACCATACATGCAGTGCACATTAATATGTTTGAATAGTCACTGTCCATCATGGAGTCTGCCAAATCGGCCTCATCTCTTCTTATGAGAACAATTAATGAACACTGATTGCTTTTCTCACTGTCTTCATACCTCGTCCTCTATCACTCGCCTGTCTGTATTTTTCACCCTGTCTTCACCATCCACACAGTTTCTCCCTGAGACTGCAGCAGAGAAGATGGTTCTCAAGGTTTCCCTTCATTAGGTCCTGCTCTATAGTTTAACTTAAAACATTTTGCTTCTGTCCTTGCAGTCTTATCATCTAAGAATTTTCTCAGCAATTTCAGTCTTTCCAGATTTAACAGATGGGTTCTTTGAATTTGAATCTTGGATGAACATCAGCACCTCCGACATGTTGGTTTTCAGGATCATAAAACCGCAGTTTATTTCAGCCTGGGACTTCTTTTTGTAGTTTTGGCCATCATTCCTATTGGTTATGATATTATTTTACTGACCAAAGTGAAAGCTGAGATCAGGGACCATGTCTATTCCTACAATAAAGTCAGACAAAGAAAGAAAAATTTGAAATCATAAATCTGTGTGCATACCTCAGAAACAAAGCAAACGGTCTTTGTCAAAGGTCTACACCCATAGGATGGGAAGCTGCAGTGTATGGTCCATTTAATGGCAAGATTTCCAGTTGCCTTTGACTTACTATGTGTAGATATCATGACTTGGGTGACTGAGAATCTTCTTAAACATGTTTTGCTTATGTGATGGCCAAAAGAATGGCAGTTGTAGTTGATAACCACATAATGTCTAATGGCTTTTTGAAGCAAAAAGTGAATGTAAGGTCAACACCATCTGGTGGCTCCTCACCGTATGATATTTTATCCTGATGTGGGGATGGAATTGCAATATTGTAAAGAAGCAATAAAGAAACTCAAGGTCTCGGTCCAAGTGTGTTTCCACTTCATGCTTTAACCAGATAGATAGTGCCCTGGAAGCTAGAATAGTCTTGATAACAATCTAAACACAAGTGCTCAGAATATGGTGATCCCTTGAAAGGCTTAACCTGCAGGGGAAAGCTGTCTGTTTCAGGATGTTTAATCCCAGACTTTGTAGCAGCTACCGTTTCAGAGCCCTTTATTAGAGCAACAACCAAGCCAGCTGCTGCATCAATGAAAATCTAGCAAATGGGCATACCCATCCAAATGTGGATCTAGCATAGGATTGGAGGGTGGTGTTTGGAGAGAGTGGATGACCAGTAACCTTTGCATGTTGGCATCACCATAACTACCACGGTCCCTCATTCTCTGGAGACAGGGCTGAGGTCCATATCAAAATGGGGATGAAAGGACTAAACTGTCCTCAGAGTAAGGCGCTTCAGTGGGTTGGATTGCCAAGTCTTAATGAGGACAAGCTGCTCTGAATTATGGCCATGCTGCAGTTAATATACTTAGGTCAAAACACGGACCCTTTACACTGTATATGCACACTCTAAAGCGATAGTCTACTATGTTTAATGTGATAGGAACCACATTTCTATTTCTAGCATGGTCTCTCTATATATTTATTTGTCTGTAGATCTATCTATCCATCTATCTGTTTATCTTTCTGTCTGTTC
The DNA here is from genome assembly GCF_016859285.1 of Xiphias gladius. Lineage (NCBI taxonomy): Eukaryota > Metazoa > Chordata > Actinopteri > Istiophoriformes > Xiphiidae > Xiphias > Xiphias gladius. The sequence continues at coordinate 19,777,377 of NC_053406.1, read as the reverse complement.
CTCCCTCTTTCTCCCTATCTTTCTGTTTCAGTGGCATTCACACTAACCACCAGGGGAACAGACATGATCTTACACTCATATTTACATATTTACAATGAAATAGCACCACAGACTAAGCCCTCCAAAGTGGCCTCAGAGTGGAATCAACACATTTCTGACTTCAAACTGCTTAAAAAAAGAATTAAAACTAAAAAACACATTAATCAGTCAGTAACAAAATAACTACTTGTTCAGTTTCAGTTTGGTTCAGTTATTAAAACCTTTAAGCAATGTCCACTTACTGCCCAGCTGCCAAAATCCAGATGAGAGACACTCTGATGCTTAATTTTGCTAATCTAAAGCGCCTTCAGTATTACCATGCACTCACAGCAATTCAGTTTTGCCACTAGTATCAAGTGGTTTACAGACTTTCTTTGCCCTGGGTTTTGCCTCTAGGGCAACGTACAGGCTGTCCTATCATCTTTGGTGGTGGAGGTTTTTTTTGGCTGTAAGCAACCTGAGAGTAGTCCTGCAGACAGTTCTCAGGGCTGGATAAAGTTATTACAACATTATTTATCAAGTCTCTATCACGGAAATTATAGGTGACTATAAGGTTAAAGCATTAATAATACAAACATTTAAGTTGCAAGACTTTAAATGTATATAGGAAATATAATTTCCCCCCCAACAACTGAAACCAAACCTAAGCCCTTGGCCTTGAATGTGATCATTAAAATATACTCTAAAACATCCAAGCATCTAATGTAGAGATGCTAAAAAGGGAGTTAAGATGATATGCTCCATAAAGGTAGGGTTTATACAGGACTGTTCTGTTGAATTGCATTATATACACTATAAGTACATGTATGTTACAGGCTAGCAAATCAGTAAAATATTCCTTGATTTTAACATGTCATTAGTAACCTACAGTTAGTAAGATGTATTTACCCATAATAATCCACATCATATGCTGTATTGGTTTTCAGTTGATGCTATGCAGGCTACAGAAACCTGAGCACTTTCAGATGGGAGCCCATCTGAAAGCCTAAAGTCTAAATAACCATGTAACAATGTGTAAAACAGTCCATTTGTTAGTGTGCCATCCTCTTCTGCCTAATTGTCTCTGTGCCATTTCATTTCATTCTTCACTGTCTCCCTATTGACGTTGTCATAGGAATTCAAAGACTCAAGAACTCTGTTTGCACAAGTAAACAAAAGAGAAAAAGCTTCAGAATAAAAGAAAAAAATGCTAACCTCTGCAGGCAGACAATGATGCATGTGCTGTCACTGTACCATATGTTTTATTGCCTTTGATGATATGCCAGCTGTCTCGTTTTAGCTTTGAAAGATACTTTTATGAACTTACTTCAGCATTTACTGCTGCAGCTTTTGTGACAGTGGAGGAATACAAAGAGAATAGCAGAAAGCAGGGTATGTGGGGCTGTCACCCTAATCCTGAGGAAAGCGGTAGCATTTAATGTTAATCACTGTTCTCCTGGCACAAAAACCCAGGGCCTCTACATGGAGATGGTGCCCTGTAACCTAATCCGAGGTCTTGTTCTCTGATGTTTGGTTGTTGAACAAGAAATCCGTTGAGCACAGGCCAAAGGGCTCCTGTTATCAAAGTAAAAAAACTACATGAAACATTGCTTTCCCTGACTGAACAGGAGTCATCAGATTCTATTTGTCATAGATCATAAGAGACAATGTACATGTTGTAAATGTGCTGTTGTTTTATTGTTTGTTTCAAATATGTAACCAGGATCCCCTGTAAAGCAGTGTTGATAATGAGTGGATTATCCTGAAATGAATAAACTGAAATGTTATTTTATTAAGAAAGAAAACTTCACTGCACTTCAAGAGGCACAGAAAAGCTTTATACAACAGAAGACGTCAACGAACACCTTTAAGAAATAAAGTAATTTGTGGTTTTTAAAAAATCAGATTTAAGAAAGATTGTACTCTCTTTCCAATGAATGACACTCAACAATTAGTGTTCAATCAGTGTTTTAATATGCGCAGATAACAGTTAACAACGTGTGTTTTAATGTGAATACACTCTTTCTATTTCCTCCGTTTCTGACTAGGCAGGGAAGCTGGCTTGAACAGAGCTATTATATCAAATGACTAAATTAATATAATTGACACATGTATGGTAGCCCTTGTTTAGTGTATCTGTACTGCTGTTACACGGATGAACTGCTGTGTGGATCTTTGTATTTATTTTAACTTTTATATTCAGAATCTGTTTGTCAATAGATACATGATATATAAAACAACACCTCAAAAAAGTCAGAGGTACAATAAAATGAACTTTAAGTAAAATGCATTTTTTTTTAAAAATGAACAGAAAAAGAGAAGATAGCAGGAAGTAGATATAGGTAGATAAAAATGTATCAATAATATCTTACTGAAAGCCTGGACAGTCACCAAAATATTAATTCTCCCTAAATCGGGCAGTTGCCCTAAACCCATTCGCCAGTTACCCGTTCCTTTAGTTTTTCTTCTTTCTTTTTTCTGCAGAATAACAGTCAGCAAAAAAATATCCCGAGTCTTCAGACTACAGTATAATGAAGCCCACATTTTTGATTAATATAGAAACGAGAGTAGGAAGGAAGCATTCCCAAAAATGGCCTTATAAATAAAGATAGACCAGTGACTAAGCCTGCGCATTGACAGAGATGGCCATCCAGCCCCAGCAGTGAGTTTACAATCATGACTCAGAGATTTGCCATTTGTAAGAATCTTAAAACAGCATATTAAATGGTGTCTAACATCCAAAACCACTGCGCTGATTGAGTCACAACAAATCACCATAACAATAGTAAAATGTGGCAAAAAAAACAACTTTGTGTGTGAAACATGATGTTGAAAATGAACCTGGCAAAACAACCAGCTTAGGGAATTAGTGATGATTTTATTTGATATCAAAAAATATGAGTTTACATGTAATTCGAATTCCAGTACAGATTTTAAATGCATTCATAAAACATTACCAACGAGCTGAATAACCAATTAGGGAACCCAATTCACCAATAAAACCGCAACCAATTAATATGTAAATCCAATCAATTCATTTATCAAATTACGGCTTGAAATGATCAATAAATAATTAAATCCGAATTAGATCCGAGCAATAATCACTTGATAGACATAATATGAGCAAGCTTTTATCAGCAGCAGTCATCAAAATAGCAGTCAATAATGAGCAGGCTAAATATGTGAAAGCATTTGATTATAAGTAGACTAAAATACCAAAACAATTAGTCATAAGCCACTAAGAATATCAAAGTCAAAATCAACTATAAAAATGCTAAAATGTTTAAAATTTAACAAAGAATAAATGCTTTCTAAGCAATTAAAATGTAATCAAAGAAATCACTCAATGCTTTCACACAAAGTTTGAATGCTATTTCAAATCAATCAGAATGTATTAAGAAGAGGCAAAATATCACATTAAATGTCTAATGATAATTCATCTAAGTACGAAATTAGCCAAGCTTTCAGGTTAAATTTCAAGTAAGGAGAAAAGTAAAGGGCATTGTCAAACCAATCCCACAAGGACAGTTTTCTTCAGCAATCATCAAGAAGCCCCCAACTTCGTGCAGTTAATCAGGACCGGTAGAGTTTTTGTGCAGGTGTTGAACACTCTATGGAGCTCTGAAATAGTAAAAAAGTGTAATGGCAAATGTCTGAAAAATGGGTGACCAGCAGTAACCTGACTGTCAGAACAAGAGCGGCATTCAGTCAGGTCTGATCAGTGAGGCGAGCTGGTTTGGAGGGAGTTGGTTCTGAGATGCTCATTGTTGAGCCTTCTGAAGGAGTTGTGTGCTTGTATGTATGATTCAACAAAACGTGATGGAAGATGCGCACCTGGTGATCATACTGTACCTGTTTTCTGTCTCCCTCCATTATGTACTAACCTAGATAACTGTCAACATAGGTCCTAGATGGTTCAGGTAACAGTCATGTCAGATGCAGTGTTTTGCTAAATTAATGTTCAGTGTGCAAACACAAACCCCAGACATCTCTAGGTCCTCCACCATAGCCGTCTCCATCCATCAGAATAGATTCCTCTATATTCCGCATGGCAGGTTGAATCATTTCAGTGGGAGCAGTAGCTACAGCCCGCAGCCTCCTGGGGTAAATGTCAGCTCTACCATTAGGAAGGAGCCTGGTAGCAGCATTGAACGCCTTCTTGTCCTCACACTGTCACAGTCTTCACGGCGCCCACAAGACAGCTGAGCTGTAGCAACAGATAGGCGCGTAACCGAGTGAGTGAATGTGTCTGTGTGCCAGCATATACTGTAGGTATGTGCATATTCGTGTGTTTTCGTGTGTCTGTCGATTCTAAATTCAGTCTGCTCTTCAGCTATATGAGATCCTCCTATATGAATGATTCATATATGAGTTCCCAGCTCACCCATAGAGCCCTGTGCTGTCTAATTAACCCTCCTGCCAGGCATTCCCTTATTGCCCACCCAAAGCTTATGCTGAGCTCCAATACTATCTTATCATCAGCAACCACCTGCAAACCCTATACAAACCTGTCAGTGTCAGCCAGGTTTTTCTGTTCCTCTGTGTACTCTCCTACAGTCTATGGAAAGAAAGACATGGAGGCACTTTTTAGACAAAATGAGAGAGAAGAAAGGTTAAACCTCCTGTCCAGGACTACTTGCCAAATTTGTATATGGAGGGGAGCATTTTGTCAGAGTAGTTTCTGCTATATCAAGAGAAAGTTCATAGGTATTAGATTAGAGCAAACCCAACAGTAAACAAGTTATACACTCAATCATCTTCTCCTTATTATCCTTATTCTTTTCAAAATGGTACATACAACAGAGTCGAGAGTAAGATGAGAGACAGCAGGCATTTAAGAATAAAACTCAAGACTGTCATTACAACCACCTCAGGTAGTTTTTCAGAGCAGCTATTGGTCACCTCTGACACATACCTTCACGGGTGAATTTGTACGGGAGAGTGTAAAGTGAATCAGCCACACCTATGTCCCTGTACATCTCACAGACAAAAGCGTGGAGAAGCACTAATATACCTGCTGTTTCTGTCTTTGCTAATCTTAATCACATCTCATCCAGGGGACATCATGTCCAGGCAGACTGGAAATCCTGATAGGTGCTGACACGCTGTAATATGATATCTTGGCAGATACCACCTTAGATATTGCCTGAGTTGTCATGAAAATACAATTGATTCCCTCTAGAGATATAGTAACAAGAAAAAATTTTCAAAAAATGGACATGACTGGGCAAGCCAGATTTAAGTTGTGATTTGAGGTCTTCACAGGTCCAAAATTTTGGACCTAATCCGAAACAGAGAGTGGAAAACCTACCTGAACCCAACGTGTATAATTAATTTTCAAAAAAGAGAGACCCAATCCGAGGGGATCCGAGCACAGCCCTCCCCAACCCGAAGAGATCAATGGATGATTAGGCCCAATCCGAAATTGGGATGACTTGAACAGACCCTAAGAGAGAGAGAAGACAGACACCAGCAGCAGCATGATGTGCTGTGGTGAAAAAGAGCAGTTTAATGTCCTAAGAATGTAAAGTCATAGTTGCTAAAATATTTTGCTTATATGCTTCAAAGAAAGTGGTTTATTTCCACCTCCTCCACCAACAATAGAACATTCTGTAGCCAGCTGGGCGATATATGGACAACAGACAATGTTCTAACCTATTTAATATATGTGAAACAATCTCCCTCTTGCCTCAAAACACACCTGATACCATGGAAGCTTGGGTCCACTCAGATGTACTTGGGTATGGGACATATTGGCACAAGGACCCAAGACCCATGGCAGTAAAACAAGACCCTACCCTACCCGATTAGATTGGGTAGAATTTGGATTCGGTCCGACTCCAGTCCTGGGTCAGGTTCCCAGGAACTGAGAGGAGCTGTGAGTGTTTATTCTTAATGTGTGCCCTTTGACTTTTAAATGAATTGAGAAGATAGTGATGAGTGCTTGGGTGAAGACAGTAGTTGGTCATCCATCTGGTGAAGAGACCACCGTTGTTGTTATCTTAGAATGGATACTTCTTATTTATGAAGTAATGATATAAACACATTCCCCTATTCTCAGCAGTGTGTAGAAGAGATAAGCAATGCTTAGTGCTGGAGGTTATGGTCCCTCTTTTCCCCTCTGTTCTCTCTCCAACACAACTACTCAGATTGTTCATAATCGCTCTCATTTTGGATAGCACGGTGCCCAGCACATGTCCATATAATTGCACTCACAGAGAGCCCTATAATATTATGTACAGCCTGAAAAGAATATATTGGGAGGATATTACATATTCTGTTAAAATGTCCTTTGACAGTCATTCCACTAACATTACTATGGCAGATGAAGGACACAAATTGGGGTTGCACAATTTGCAAAATGGAAAGAACAAAAACAGAAAAACATAGGAAAGCGTAATTTGAAATTCTACTTTATAGGGACATTGAGAACTGAAATTTAGTCTCTTATGAAACATCAAGTGTTTGAACCCAGCTCAATGGATGCCTAGAAAAATATTTTTCATAATCCAACGTGAAACAGCTACTTTTCTACTATGAAAACACGAACATATCTTTTGTCATAGTGATCATGCTTTGTTATATTTTTGCCCAATTTTGTTCACATTTTTATACACCCAAAATGAAAGTACTTAAGTAAACATTATGGATTGGTGAACACAAGACAACTTAAACAAAGTGATCATCTAGGATTCATGTAACTATACTTAACAAGAATCCTATGAGGAGAAGAGAAGTGAAAAGCAGCAACTATTAGAATTTCCTTTTTCGTTAGATGATAAATGAGGGACTAGTCAATCACTAAGACCCACCTAGATCCATCAAGCGTTGAGAGACACCCTAGTGAGTGGGCGTTCCCAAAAATTAAAAAGGAGATATAATGAAAGACAGCAGCTAAGACAAAAATTATGACAAGTAGCTTTAGAGGAGAGGAAAGGAGTCAAAAAGCTTGAAAAAATGAAGAGAGAGGTACTATGAAATAACTTCAGGGAGCCGAGTGACAGATGATGGAGGGGTGAATGAAAGAGGGATTAGATGGATGTGACCTCATAAGTTGCACCAAGAAAAGGTTTTTATAACCATTATTTTTCAGAGTTGACTTTTATGTCATGAGGATTGTGGCCAGAGGGCCCGTGTATGGCTTTTTTGATAAATATACTTGTTGTCCCAACTGTAATGTCCAGATGCAGCATGTAAGTTACGTTCAGTTGGCCTGAGCTTAGGTTGTTGAAAATATTTTAATCATTTTAATCAAAATGTGATGACAGTTGTTGGGTTGTTGCTTTTTTTCGCCAGCAGTGTCAATCAAATCTGATCAATCCACACCCACACAGTGTTGATGAAGCAGGTTATTTAACAGTTTTTGAGTGTTAAACCGGCAATAACAGACTTTCTGGCCAAATGGGGGCAGTGGAAACAAACTGTAAACCAGACACTGACATATTATCACCTTTTTAAGTTGATATGGTGAACTTGTTAGCAGACAGTACCCATCTAGCAGATATTGAGCAACATTAGCATTCATTTGCAGTTGTGTGTCTGGCCACCTGAATGTAAGTCTAACATTCACAGTTGTTATCTCTTTACTTAAGGGAAATATCTGTCTCTATAGCTGATAAATGCTCCCCGATATTCACCAGGTAGTCGATAAGTTTTTCTGTCTGCTTTTTGTTGCTATGCAGGTAGCATACAGTGGGTTTTTAGAGCATTTTAGCTGAAAGCAGTCGTAAACTGTGTCCGAAAACATTGCAATGACAGTGGTGATGTGAACCAAAACAGTAAAGTTGCGAGCCGAAAAACCAAAGCATTGAGCTGAAACATGCCGAAAAGCTCAATAGAGCTGAGCGGAACTGCAGAGTCGGGTAGAAATTATTTGTGGTTACGTCACTAAGAACAACCTCTTTGGCAGTGTGCATAGTAATGTTATTCATTGTTGTTATAAAAATATTGATTATAACCGTATTGATTAAATAATAACTAAAAGATTTTTTTAAATCTGAAATTTAACTTTCTTCCTGGTTATTTAGTTATGAATGTTTAATGTTGAGAAATAATTAATATTTAAAACCAATTTTTTAGGAGCTTTATAGTAGTCCCTAAAAACAGTATTCACATGCTGGTTTTCCATGACTGCCAATCGTGTGATTAATTACATAAGGCTAAGCAAGAGGTGAATAAATAGTTTCAGCCAACAACAGCAGCTTCAAAGAAGCTTTAATGTTGTGTTCCTGTAGCAGCACAATAGCACTTCATACCCCCATAATCTGTCGTCTTTGGTCCCTTATCCTCATTTCTGTCTTTACACCCTCAAAGATCTGATAACCACTGTGTCAAACTAGATTTAGTTTTCTGTATTATTTTTTTGGAGATCCTTGGAGATTAGATCTATTCCTGGTTGTAAGCATAGCCCTGAGTTTTCACCTCCTACAGCAATATCAGTACAACAGCAGTGACATGTAGTAACTAGTACTATATCACCATTTTGTTTTGTTTAGTAAATTGGATTGCAGCTCTTTTAAGCGAACTCAGCTATGCTGCAGTTTGGAGCTCTATCTTGATAAAGCTGTAGGCTTTTCCATAATGACCCATGGTTCAGGCTTTTGAATAAATGCCATGACAAATAGATGAGATACACTCACAAAAATAGCAGTAATGATCTTGTTTTTCAGGGAGTTAAAGGATTATCTAATGGTATTACTGAAAACATCTGTCTAAGCATCATCCCGTACTCGCTGCCTCACGTCTCTCTATTTACTCATTCTGGCAGATGTTAAATGGTTGCAGTTAGACATATCATTCTTAACAAGGGCAGTTGTTTCCAAATTTTCTCTGTAGAAGACAGGCGGACCAGGATTCTTGTGTCAATAAGACAATGAAGTGGAGTGGAATAGGAGCGGCAAGACATTGAGTGGAAGATATAGATATATAACAAGAGAAGGAGTGGAGATCATTTAATCCTCCTGTCCAATGCCCCATGCCAAATTTATATTCAGAGGGGAGTACTTTGTCAGGATATTTTCTGTTACTGCTCGACTGTCTTACATATTCTGTCCTGTTCTCATCGTCATCCTCCATTCTTTCTCATTCAATCTTTTTTTCTTCTCATTTACCCAAACTGAACTCGTTTACAAAGGAAATACTGACGGTTCATCTCTACTGAGCTGCCCTGCTACCTCTGGGAGAAGCCTCTTTTCCTGGACCAGTCTGCTCTGCCCCGTGCCAAAGCCCACTCACAGACACACAATGAGCTGCTGTCCGAAATGTAATAGAATAAAAGATGAACCTTCACCAGATGTAAGAAATAATTCACACATGTACTTTGTTTACATGGGAAGTTGGGTCTTTGTAGGTGTGTGCGTGTGTGCGCACGCGCATGGTTTCACTTGGTATGCAAACGCACTCCATATGCTTACTCGAGCTGTCTACCCACAGTGTATCATTGGCAACTGTGCAAGAGCAGTGCTCCTGCACCTGTACCCCCCTTTGCTGAACCGATTGTCACTTAGTTTCCTATGAGGCCATTCAGCTACCTCTGCTATTATTAGACTTCAGATGTAAAGCACAGTCATATGGACAGACAAGCGTATTTCAGGGTAGCCTGCCAGGAGAGACAGTAGCAATACAGACTGCCCTTGTAATAAGAAAAAGTGCCTGTGGTCTAGTCTAGTCCTTCCTTTCCATATACAGTATTTATAAGGGTCAATCAAGCTACATCGAGCTAGATGATATTCATTTCAAACATAAATGATGAATCATCACTGATCAGCCATAACATTGTGGCTGTCTGTATTTATATGAGTGTGTATGTATGTATGTATATACAATATATTTATATATATATACGTAGACATATGGGTATATCCATGTAGATATATGCAGGTATATGTCCGTAGATATATGCGGGTATATGTGTATGTATATATGTACGAACATATGTGTGTGTGTATATGTACGTACATATGTGTGTGTGTGTATGTACGTACGTGTGTGTGTACATGTCCATACATATGTGTGTGTATATGTATGTCCATGTGTGCGTTTGTGTAAATTTATATCTGTGTATGTGTATAAATGTCTATATATGTGTATGTATATGTATGTATGTATATGTATTTATATGTATATATAAATATATAAATGTATTTATGTGTGTGTGTGTGTGTGTGTGTGTGTGTGTATATATATATGTGTGTGTGTGTGTGTGTGTGTGTGTGTGTGTGTGTGTGTGTGTGTGTATATATATATGTGTGTGTGTGTGTGTGTGTGTGTGTGTGTGTGTGTGTGTGTGTGTGTGTGTGTGTGTGTGTGTGTGTGTGTGTGTGTGTGTGTATACTATGGCTAGTCCGCCGGAAATCAAAACAATCCACACTGGGTCTAATCCTTGACGTGTTCCAGACAAATCAATTCGCCCAGATGTTTGACACACTCGTAATATATCTCTATTGGCTTTTTTAGATTTTCAGACATTGTGGACAAAGCCAGCTTACGCGATTTGTACACCTTGTACTTGTTTTGCAGTTTACACAGGTTCTTCAATCTGAGCCAGGACACATTTGTGTACACACTGCTAAGAGAATGTGGCCATATGTGGCCAGGGCCACCTCAGATTGTGGTCTGAATGATCAGATCTCAATGTGTCTTCAGTGTGTCTTGGGTGCATTAAGGCCTGTACTCAGAGCTGTCCACTTGTGATTGGATCACTCGCGATGCATGTTAATGCCAGGTATTAAGAAGGCCAAAGTGTTCTGAGACGGTGACTGGGTTCCTGCTATGTATAAACAGTATTTAAAAAATTGTCTGAATGTAGTAGTAAAAGCAGTACACATTATGATGCATAATGACATCATTAAAAAATAAAATATCCTGCTCTTTAACTATTGCTACAACAGCTTTCCATTGCTTCATTAATAAAACAAATAGACCGAAAAAATAAATAGATGCATAAATACTGGCATAGTAAATTGTGCAAACACACCATTTAAGAAAATGCAATGGCTTGAGGAAGCCATCACGATAACTGTAAATATGCTCTGATCAATTGGGCACTAATCACATCGGCTGATAATTAATTACCAACAACTTTCAATGTTTTGTGCATTTCTTTATAAATACAAAGGGGTGCCTGCAATTCTAAACTGTTGCCTAGCAACAGCTGCTGTAATCTTAAAACATACAAATGCAAGAAGATGTTGGAAATAATATTGACCCAAATTAAACAAATATGTTTACCATTGTTGAAGAGACAGAGATGTTAATATCAATAATGTAAAATAAAAACTCAGACCATACTGTCACACATATGTGCACCTGTGCTGTTTATAAAGCTAGTTTTAACCTTTATCTAACATATAGTTATTAGCCACCTGCATCGGCAAATGCCTTACTATAATAATTTTCACTGACAATTTAGTATGGTTTTGATGTGTACTGTAAATGCTAATATGTACATGTGAAAGTAAACTGTTGCCTATTAACAGCTGCCAATGAGCCTTACGTCCAGATTCCTCTGACAGCAGATTATTCTCTTATAGGTAGTTATTGAATAAGGTTCTATACAAAGTGTAACTTACTTTATATTAATACATCTTAGTGTAGATACCACAGAACTCAAATAACATAATAGGTTGGCCTGACACGTACAGAAAAACATGGTAACAGTGTGTATTTATTGTAAAAATACAATCTAGAGGCTGCTGAGGTAGGCTGGAGTCCATACCATCATGCACTGAGTGAAAAGCAGTGAATAGATTTCCAGTATCAGCATATTTTCAAATCCTGCCTGGCAATTAAGAGTCACAAGTCCGTTTACGTGTGTTTGTATGAGTATGAGAGAAAACTCAGAGCCCCTTGAGGAAACCCGCACACCACCAGGAGAACATGAAAACCTAATAGAGAAAGAGCTTTGGCTGAAGATTAAAACCAAAACTCTTTTGTGAGAGGATAGTGCTAAATACCAAGCTATTATGCTGCTAGAGTAACATGTGTTGGGTTGCTGGTATTCCCTGTCATAGCTTTACATCATTTTAATGACTTAATTAGATGGCAGACGTGCATAAGGTACTGTGGAAATTACCATTAAATACCATACAAGCACTGTGATGTTAACCATTGACCCAAAAGAATGAAAACCTTTAAAACATTGAAAGCTTAGAAAAGCTCTAATTATTTTCGCACCCATTTTGCACTTGGGTAGTAAAGTTTCTGCTGAACAAATGAAATCACATCAGCAGGGAAATAAGGAAGCATGCAAATTTGCAAATTGGATTAGCCCACCTGATGATGGCATATGACTGCGAAAACTTCAGCTGTTGCCTGTTTGGTTTTTTTTGTTTTTTTTGACTGAAAGGCTTGTTGACCATCCACACACTTGCCAAGCGAATTCATAAATGCATGTCTTCTTAGATGGGCTTAATTGCACTCTGCACATCTATATTGTAAAGCATCTTTTTTCTTTTTTTTTTTTAGTTCTTATCCACTGCTTCCTACACATTAGCAGACCAGTAGGAAAATATGGGGGTTGGGAAGTCAAACAGTAACATCTCCATTCTTAACTCAACCGCCTTTCTGTAACAGTGGAGATGGAATGGGAGACTTGAAAACATAAGCATTTGAGAAAGTAAGTCTAAACAGAATGGCCCTTGTAGTGCTTTTCAGTACTGACAAAATCAAATATCTGCTCAATGCCTCAATATTTATGTGGATGATGTGTTATAGTCTTTTGAGCAGGACTATTGCTTGTGTTTTCCCACAGTATTTCATCTAAACTAGGGTTGAAGTTTGAGAAAATAGGTATTGTAGCTACAGCATAGCCAAGCAGGCAGACTAATTAACTGTTCAAACAAATTAGCACTGAGTGCAGGGACAATTATTTTAAGGACAGTTCAGACATGCAAACATTTGTTTTCAGCCAGTTAACTTGCAAGAGTTTTGAGAATAGTTTTGTGTGGTGGTGTTGATTACTTGTTTGCAACAGGTTCATTTGATGCCAGTGAGACAAATTTGGTAAGATCTTTTATCTGTTTTGTCAGCATATGACTGGTTTGTTGTTATAGCTGACAGTTTATAATTAGCTATATATGTATACAGCTAATGTTGACGGTTTAGAGTTAAATAAACCACGGCTAGCAATTATACATATTGTGTACAGTAACACATACACAATTACAGAAATATGACAGATGCAATGTACTGCATAGCTGCTGCTTTAAAAAAAGTAAAAAGTATCAAATATAGTGATTTTGATACAAACATCCATATCATTAGTACTTTAAACATGTCTGACTCATGAATAGGAATGAAATAATTGATTTGTGTACATCCTTAGTTGCCCTGCATCAGAGTAAAGCTTGAAACTTTGACAGAGCTGTTTAACTGACTTTGGGAATAATGGAAACAAACTGTTGAAGTTGAGGCTGATACTATATTTGACCCCTTTCAGGTATGAAAATTTGAAATATATGAACGCGAAGCACCATTGCTTGAAGTTTGGTGAGTTAACTTTCCCTGAATAAATAAAGTACAAAAACATCCTCTTTTAGCAGATGTGTTCCCCTGGGACCATACACATAATGCTATTCATTCAAACACACAACTGGAAATTTGCATCGACTGCCAGAAAAAAAACAGTGTAAATACAGTAAAATGCACCATCTAGCCTTATTGCTCAGCCAGCCCAAAAATGATATGGTACTTAAAGTTTTTCATGCAGTTTTTGAATATAAAAATGTCCCTGTTAGAGCCTTTTTAAACTGTAGTGCTTTCTCAAGCTGATGTGCCAAAGAGTGAAGCTGAGTGCCATAGTGAAAATTGCCTGCAACTTCCCAAATCTCAAAACTCTGCATACCTTAAATCAACAGTTATTCAAACAGTTGGTGGAAGCCGGTTGGTTAACTACACCCTAGTAATGTCTATCAACAGGTAAGTGCTATCTGTGACAGAATGGCTTTGTGTGTAATAATGGGCTACTTCAGAGACAGAAGTTTCTCATTCATATAACCTGCCACAACATCTCTGAGCTTGTACAGTACCGGTTGCCAGCAAGTCCCCTTTTTATGGTGGCATCAGAGGAAATTCCTGTCAAAATCAGAAAAGGATATTATCTTTAGAGGACAGGAGCAGAAAGATTGATCTGCTTTTATGCCTACCCTGCCACACTAGGCCAATAATGGAGCTGAGTGAGATGCTATTTATATACAACATATCAGCCACTTAACCTGTTGATAAACAGTGATACAATCAACTGGCACTAAATCCACAGTCGTGTGTGTGTGTGTGTGTGTGTGTGTGTGTGTGTGTGTGTGTGTGTGTGTGTGTGTGTGTGTGTGTGTGTGTGTGTGTGTGTGTGTGTGTGTGTGTGTGTGTGTGTGTGTGTGTTTGCGCTTACACTCATGCTCATGGGTTTTGCACATATGTATATTGCAGTTTGGTTCTAGACTTGTATTTGCCGCACACACAAGCGCAGTGGTTTTTATAACAAAGATTCAAATCAGTTGGCAATTTCTCACACATATTGAGCTGTATGCTAAAGAGCTAATTAACAGGGGATGTTATAGAGTTCACAAGCTTCTCTGACATCTTAATTAGATCTTAATGACATTTCAGTTGGAATGGCTGAACTGAGTATCCTGAGATGAGGCATAACCAGTGCTGATATACGGGGGGAAAGCGACTGACACTGGAGTGCAGACAGGAATAGAGGGGAGGAGGGATAGTTGAGCAGATGAAGAGAGGAATAAATGGAAATTAGGAGGGATTGAGGGCATTTGTGCTTTTTATGTACCCAGCAGTCATATAGTATGCCCTGTGTGAGACAGTGTGTTAGAAAAAGGATGTGATTAACACTGATACACTTTTCATTCTGTCGTTTTTTCTCTACCATTCTTTCATTCTGTCTTCCTTTTTACCATTTTTCCTCTCTCCCAGTGGGGTATGGGACAATGCGTTGCCCAGTAATTACTCTACCCTCGTCCCAATAGCATCACATGCCTCATATGGGACTCTTAATCGGATTCTTAGCATTTATTACCATGAAATTTCAGTGTACTCACTCTGGATATAACTAGATATGCCTTACACTGCCAGTGGAGATAATGGTATTTCTGGCAGATAGATGGCTGATTAGATACAATAATCTTCTGTAGTGCTGTGTTTTGCATTGTAGATGGTTCTGCGTGGTCTGCAGTAGATTGCAGGGAATAGCCTCTCTTTTTTTTCTGGAGGCTGGCTGTGTATTTTTAGTTGAAAGGTTGATGCATGTTTATGCAACTCCAAACTCCGAACTGCAATGAAAGAAAAGTGGGTGCAGTGAATGAGAAAACTAGTCCACAAGTCCACAGTCGTCAGACTACCCGTGTGATTAAATCATTTTTAGTAACCCATAATTACCTTCCTGCTGTTGGCTGCATGTGCACGTGTACACAGTACAAACAGACACACACAGACAAAATCAAAACCTTGACATGAGAGAGGGTAATTGATTCAGATCTTCTAAGACAAATATTTGTTACCAGATGAGTTGCTCTGTCTATGTTTTCCTGGGCTCAGCTGGCCTGCACTAACCTTCACCTGAGAGCAGCCATTAGAGGAGAAGGGACAGGGAAATAAGGGGAGAGGGAGAGAGAGAGAGAGAGAACATAGAAAGCTAGGGGGACGATGATGAGGAGCCTAGAGCGAGCACAAACCAGAGATTACATCAGAGAAAATGAGGGACGAAAGGCTAAATAGAAACTTTGTCTGAAGCCTGTTGGAAGGAGCAGAGTGAGGAATAAACAGAGAGAGATTGGATGTGTTTTGAGAGATTTGGGCAGCAGGAGACACATTACTAAGACTCTGTTGTTTGCTATAGATGCTGTTCTGTGTGCACCCATGTCTGTTTATCATTTCCCTCGTCTCTCCCCAAGTCCTCGATCTCATCACTATTCTATCCCTTTCGTCTTGCCTATATTTGTCAGAATACAGCAACAAATATCTGGCAACTTCCGCTATTTACAACCACCCCCCCATCTACCCATCTTTCTTCCCCCACAATACATCAAGCTTCTGTTAATTTGCACTTCATCCCTGTTACTCTCAGCCTTTATTCATTTTATTTAGCCTTTATTGTTTTTCTTAGCATTTTAATCACCCATACAGGGTGAAAGAGCTTGTTTTTTGTAGTGCGATCAGCAATTCATTCAAAAAGATTTGGTTCCACAGATGCCTGTGTAATTTGGTAGTTTTCCTTTCAGGAGGGCCATGAATTTGTTTTTTCTATTACAGCCACAAAGTGGAACATTAGGCCCACATGGTATGTGCTATGCTCTCACAACCTACTTGTGGCATAAAGCATCTAGTCTGAATACTTTATTCTCATGCTGCAAATACTAACTGCTTAGGCGGTTTCTCTTGTTCTGAGGCAGATGCGCTGTAAATCCACACAAGAGATAGACTGGCCAAGGTCCCCTCAAGCGCTAATCTTTTTATTTGTACCAGTCCTAGCTCTCCTCTCCTACTTCTCCTTCACTTTGCGTAGCCTACTTTCTGTGGTCAGGCTGACTGCTGACCTATTAACCCTTGTCTGGCAGGACATTAACTACCAGACAGTTTTGAATGCACTCGGGCCATTGGCTGCCGGTGATGAGTAAAAGAATAGCAGTGTGTCACCCAGATATGCTGTGAGTGAGTCATTAACTGACAATGCATTCAGATACTATATAGTGTACTCTATCTGTAGCAAGTGGATAGGGATTGATCTTATTAAGCTCTCTCATAATCATACTGTGCCTTGCATGCTATTTTTATTGATTGGTATGGTAATGAACAACAGGGGGTACATATGGTCTGTGACTGCACTGATTAGTGTCTCTGTGTGCATACATCCCAGGTTCACAGAGGCAGATACCATTGTGATGGGAGATGTGACATACGGGGCCTGCTGCGTGGACGACTTCACTGCCCGAGCCTTGGGAGCGGATTTCATGGTGCACTATGGACATAGTTGTCTCAGTGAGTCCCATTACTTGTCTGTGAGGATGTTTGTCTGTCTCTCCATCACTCTGCGTACAGATTTTACTACACAGAGGAACGTGTAGTGAGCAAGCATCAAGGACTCCCTCCTACTGAGAGTAGGCTGCACGGAAAAGAATTCCAACCATAGAAAGACAGACAGACAGACGGAGCTATTGATCAACAGAAAATATAAATACTACTTAGTGCAGCCTGCCGAGCTCTAGCATGGAAGGCATACAGTCCTGGTTGAAATTATTGGCACCCCTGAATTTTAAGTACAAAACTTACAATATCTTCAGAAATGAATGCAACGTAACCAATTTTGTACTGTCAAAATATTTATAGTGAAATAAAAAATGCAGACATAAAATGTACGCTTGACACAATTATTGGTAACCTTTTGATGAATTTAAATAAAAAACAAATAAAACTCACCTGTGCTTATTGTTCAGCATTCACATGACCTTAGTTAACCAATGAATGATGGTTTTACTGCATAAAAAGGGGCTGATTGTTTCCAGTTTCTTTTTCACAGTGACAAAGACAAGTGAGATGTCTGAGACTGTCAGAAATGCGATTATCAAAAAATATAATTATTCCAAAGGCTACAAGGCAATTGCCAAAGATCCTGAAACCCCTGTTTCATCAGTTCGTAATGTTATCAAGAAGTTTCACAGTCATAAAACTGTGAAGACGCTTCCAGGACAGGAAACACAATGAGCGAAGTTTGTGACGGTCGGTGCAGATTGTGTAAAAAACATCATGCAACACATCTAAAGAGCTCCAGGCTGATCTGGAGCAATCTGGTGTTGTGGTTTCAGCCCGAACCGTACTGTGCACACTAAACCAAGTAGGGCTCCATGGGCGAAGGCCAAGGAGGACACCACTATTGAAAGAAAGGCACAAAAAAGCAAGACTACTGTTTGCAAAAACTTTCATAGATAAGCCAAAGTCTTGCTGGGATAATGTTCTATGGACAGATGAAACCAAAGTAGATCTCTTTGGGAATGCGGTGCTTTAGTATGTTTATAGGAGTTGAAATGAAGCCCATAAGGAAAAGACCACCATACTATCGCCAAACATTTAAGAGGTTCTGTCATGCTCTGGGGGTGCCTTGCTGCCTCTGGTACAGGAGCACTTAATGTATGAAAAGAATGATGAAATCAGAAGATGACCAAGGCATTTTAGAGCGAAATGTGTCACCAAGTGTCAGAAAACTAGGTTTGAAGTGAAAGTCTTAGGTCTTTCAGCAGGACAAGGACCCAAAGCACACATCCAGGAGCACAAAAGAATGGTTGAAAAGGAAAAGATGGATTGGTTTAAACTGGCCAGCAATGAGACCTGACCTAAATCCCAATGAAAACCTTTGGAGAGAGATTAAATCTGCCATTGCAAAAAGGACTCCTGCAAACTTAAAAGACTTTAACCAATAGCAGTGGAAGAGTGGTAGATACTGCTAGCAGACAGGTGCGAGAAGCTTCTAGATGGCTACAAGAAATGTTTAGAGGCTTTTATTGTTGCCAAAATTTCTGCAACCCAATAGTAGTGAAGGGTGCCAATAATCGTGTTTGGGGTACGTTTTGTGTTTGTATTATTGTTATTACTATTATTAATATTATTATTACTATTTTGCAAGTTTTATTTTTTTTATTATAATTTTTAAAATCACATTTTTATGTGATTTCATTTTTTTAGAAAAAATCAGGGGTGCCAATAATTTCAACCAGGACTGTATCAGACCTTTGGAGCCTGGACATCACATTTACCCAACAGATCAATGTTGAACATGCATTAGAGCAGTCCTTTGAAAAGCTCAAGTAGTTCTTGAGGACCTTCACCCTCGCCCCCGCCGTCTGTCTCCTGCAGAACATGGAAGGAAATGCTAAATCAATAGTTTTGATATATCCCTGCCAGAACAACCTCACCTTTCCCAAATACCAGGAATGACCAATAGAATTTTAATACACTGAAAAGCTCTTTGTGTGCGTGTTTTGTCTGCGTGTGTGCGTGCGTGCGTGCGTGCGTGTGTGTGTGTGTGATGTGTGTGATTATTGATTATTTGATATTCATGGAACAATTATGTGAGTGCATGTAAGTTTACAAAAGGGATAACATGTGTACACATTACCATTTAAGTTTAGAAGAACCCAATAAGGACAAAGATAACTGGCACTTTTGTTGGTTTTGAAGTAAGATCAGATATTAATTGATGGAAGCTATTTTCAAAGAAATGGGATGAATTACAGATTCCCAAAGAATCTGTAAAGTGTAAAGTGCTAGTTTGTATTAAGATCTGTCAGCAACACATTATTATCACTGTTGTTACCTTTGATTGCCCCTGCCCATTTTTCATATACAGTCAGGTCCATAAGTATTGGGGCAGTGACACAATTTCTGTAATTTTGCCTCTGTATACCACCTCAATGGATGTGAAACACAGCCATCAAGATGTGATTGAAACTCAGTTCGAATTTTAATTAAATATTACATTAACCAAATTACAGCCTTTTTTTATACAAAATAAAATAATAATAATAAAATACATATGAACCCGACTGTACATCTGGAAAGCCCACACAGAAGTATTCAATTGAGATGGAGAACAACCAACATCATGCATGGTGTCATCAACGCAGCTTACTGGCTCATAGCTGGGTTTATCACATAAAATAAGCTATGGGACTAAAGCTGAGGGATGTCAACATTGTCAGGTGATTTTGACCAAAGATTGTCACAATGTATGATATAATTTTCAGTAACTTACGAAAAGAAGTTAATTGCCCATCTGATAAAAACAATTTGGAGGATGGCTTTTTGGTGTTTTTATGGTTGCAATGAATTTCTGCAGATTTTAACATTTGAGGATTGCTCAGAATTTGTATGGCTCAGACAGATAGAATGATTTAAATGATCATGATTTATGAATGATTGATTTAAAATTCAGGTAGCATGCACTCACAAGTCACCTACCAATGTTCATTGCTTCGGATATTGTATAACAATGATAAGAATGCCAACAACAACAATTTTCTTATCACTTCTTATCACGTTGTCACTTAATTCAATACTCTATATGCAGACTTGGTGTGTGCCATCCAGTTCTTTTTATATTGGAAAATTGCATATTTCAAAATTGCATATTTCAAATAATTATGGGGTTTTAAGTCTCATTTTCGTCTATACAACACCTAAATTACCACTGTCCTCTATATTTTTTTCAAGCGCCAGCTCAGACTTCCAACAAATGTTGCATCAGAGGGACATAAAGTTAGATTCTGGTATGACTAAGGTCGTACTGCCACAAATAAGATATAGATTGGTTCAGCACCACACATTAAAGGTGCCAAGAGATTGCTGTATTATTCATGCAGTTTTCCACAAACACTGTTTGGACATCTTGATTTGTAAACAAGCCAGAATACCATTATGTCCAACCTTTTCTTAGTTCCACTTGCTATGAATTTGCCTGCGTATTTGTTTACGTGGGCAATAATAAGCAGCTGTGCTGAGTGACCTACACAGATGAATAAACCACTGGTGTAGCATGTGAGTCCTGTCCATTTCATTGACTATATCTCTAATTGCAGCGTCTAAGTGCTCTCAGGCTACCATGTTAATGTGAATACAGATCGATGTCACTTTCCTTTGCCCTTTGACTGCCAATAAACAAGCAACAGACAGCTGTTAGTCTCAGTCTGGATTTTTTACTCAACTCCTCCAACACTTTTTAGCCTTATGATATATTTAACTCCTTGGTTTCTCACTCAGCATGTGGCTCGCAGCAAAGCCCACCTTTTAAAATCCCTCTCCATCCCGATCTCTTCCCTCTCCGCTGAGAAGTGAGCCCATTCATCACTTCTGTTGCCAGATAATTGACAACCCAACCCTAGCACACACACACACACACACACACACAGACACACACAGACACACACAGACACACACACACACACACACACACACACACAGACACAGAGTATCCTATTACTTCTTCCACTCCGCTCCTCCATGCCCTATCTTTTGGAATTTATTCAGTGCATTATTAAATTGCCTACCCCCACCCCCAAATTGAATTTCAGTGTTTTCCAGGCTACTTTAATAGGAATTTCCTATTCCTCACATTCCACACTCCTGTTTCCATCCCATCTGCCATCAAGCCTCTGTAAAGATATGTATTTCACATCTCTTCAGTGTCTCCCAGTCCACACTTGGCTATTCACCTCGTTTTCTGCCCCCTCGTCATGCTTTGCTCCGCTATCTCTCTCAATGTTGCTTTAATCTAGGCCATCGAGTGAGATGCACTTTCTCATAAAATACTTGCACCATAATGGGCCATTTGTTTGATCATAACAGAAAAGTCCCCTTGCTCCTGATCCGCAAATTAAATGTAACACCACAGGAAGAATAATTATGATGATCAACACAAACGACGATTCCTCTTTCTTATCCATGCCCTTTCCCCCTCTTTTCTTGGACTCTCGCCAACTTTTTCAGCATCTATCTCAGCACGTCTCTAGCTACCCCTCCTAGGTCCGGGTGCGTGTTAAATGTCCTGTGAAATTAATGGCATTAATAGTAATCACATGTGTCCCTCTCCTTCCCTAAATAATTGAGGTCACTGCATCAGTTCCTGCATGTGCTAGAGTCTCACACTGAATGATTTTCAGTTATATCGCGTGGGTGCCTACTGCGAGCCACAGTATATACGTATGTACTGTGTTCCCTTATATCTCTATCACCGAACATGTGCTGCACATTGATGGTTGAGGCACCATCAATAGTGTACATACCACAGGGTTACCCCACATAACAGACTGAATTATTCATCTGTTTTTCCTTTGTCTTTGTCTCCTTGCAGTCCCCATAGACTCCACAGCAGGTATCAAGATGCTGTATGTGTTTGTGGATATCCAGATGGACAATGCACACTTCCTGGACACGGTCAAGTTCAACTTCCCTCCTGGACAATCTCTGGCACTCGTCAGCACTATTCAGTTTGTGGCAGCACTGCAGGTGATTAAGCACTGGGTCTGTCTGAGTATGTGTGTATGTGGATGAGTCCGTTGTTGTGCAGAGAGAAATGAGGTAGAGTGATTCTGTATCTTTGCCTGAATAAATATTGTCACTTCTGTGTATTTTGTGATTTTCCCTAGTATTTCTGTATGTACAGTATAGGAACGCACGCACGCACACACACACACGCACGCGCGCGCTTCTTTGTACAGTATACCTTTTCTGGTTGCTGGCTTTTATGAACAAGCACACACTCACACTTAAGCTCAGTTCAAGAGTGGGTTTTAGAAATCTGGCAGCAGTTATTTTGGATTTGAAAGGTGGAACGAACTCAGAAGGCCTCTCGGATCAGCGTCGTGTTCAGCTCTGCTCTTTACATAAGCAGTGGCAGCAGCTATAGTATTAAACTTCCACACCTTTTTTTTTCAGCCTGTGTTTTATAATGCGTTCTGCTGCTCTCATTTGCTGTGTTGAGCCAACACCACTCTGGTCCTTCACTAATGTAACCGCCGTTATTTTTAATCCATGATCTGCCCATGCGGGTCATATTCTATGTTGGGGTGTTTGAGTGCACCCGTGTGTGCATATGTCTCTGTGTTTGTAGTTGTGTATTGTTTGCATGTATGCCTCATCTCACTCATGTCTTATAGTGTGGGCTTGTTGAGGTCACACAGTATGGGCTGGAGGAGCTGGGAGTTCATCCGTATTTCCTGTTGACTGCCTTATATTACGCTTAAATCGTTCAATGTATCCTTCCACCTCCAAGCCCAACTACTCATTTTTTTTTCTTTTTGCTGTAATAGTTTCGTCTCTCATCTTCTCACTTTCCTTACATGAATGTAGCTGTTTGGAAGAGGTGAATTTTCTTTAGCATTAGAAATTCAGAAAATATTAATTTCCCTTGTTAATGTTGTGTTGATGTTTTTCTTATTTACATCTTTTCATTATTTATTTTTAGTATGATATTCAGGTGGCTGCATTGGGAATTAAATCTCTGGGAGAAGTAGCAACATGCGTGACCCCTTCAGGATCACTTTAGGGCCTCACTTTAGTGTAATCTTTTCCGCCCTTTCTCATTCTTTGCATCATTTCCCTGTCTTGATCCTTTATCTTTTGACTACCGGTCCTCCTTTTTCCTTCTGCATACATAATCCAACAACAGTGCGCATACATATTCCGTCTCAATTGCATTTATTCTCTGTGTCTTCTGTTTCTGTTGTTATTTATTCTTTATTACAAAGAAAAAAGGAGAGGAGCCACTGAATGCAGAAAAGTGAGAAAATTAACAAAATGCTATGTGCACAAATGCAGGCATCCACTGTTCTTTCTCCCTTCCTCCATGCTGTAGGCTGTGAGCGCCGCCCTCAAGCCAGAGTATGATGTACTAGTTCCACAGTGTCGACCTCTGTCACCAGGAGAAATTTTGGGCTGTACCTCCCCTCGCTTGGAACGCCATGTCAACGCCATAATGTAAGAAATCTCTTCCCTCCTGTCTTCCACCTCACAGTTTCAGCCCAAGCCCTGTTCTTTCTTTCTGTTAATTAGCAGAGATATATGCAGATAACCAATGACATCCAGCCTTGCCCTCCCTCCCATCCCTGTTAGCTACATTAATTACCCCTACCATTGCCATGCCTAACCATGTCACATGAGGAATAATCAGTATGACATCACACCAGTCACACCAGACATAGCTATCTGTGACAGCTAGCCATGTCTGTGTGCTTCTGATCAGGCTTCTGTTATATCCAGCTAGAAACAGCCGGGCTAAAAATACATTCACACTGTGCAAAGCATTGAATTGTGTAAAGCCAGACAGACATAGTCACTTTTGGCTGTTTCAAACCAACCAAAGCACATCCACACTCTTGCCAATTTTCCATGTTTTAAAGAAATGTTTCCACAAAGTATTACACCGACTGTAGCACGTACATGGAGAGAAGTGATAAACTGTGCAGCATATCACCATTTGTCTGTAAATTAGTTTCAGCTTGTGTGATTGTCTGTTTTAAGCCCTTATTTTCCCCTTCATTTCATATAAATGGAAATAAAAAGATGTTTAATCTACTACGTAGCTGCATGCGTCCTAAAAGATTAGCTCTTTGGAGCTCTATCAATATAGACGCTGTGAATGTGAGACTTCTCAAAGTGATGCTTATCCTCCCTGTGCTGCAAGGAGGAGAATGCTCTAGCAAAGTAACAGGTCCAGGCAACACACAACACCTCTGCAGCTGCTTTGTGTCTATACATCTCACACAACTCTATAGTAGAGAGAATCCTGTACTTTACGGTGCTCAGCGAGTCAAAGTAATTCCCTGCTTATAATTACGTCTAGGTACTTCAACCGGGTATGTCTGATTCACACACATCTAATGTTAGTCCATACGATTAAAACCTCTCAGTGCATGACATTTAAACGGCTAAACAAGGACAAGCTTTGCTATATGCATAAACCAGGCCCAATGGGAGACAAAAGTGGAGTGCTTGTGTCCTTATATATGTCAAGGAAGTGGAAGGGTTAGGGTACACTTCACCTACAAAACCAATGTGCGCTTTGATGTGATGGGCTGTATGGGTTTGATCGGAATGAGAGAATCGATTAGCCTGAAAGTTGGTAGGCTACTCTTTCTCCCCACCTTCCTCCCTCTCTCTCTCTCTCACAGTCTGTGTCTTCTCACATGCACATTAAATACACTTGTACTTGCACACTTTACCTTAATGAATTACTAGTAAGGCATTGACACAATTGATCATCCACTTTCAAACAAAAGCAGCACAGAACAAGCTCTTTATACCAGTGCAGGGTATTGTTCATCACCTTTAATAGTACAGTAAACTCAAGTTTTAAAATTTTATTCTTAAATTAATTCTTGATTAATTTAAGAATTAATTCTTAATTAATTTAAGAATTAGTCAGTGCTCCAACAAATGTTATCTGCAGTAGTTGTAATTACATTTTACCTAAGTTTTAAACTATTTGAACATTAGGGAGAATGTGTATTGGTCCATTAGTCTTTGAGGCCTGTCTAAAAGTGTTCTAAAAGCTGAAAAGTGCATTGAAAAGAGCTATAAGAAATGATCAGTCGACCATTTCTATCTGCTGCCTCTACTCTAGCTCTCCCTCATAATAGAACAATATGAAGATATAAATGTGAAGATAGGGTGTTGCATAACGCAAAGACACATAGCATCACATAGCAGCAGCGCTTTTAGAAAGAATAATAGAACATGGATGGAAGGACTGTGATCATAGAGAGAGCCACAGTTGAGAACACCAGCCTCTTAAAGCTAAAGAGGGCTGAGGACAACTGTGGCTGAAGTGCAATAGGCTTATTGTTGGGTACATAATAATATCAGGGCCTTGGATGTTGCCATGCAAAAAGAAGCAGTTCAACAGAGCCTCTGCTCAAGATGATTTTGTGTTGTCGTTCACTGTTACTTGTGCTACACACAAGTACATTGAGACATACAGTACATTTTTGCTTTCATGCTTTCACAGAAACACACACACACACATTTACAAATCAAGACTTGGTTAGTCTCCAGGTAGCCTATGTGGCAAACCACCCACAGCCTGTTCTAAGCGGCTGTAAATACTGACCAATTTGTGGGTTTAATTGCAGGTCCTGTCTTAGTTGGCCTTCAGAGACTCTACAGTAATGAGTAAGGGTACCAACCTGAGCCCCCTCACACTAACAGCGGGGTTCTTCTCAACCTGACCCTAAGAGATGGGGGGGGGGTTATGTAAGAGTGTTGTGCCTGAGCTTGTGTTTTCAGGCATCTACATGCTTCTGTGTACTTACAGTTTATGAACTCTGCCTCCGCACAGGCTCTGGTGAATCCCCAGCACCAGACCTTGGGTTAATTGGAAGGGCTTGCATTCTCTGTAAACAGCATGCTTTAGTCATTGGGGTCATGTTCCTGGATGGCAGAGATAGGAAGACGATCTGCCCTAGCCTCAGGCCTTCTGCCTGGCAACACTGTGGTCTTTTCGTTAAAAGGCTTCAAAAGGAATAGATTTTAAAAAGGGAGATGGTGGAGAGAATTGGAGAATAATCGGTTAGTATTTATCATGATTGCACATTGAACTTTGATTGTCTAGAGGGGGGTTCCTTGTTAGAAATTATTTTTATTCATTTCTGTTCTTTACCTCAAACATTGAATTGATTGGTGTTTTTCTCTAGTTATCTGGGAGATGGAAGATTTCACCTCGAGTCAATCATGATTGCAAACCCAGATATCCCTGCCTACAGGTATTGTGAAACAAAGTGCCACTGTTTGTCTTCAAAAATTTTAATTTCTCTGTCATTTATATACTGACAAAATCTTATCCACACAATTTGGGAGCAACCGAAATATGTTAATGGAATAAAGGAATCTGATTGCAAAAGCTAAACTAAGGAGAAAAGTAAAGTATTTTAAATTGTTATTAAAATACTCACAGGAATGTTTTATACGTAGAGGAGTTTTTTATAATGCTATTCATGTTTTAAAAATCCCTTGCACTCATGATCGCTCGCCTTATTACAGTGTCATGATAACATTTTGTTAGGATGAAGTTCTGTTTTGATGAGATCTTGTTTGTATGCAAAGTAAAATTGTATTGTTATAGACATATGCACTGTTGCACAAATCACAGGTCTCTCTCATAAACAAGATTCTAATCTCAAGTGAACCCCTTGTACTGGAGAAAAGGAGATTAGATGCTCAGAAATACCTCCATTTTCCCAAAGATACACTGACTCCTGTCATACTCGATGGCTTTTATGATTGGATTTTTTTCATCTTTTTTTGCTCTTCTGTCCTGAATATAAAGATACCTGATCAATAGATGGTAATGTGTATAATAAGGTTTGTCTGTTTATGTCTATGCACACATTCCATTCACATCTGGGTTTTTTTGCCTTTTTCTCTCTGTTTTCGTTTATAGATATGACCCTTACAGCAAGGTTTTCTCTAGGGAGTACTATGACCACGAGGCCATGCGTGCCTTAAGGCTTCAGGCTATTGACAAAGCTCGTTCAGCCCAGAGATGGGGTCTGATCTTGGGCACGCTGGGCCGACAGGGCAGCCCCAAAGTCCTGGAGGTGAGAGTGCAGCATCTTCTCAACGTATCTACATGTCCTGAAGCCACCTGTGCAATGATTTGTAATATTTTTCAGTGTGAGTTTCTCTGACAAATGATTTGGTGACATGAAGTAATATTAGGACAAGCAGTCTTCACACTGGGAGCTTGTTATTTCACATTTAGTACAATGTAGCCAAACAGCCACAAAAAATGTCTATCCTTGATCCCACTGTTGGCCTCAAGCTTGGCTTTATTGGAGTGTTCCTGCTAGAGATGTAAATTTTAAGCAATTCCTTGTATCGGTTTGGCAAAATAATTGAGAAATAAACAACCATAAATAAGTATTCAAAAGCTTTAAAAAAAAATACTGCAGAAAAATCGATGCTTTTCTTCAGTGAAAGCTTTTTACAGCACTTTTCCAGGAAACTGAGAATTTGAATCAAATTAAACTGAAAAATTCCATCACTCAAAATTGCTGCCGTGTAATAATCCTGTGAAACCTCGCATCCTTTTAAAACGTATACGATTTTGAATTAGGTAACATTAACCATTCACGACTCTGATCAAAGTTTCTCTTTGTATATAAGTCACACTTTTACCAACTATATCAACATTTGGCATAAGTTCAGCAACTGAAAATAATCACTGTCCATTAGGTGCAGACTCAGAAGTGAGAACCTCAAAGTCTTTGCAAGTATGAGCTATTTCCACACAAGTCTGTCTGGGAGTGCCAATCAATTGACCGAGAAGCCCTCTCTGGTCACTCCTAACGCAAAGCTGCTTTCCCCTTCACTGCCTGATCTGTATTGTTCTCTTAATTCTTTCTTCTTTGTTTTATATACCCACATTTTGTTTTTCTGTAGTATTGTGTATTTTTCTTTGTATATTAGTTTTGCCATCTTCACATCATCATGTCTGAAATTAATATACATTACATTATGGTAGAATGGATGGATCTCGATTTGAACGCTAGATGTAAAAGTTTTTAAGCCACACCAATCCTAGGTTTTATAAATCAGATGTAAAAATGCCAACCAGATTAAGAAGTGTAGTCTCCGCTAATCTCTCAAGTAAGGGGACAGTCCTATCTGTGATAAGAGCACAGTTGTAGAAATGTCTCATGATACTCCCAAGGACAGTAGATAACAGCCAATACTCATACCTTTATCTCACCAAAAGAACATTTCTTCACTTGGTTTGGCTGCCTTCTGCATCCCTGAATAAACACCTCACCAAAACTTCAAAGGCAGAGGAGCAGAGTTCCTTGAACAGGCTAAACAGTTTGATTTATTAATAAATTATATGAGGCCTGGTACCCAAGGGGCCTGATCCAGCTCAGCCTGAGGAAGCAAAGTAGGGGCAGCTCCATGCCTCAAGTCAAAGATGCCAGATAGGTGTGGGGACCCACTGAGGATCACTGTTTTTCCATATAGAAAAAGTTGGTCATATGACTGTGTCATGCAGTGCAAGGCTCTGACTGGTGTTTGCTCAGCCCGTTGTTGAACCTCAGTTTCAGAAGGACCAAAGCGTATTCCCTCCTGTTTGGCGAACAATGGACTAGCCCTTTCACTTGCCAGGAAGGGTCATGGGAGGTTTCTGTAGCCTTAAGGTTTATGATTTTACCCTTCATGATGTCTTGTGGAGTACTTCAAGAGAGTGAGAGCTGAGTGAGACCTCTCCTACAGTTTTGAGCTCTGGGTAAAGAATGAAACAATGGGATTCTGGCCATGTGCACCCAAACTGAATTTCCTTCAATGCATCAGGGCACATAGTAAAAGGTTGAGGAGACAGAACATCCATAAGAAGGTTGGAGTAGTACTGTTGCTCTTTTGGGAATCTAATCCAGATGTTTCCCTGTGGAAACATTTGGCCTGAGCCAACGGGACAGAGACCCAAAGGGAGCCCCAGAATATGGTACAGGGATTACACATCTCAATTTGGCCTGAGAATGCCACAAGGAGCTGGAGGACATGGCTGAGCTGAAGGATTTGTCTGCTACCTTCCTTAACTTGCTCTCACCACAATGTAGACTTGTGTAAGCAGAAGAAAATGGAGGGATGGATATATGAGGCTTCAGAAACTGAGAGCTGGATAAGATAGTCTTTCTGCTAAGATTGAAAGTAGAGCAAAAACTTTGGGATGACCGTAGATAGGATTACTTAGTAAGTATTGTATCTGTGTGGGTGGAAGTCATGGTCTATGTGATTTGCAACTTATCATTGGATGCAATGGAGTTTCACAACCCTAGAGAGAATTGTGTTTGATGTTTGGATTTCCAACCTTTCCATTGGTCCATTTACTTTACTTCTTTCTCTTTCTAGCACCTGGAGTCAAGGCTTCAGTCACTGGGCAAGAACTTCACTCGAGTGCTGCTGTCTGAGATTTTCCCCAGCAAGCTGGATCTTATGCCAGATGTAGATGCGTGAGTATTAAGATACACTCACATACACTAACGCACACCCAAATTAGGCCATGTGCTATTCATTGTATAAGAACTGCTTGGCTGTGGCAGATGAAGTAAAAATGATGGCCCATCTACTCCTAGCTTTGCAGAAGCCAACCCAAATTTTGTTAACTCAGTTTTTGCTACAGAACATGAATGCGGAGAACAAATCAAGCAGCTTATTTAGGGTTGTGGCTGTAGCTGGTTTTTTGACTGATCCAGTCGCTTGCAAAGACATTTTGATACATTCGCCACGACAACACCCCCCGATGCTTTTGAGCCATACCACAATGCATGAGGCATTATGGGGCAAGGCTAGGATTCTCCCTTGTGCAGTATAAGTTTACCCTTTTATTTTTTTTACTGTAAAGACTTTAAGAGCCTCTTATACGTTTATTTAATAGGTTTCCCATATTCACATGCCATTGCTTCCTGCTACATAAAAGCTGAGATTACTTTCATTGTCTTCTATACGTCATTAAAATACTTCTTCCTTTTTCTCACCTCTCATTTCCTGATTCTTAATCACCTCTTAGTCTTTTTGTTATAAAGAAGTGGTCATTTATCTTTCACATTATGGATCCTGGCAGAGCTACTATGATCAACAGCAAGTAGTCACCTAAAATTTTCAATCAACAAAATTTGCAATGTATTCTGTAAGCATTATTGCACACATAATTGCGGAGTCAGCATAATTTGCATGTGCAATCTATAACAAGGAGCCTGCAAACAGTAATTTAGACTGTACAGCTTCGTAAACAAAATTGGCATTCATGTCTTGGTAAGATTTCACAGTTTTGCCTTTGTAGCAAAAACAAATAGACCAGCGTAATGAACTTAGACTCTTGACAAAGTTTCCTCATCTTTGACTCACAGGGCATAGAAAGATGAATTTTATACACGAATAATCTATTAAAGTGCTTACTTTTCACTCTGTGCTTTCACAACAAGGTGAGAGTATAATAAAATCTAAAAAAAATAAATAAATTAGGCTTGCCCTTGGTCAAGATTTTTTATTTATTTATTTATTTTACCTTTAGGCTTCAAATTCTATTTTATCATCTTACCATGATTTTAAAAACATGTTGCCTTACCTGAAACCAAGGAAATTGTGAGCACATCTCACATAAAATACACCTAGTCATTCCCCTATGTACTATGAAAATTATTGGTGAAGTGTGATGGTATTGATGCACAGGTAGATCACGTCATTAATACATGTTCCTTATAATCACAGTGGCACTGAAATATGCTCTGCCAATTAATGCTGTTTTCCAGCCCGGCAACACCCATTACTGTATTCAAAAAAATGAACTCCTCAAGTCCCTTCAATGAAATGTCAAGTGCTCAGGCTTCGAGCTGCAGTTTCTCTAATTTATCTGACTTCAAACCAGAAGAACAGAGGTGAAGATGGACAAGGGTTTAGAGCGAAACTGATGTGCAACAGCTCAAGTCACACTCACACGAGTAGAGGCGCTTACACAGTCACACACATACAAACCCTCCTCACGCTCCCTCCGATTGGCCTCTCACTGTGGAGTAATGAGAGGTGTGATGTGTGAGGGAGGAGTGGGTGAGAGAGGGGCAGAAGGTCTGTGAGAGATTGAGAGCGAGTGTGTGAGAGAGAGAGAGAGAGAGAGAGATGCAGAGGTAGTGTAGGGGGCTGTGTTTGGAAAGCGAGTGATCATTGTAAAAGCAATTTTTATCTTTGTTTTTTGGCTCTCCTCTTCAGACTGACGTATGAGTGGAACTCCAAAATTATGTAAGTCAGGCACGATTCACCCAACCAAAACAAACCCTCATTACAGACCTAAAGCTTTTGAACAAGGTCTGTTTCAGTAGCGTTTATAATATTCATCTCAAGAAAACCAAAACAAAGAATATGCATGTATATCAGATAGGATTAACTATACGCTTTTATACTCAGTTGCCAGTTTATTAGGTACTCCTAGCTAACTAACTGCCCTGTTATAAATCCTATATCGTGACAGATGTTTCTAATATTTAGTCTTCCCTCATTTAAACTAATGGGCTGGACAAAATATTAGAAACACCTCTCAATTTAACAGAACACAATTTAATAACATCACTAACTATAGGCGCCAAAATGACCATAAAGTTGAATCAGAACCTCCCTTAAATACAACTAGAAACAAAAACTGAACATTATAACCACATGAATGTAGAATCTATTGCAGGGCCGTTGTATTACACTGCATTAGCTTTAGCCAGGTGTACCTAATAAACTGCCGACTGAGTGTATATACATCAGAATGCGCTGCAACAGCAATTTTGTCGTTGTACTATTGAAGGCTCGGGCTGGGTTTCATTTGAAAAAATTCAGCACTAGTGTCAACACAATACCTCTTCAAAGAATAAGAACAGTAAGAATCTGAGGAAGCATTTGATGCCAGCTTTTAGTCACTGACAATTTTTGATTTTTTTTTTTTTTTTTTTTGATACCAAAAAAGTATGAAAGTTCAGTTTCCAACTATATTGGAGACCATTACATTTATTCATCTTAATGGTGTTTTTGTAAATGTAACATTAAAAACATTTATGTGACATAAAAGTAACATTTTTTTAAAAAAAAAATGTTTTTTAGTGTTCCTTAATGAGTCTAGGTTAGAGCTGAAAGTGGACATTGAAGGTTCACTTTGGAAGACATAACATACTTACAACATTGTTTACATCATTAAGCATAGGTGTTTATTCAAATGAGATTAGACAACAGTGGGTAGATTTCTTCTGCTAGTACTTTGGCATTTCATTCTTTATCAGCCGCTTCATTTTTTCTCTGTTTTATTTTTTCCCTCACTGCTCATAATAGAGAAAAGAGGCTTCCTACATGAGGCTACAGTAGACATTACAAACCACCAGTTGGTTGAAGCTGTGTTGAATATAGCTATGTTGTAGGAGGAATAGAAGGAACGAGAGAGGGGGAGATTGCGCAATAGACAGCGGGGAGGTAAAGGACGCATTAGTGCTCAGTATTAGCGGACACAGCACACTGTACAGAGCCCACCCCCAGGCTTTCTCTGTCATTAGCCACACACATACTCACTCATATAAAAAGAGAGAGGCACTATTAGCATATGCTCTTAAGTGTGTAATTGGGCTGTCCCCAAGCAGGTTTTAAACTATTGTACAGATATCTGCACCCCACACACTAAACGCAAATGCCACCCAGTGCATTGCAGCCTTTTATCTTTCTGTTTCAATTTTCATTTTTGACTAGATTGCAATGAAATTGTTTGTTTTTAACTCAATTCAATTTGCCGTTAAAGGTGAACACTTTCCATTCTCCTGCAGTGCTGAAAGGTTAATTGTTCTTGCTTCTGGCGGTTCAAGACTGAGAGTGTAATTGAAGCAAAGCCATGCAGGTGGAGGTCCTCCTAACAGTGTCAGGATGTAATGGGCCACAGCAGGTAATGCAGCGAAGCCTGGGCTGGAGCTCATATTGCATAGTAGCGCTAAATGTCATGAGGTCTTACCTTTATATAACACAGCATAGTCCTCACCAGTCCTGCATCCTGGTCCTCTAATCCTTATACAATATGTCTCTTTTTGTTGAAGGGTTCTACTTTCCACTAAAGTAAACAGATTCTTTAGAGAAGGACTGGAGAGACAAGATATCCATCAAACTTTTATTAATTCATTCTTTATTTCATTTAATCCTTGCCTGGGAATGTTTTTGAAGTTGTGAAACAAGGCTCAACTGCCAGAGAAAAACCCCTCCTCTTTCCTCCAGCTCTCTCTTTGTTTCACTGCACCCCATGATGTTTGTGCTCTACTGTGCTGGCTAGATTTAAGACCACATAAGGGCTGGAAATACAATTTGGGCAGCGTTTTGGGGGCAATACCTGGCTTGGCACCATGTATTTTACTGAACTGCACCATTCAGTCAGTCTCTGTGCTAATATTAGAAAAGTCCTCTCCGGCTCTGTGTGCCAATCAACTATCTGCTCCTCAGGAGGGATCCTCTCTGCCTCCCCTTTCATGCTTTCTGTCTTAGCTTCCTCTCAGACCCTCCTCTCACTGCTAGCCCCAAGGATTTTGTCTCGGTGTCCTTATTAATTACCCTCCCTCTTTTAACCACTCCGAGCATTCTTTTCACTTAATTCTACGGATGTGCACATATATAGATACACTATACACAGATGTGTACATGCACTTCTGCTGTATATATCTACTCACATTCATCTGCACGCACACATGCAAACTGTCAGACTTTCCTCCTGTAATTATTTCCTTCTTCCTGTGTGTATGGGCTAAGGCGGTACTGATACATGGGCAGTGTTTGGCTAGGTAATGGGCTCCAGTTATGAATAAAAGCTGATGGACTTAAAGGTCATATTTCAGATTCCATTTCGCCATCTAAACTCAGCAAAAAATAGGTCGGAGGAGATTGGTGCTTGGTGCAAATATCTCTGACTCAGCTGGCTCTCAAATTAGTGGAATGAATAAGAATTCACTCTTTGGGGGGAGACATTAAAAAAAAAAAGTGTTATTTGAAAATGAGAAAATGCCATGCGTTTGCCCAGAGGGGGTATAATATTTCTGTGAGAGAAAGCATAGTGGAGCAAGATTTAATGGTGCAATCAGTTTTGCAGTTGAGAAACTGTGTGAAAGTTAGAAAATGAAGAATAGACAGATGGGGAATTTGACGCAGTAGATTAGACATGAAAGTATTCAAGCGATTATCGCAAGAGTTTTTTTTTCTTTTATGTGGTTTCCATCTATGCCTCTGCACTCTCTTATACTCCTTTGCTTGAATCTCAAACAGGTATATTCTTATTGACATTTTCCTACTGTACATCCAGCGTTATCTCCAGGGCTTTTATATGCACTGCAGCTCAATTCATATTTGTCAATATTTCTGACGGAGCTCTATCATTAGGATTAGGGACAAGGGAGGGTCTGCTCCCTCAGTGGAGATGGAGCTGTGGATAGTATTGATCTCTGAAAGCTAACCCCCGTAGCCCCGGCAGCCTCTCTCCGTCTCCATTTTCCCATTGTTCATTTTTCCCTCCAGCTGTTTACATCCACGCCCTCCTCATTCCTCTCTCACGCATTTTCCAGAGTAAACACTTTGCTCCCTGCCAATCTTCCTCCTCTCTACTTCCCCTGTTCTCTCTTCTCTTCTTGCTTGTGCCCCCCCCCCCCGTTTGCTTTTAGTCTCTATCGCTGTATAACTGTGTCGTCCCCTCTCTTTTTTGCTCACCCCCCTCCCAAAAAAACACCCACCACCACCACCACCCTGTCTGCCAGCTATGTAGGCTACCTCCGTGGAGACCGGGCTGGTGCGCCTTTTTTATTCACACTCACCTATCCTCTTCTTCTTTTCTTTCACTGCATTTCCTCTTTTTTTCACCCCTGTTCACTTTTTTCTTTGTTTTTCTGTTTATGCCTTCTGCAACAAAGCCTGCCCCCTCCACCGCCACCACAGAATCTTCCTCCCTCTCTTTTCAGACTCCCTCTTTCACTGGCTGGCTATGCATTCAGACAGTGTAGCGTGGCTGTCTTTAGAGCTGTTGCAAATCAGGACAGATCTTTCCAACAGATGCTGGAGTCAGGTGGAGGGAGACTCCCTTCTCGACCCGTTGCATCACATATCAACATGCAGCATGGAGTCGCAGATGTGCCCTGCCTGACTAATAGGATCTTGGTCTCTCGCCCTCTCTGACTGCTTCTGTTTTACACATTTGTACTCAGTCATGGATGTACATTTGAGTACAAATTTGTACCTTGTGTTTCCTGCAGGTGGGTCCAGATTGCTTGTCCACGCCTTTCAATCGATTGGGGCACAGCCTTCTCCAAACCCCTGCTGTCTCCATATGAGGTAAGCATGCACCTTATAGTCTCTAAGAAAGATCACAGCTGTCACTTGCTTATCAGAGGAGCCTCATGCATTGCACGCACACACACACACACACACACACACACACACACAAACCTTCTGCCAGTCCACAGATCCCTTAACAGATTTCCTGCTTAAGCTTTCATCAAAGTACAGGCGATAGGGAAACTACTACAGTGTTAAAGTGTCGGGAAGTGTTGGGAAGGGTTAGTGAATTGGTATAGGTCTCATCAAGGCCTGCTTGTGCTGGATATGGAGAAGCACACCTCCTCCTCTCCAACCTTCTTTCTCTCCCTCTATCACTGCTATAAAGCACACCAGCACACAGACGCATAAAACCGCGTGAGCAGCAGACTAGTTCCCCCTACTGGCTACAAGAACACACAGTCCCCGCTCTTGCAGTTGTCTTGTTTTTTGTAAAGGGAGAGAGATACATCGGACAGCAACCCATGAAGATCCATTTCAAAGCAAGTGTTTGTTTGTGTGCCGCTGCAGCTGGTGTAGCAACAGGCAATCTTTGTGATGGGTTTGGCAGTGTTATGTGCGATTATGTTACTTTGTTACTGGTCAGGTTGGCATTTGATGTTAACTATTAATTAATTCAATGATTTTCCTCAAAGGTGTGCTGCTGATTTGAATCCTGGTGAAAAGGCTGCAAGTCTTGAATATTGGATTTTGATTTGAAATGGTTGGTGTTTTTCTCCAACTGCGCATCTTTGTGCACTGCTTGTGCTGCACATATGTTTCAGGATCAGGCCATTAAGAATAATGATAGCATTCACCTAAGAAGAAAAAGTGATGATTATTTTGTTTTGTGTTTGTGTTGTTTTTGTGTCCTGTAATGGCGCATTTGAAGTCTGAAATTCCCGTTGTAATGAGGAAAGCAGCAATCTGTTTTCTTAAGCCCTTTGTGCTACAGCTCACTTTGCTCTCCCCGCCAGCTATTTGGGAACAATGTCTGTGCATTTAAATAATTTTCAGCTGCACTTGTGTGAATATGTGTGCTTATGTGCGGTTGTGATAAGTCTTAATTCACCCCCATCTCATACCTATGAGTGTTATATGTCTCAGAGCACTGTGCTTTTCACTGTGGCATTTAGAATGAAGATGAAGAGGAAAGAGATGGGAGGGTGGAGTGAGCAAGGAGAAGGTTGGAGGGTGGGGGGGCAGCAGCATTTATTTTCAGTGCGTCTCATGTTATATTTATAGTCAATAAGACACACTTGGCTCTCCTGTCAGAGCAGGGATTAGCAAGAAAAGCTAGCTTCCACAGAGAGAGGCAGTTGGTGTGAGAGGGGAGAGGAGGAGAGCAGTGGGTAAAAGCTAGAGAAATGAGAGGCGGGTGGAATAAGGACAGAGGAGAGGGCTGTATCAGAAGGATGTTTGGGGAAAGGAAAGACAAAAAATATGACAATGAAGGATTTATCCCAGTATACAGTTTGTTTGATTAGGAGGAAATACTATGGGATTTAGTTTATCCATTTATTGTATTTTTAATAGCTGGATATGAAGGAAAAAAAGTTATGTTATTATTTTGTTATACCTGAAAGACACATACACAGAAATCAGATATCTGCTACATATTACCTTTCTTTTATCCTTTAATGTTGCTTGTTCGTATGAAGCTATAAAAACATGTTTAGAGGGATTGTTGTAGTCCTGTTTCTATGAAAAGATGCAGCCAGTATGTAAGAGAATACTACCTTGTCAGTGTTGGTACACACCATGCTATCAAAAAGAACAACATCAGCGGCACACAAGCTGTGTAACAGTGATGAATTATTTCCCACTAGAAGAGAGGTTTCATCACGTTGGAGCTACATTTTGTTACTTTTGAACTAATTTCTCCAATGGGACAAATGGCTTTTTTTTTTGGAATTTTATAACATTAATATGACTTGTTTTCTCATCATATTTCCATACATTATCTAAATCATCCCAAACTACATGCAGCTAAGGGTAGCTCTTGACATCTGAATAGTTTGAAAGATGGATGGCTGTTTGGATAAATTAATAAGTGAACAATCCCACAATTTGTTCTTTCATTCAGCACGTTTGTTTATTCATCTGTTCAGTCATTCAGCTGCTCATTCTTTCATTCACAATCAGTATTCACAAGCACTTCTCTTCCATATGGAGCAGTCTGCACTTAATGTCACAGCACTGTCATGCAAGCACTGTTGCTCTCCTCTAGCAGCTGTTATATCATGCAGTGCTGCTGCATAGGGATAACATGACAACTCTGCCTGTTATCAAAGCTTAACATTATGACACCTGTCTTGTCTGTATAGTCGGTCTGTCGCGTCTTCTCGTCACTCGGTGGTTTCGCGCAGCTGGTTTGCCCAAAAAACTCCAAATCCAGTACTAGATAACTGGAAAAAAACAGCAGAATTGTGTACCATAGCACCTCATAGGGTGCTGGTATTGCATTTTTAGCTTGTCAAGTTTCTTGTTCTTTTTTCGTTTTTACACGATATGTCATTATCTGTCTATCTTTCTATCTCTCAGGCAGCTGTGGCTTTACAGGAAGTAGGCTGGAAGGAAGTCTACCCCATGGACTTCTACTCCAATCAGAGCCTGGGGCCGTGGGCACCCAACCACCCTGACAATCAACCTGCGCGGCCCACTCGCAGACAAGGCCAGGTGAGCAGGGTTGGGAGATGAAAGAATGAATGACAGAGGAAGGAGAAGGGAGGGAGAGGGAGGGAGAAGAAAAGCTGGTAAAGGGTGAAACCACACTGTATTCGGCATGTGTTGGCTGGTTTTTATCAGTATATCGCCACACTGACACCCAGTGGCAAAATGACAGCAGGACATGCATCTGGATATCTCTATTAAAGGCGTGGTTATGACCTTGACCTTGATGTGCATCATAAATTTTCTCATTTATTTAAAAAATAAAAAATATATTCAGTCAATTGCTGCTTTGTGAATGCGCGCTACAATAGCCATATTTCTCCATATTACCACTAATCTGTCTGAGGTAGGTACTGTCACTATTCCAAGTGTTAATGCTATCCCACTGCCTGCCTGCAGAAGCAAGGCTCACGGCCAGCTCTTCCTACCAAGCAGTGTGGGCAGACCCAGTGCACCCCCTGTGGCTGTCATGGGGAATAGCACATCACGACCAGCGCTGTATGTGACTCGTCCCGTGCCTGCCAGTGCCTCTGCCTCTGTTAACGGCTGGAGGGAGGTCAGACCAGAGGAGGAGAGCGGATATTTGTCCAGACAGTCTATGAGCAAGCAGAGCTAAAGCCCTGGGAGCCCTCAGGCCCTCCTCAAATGGATTACCAGCCATAAATAATCCCTCATTTTACAGCACAGCAGATCAAACCAAATTCATTGCTCTCATTCACATTTTTGGCATGAATTCTGAGCTCAAAATACTGTACATGCAACAGAGAGAATAGCTTTTGTGTTTGAGCTCACACATGTTCATGTGAGTCAAATCTCTATGAAAGCGCTGCTCTCTGCGTAGGAATTGTGCAGGAATTCTTCCCGCAAATGGGAATTGTGTGGGCCTTTCTTTAATTCAGACACGGCTTTTGTGATTGTTAGAGAGACAGAGCACGCGAGATGACCTTGAACACGTTGTATGGAATTAAAGTGTCTGTTAATGTGGGTTGCTTTAGACAAACGCAATCCACTTGTCCTTGGATAAAGCACTGCATTTTGGTGTACATTCAAATAAGTTTCCCCTTCATACTCTATTTCAAAGATAGTCACAGATATATTGTATAAAGCACTTTATTTGATGTACATTACTATACGGGACTTTTCACACGAGCACTCTACTGAAATGTATATAGTAAAAATGTGATAGATTATGACAGGACATTGTTTCTCTTTCTTGCTTTTCTAGTTGAACTCTGAAACAATAAATCAGAAATGGAATCCTGCTTTTTGTGTGAGTGTTTTTCATAAATGCAGTGCTGTGCTGAAGCAATGAGCCTATTTTTAAGGCTGAGGAGTATGAGTTCCTAGATGCAGGCGGTGCTAGTCACGACTGCTCTCCATCCTCATTGTTTATTGATGGAGGAGTCTGTCAATAAATAAATAAACACTATTGCTGTTTGGCTGCCACAGAAGAAACTGATTGACAGCAGCATACCATGGCCTCGGCTGATCCCGAGAACTTGTGAACCTTCCCCAGGTTGCAGCACATTGTCTCAGGTGGGTATGAGCTTCTGTGAGTTTTGTTTTTGCCTGCAAGTACGAGGCATCTCTGGTCAGATCCTCTCTCTGCTTTCCACTATCGTATCTCCTTGGCAACAGAGACCAGTGTGATACAGCCCATCCCGCCAGATGTCCCATCTCATGATGTTTCACGCGTGTCCGACTAGTGGCTGTTATTTTGAAGAGCTCAGTAGTTGCTACAGTAGTGTGTGATGTACAGCGGTCAAGAATAAATTATTGGACAGCAGAGGTATCTCCCAGCTGTTTGATTTATTTTTTGGCACACTGTATCAAGAGCAAGCGGGAAGAAGATTGATAAATCTTTTCCCTCCATCTAGAGTGCAGTTTTTAATCTCACAGCCTAAAGATTTGTTTTCCTTTAAATATTACAGTAGTAAAGAGGATTTTTTTTCAAAAAATGTTCTCACTGGCAAGACATACCCTTTGTGTGATATGGTCAGAAATTAAACTGTTTTGAAGTCTAAAGTCAGATAGAGCCCTTATTTCATTGCTATAAGAAATCTCGATACTTTGATGTACTCAACTGTAAAATATTTGATCAGCCAGAACATTAATATGTAAATATATATGTATATATGTATGTGTGTGTGTGTGTGTGTGTGTGTGTGTGTGTGTGTGTGTGTGTGTGTGTGTGTGTGTGTGTGTGTGTGTGTGTGTGTGTGTGTGTGTGTGTATGTGTGTGTATATATGTATTAGTATATGTATATGTATGTATGTGCTTATATATGGGCGTGTGTGTATATATATATATATATATATGGGCGTGTGTGTGTGTGTGTGTGTGTGTGTGTGTGTATATGAGCATATGTGTGTGTGTGTGTGTGTGTGTGTGTGTGTGTATATACACATATACACGTATGTATGTATGTATATGATCTGATACTGATCAGTGTATCTGGTATGTGTCAAATTGTATTAAACAAGTAACGTTTCTGTTTGGCAGATCATGTTCATTTATCGTCGTGGGGATCAGATTGAATATATTTAGTTTTGCGTGTATTATCTGAACAATACATTATAATTCCTATTCTCACTCTCATTCTTATTGCTTATTGTTTATTTGATGATTGTAACCTTGGCAAATACTCTCTCATAGATCTATGTTAAAAATTATAAAATAGAGAAATGTTTACTCTTATAATTCGTAACATACATAATACAGTTATGCAAATAATTGCTACCATTTATAACAGTATCACCATTAAACCCATCAGAATAGAATTATCTAACAATCAAACATATGGCATACCAACATTAAACAAATGACTGACCTGCATAAATATAATATTTGAACTTCCCCACGTCAAGTCAAATGCTTATTTTACAGGCTTGTCTTCAAGAACAGCCTCTTCGGTTGCTTCTTTAAACATATGTTGTTAAATTATTGCCACATTAACTATTCCTGTGAAATAAAATCAGCTTAGCTAACCCCCTCTGTGTAAAATATAGAAAAAACAAAATGGTGGAGTTGCACCAAACCTCCTGAACTATAAAAGTGAACTGCTGAGAAGTTGTGTGGAACACAGTTACTTGATTCGGCTCATGGAAGCAAACTAGTAGGGGAGTTAGACCTGAAAATTAATGACGCTGTGATCCACAGATCTTTTTTAAGTCTGCCAGTTGCAGACAGACGGCTGCATGAGTCATATAAACCCTAGTCAGTCTAGCCCGCTCTCTGATTCATTACCAGCCATGCCAACCATTGAGTGACCACTAGGTGGTACTGTTTGTATAGCTTATTTGCATCCCGTGAGGCATTCAAGTCACACAATGTTCACTGTAGAAGGGGCTTCGTTGGGCATGGCAGCATGTGTTTGAGTGCGTGTGCTTGGCAGAGTGCAAATACCCAGTGTGCGTTTGTAACTGGTGTGTGCAATTGTTTCCAGATGTGGTAGGAATGTGACTCCGCTCTCCTTCATCCTCCTTGGCACCCCGTCCCTTCCCTTCTCCCCCTGCACCCCTCCCGCACTCAATGCGTTTGCCGTCACACTTCCTTCGCCATCAGCACCCAATTTCCGATCCTGAGGGCACAGCTCGCCACAGAGAATTTGTGACATGCTTGTTACGGCCGCTATAACTTTGCAGGGGTCACGGGTTTGAGCCTGTGCTTAGCATAACAGGTGCTCAGGTCACATACTGCTCACAGTGATATCGATATACCCTATCTGCATGGTCAGCTGGTTGGCGTTGGTGCCCGGCCCTTGTTTGCGTAGCCTACAGCAGTAAGCAGTGATGTGAATCAAAAGCTGTCGATTAGTGCACCCTACAAAAACCACACATCATCAAAAATCCAGAGGAGTTGATTCAAATGCCACATTTTCTAAGTACATATGAATCATTTCCCTGAGTTAATGTTTTTCTGTGGCTTTGTTTGCTACCTGTGCGCACGAACAAAACTGTCAGCACCTATGATGTATTTAGTTGTTTATTTCTCTGACCAGGGAAAGGCTGAGTCACGGCAGTCTCCCACTGTCCCCTCCTCTCTTTCATTGTCACTGACCCTGCCTGTTCAACCTTCCTGCATTTCAGGCATGTTAACATTTCCCCCATGCTAAGTAAATGCATTAACCCGAGCTTTTATCATAGTTTAGCATTCATTCACTTCTCATATGTTTGTTATTATAACTAGGCTTTTCAGTCCAAAAGGCTAACCAAGCATAGATAGAAAAGACACAAGTTTTGAAATATCTTTTATGAGTCATGGCATTACAATAAAATAAAAAGAAGAGGAGGACATTTGTTTCGCAAGTTTATTTCTTGCATTTTTTTGTTTTTTCCATCAGTGTAGCTGTGAGGCACATTGTGACTTCAGACAGCCACATGTGACTGGGGCTGAGCTGGGGAAGGAGTGGCAGCAGAGGACATGCACAGTATATAAGATCCAAACTGGTTGAACAGAATTCTTTATTTCATTATCTGCTCCTCTCTCTGTGTATTTCTCTGTTTTTCGTTCTTTGTTCTTCCTGCCATTCAACCTGGATTACATTAGAAAACTGAACAGACATAACGACAAAAGACGACCGATTTGGTTTAACATGCCTGTATTTACATCTGTCGAGACACTCTGTAGGTGGGTGAGAAAATATTTAGAGAAAAATATGCAGGAAGAAAAAGTCAACGCTTGGCTGCAGAGGAATGGTGTTTGAAACATTTTTTTTGTGTGTGCTATGGCAATAATAACGGATTTCCGATGTGACAGTGCATGTGCAGTTTTGATTTCAGATGAAGTGCCAGGGAAGAAAAGCTGCTTCTTGTCAGTGTAAAAACTGTTTCTGCATGATTTGGGCATTTCACTGAAATTTTACTGAAGAGGTACAATCCATGCAGGTTTACAGAAAACCTGTCTTAGCTACGTTACACGGTACAGCGTGTCTAATCCCGAAAGTAGTGCATTCTTGACTAAACTGGGACTGAGCAGGCAAGCTTGACAAGTCTTTGCATCACTGATCTATAGTAGTGTGTCCTGCTGCCACATCTGGCTAGAGCAAATGAGACCTAGTACATAAACAGTGTAAAAACGACAGCAGCTCTCTTAAGGGGAAAATAAGAAGACTGAAGAGAGACCAACTTTGACATTGACAGCCGGTGGCACTTAAGTTAAAACTAGCCTAATTTAAAGTATTTCTTTGATTTATTTTTGGTAAAGTAAAGCGCTAATAACAGTGGAAATTAGAAGCTACGTATTTAACAACCCCCTTAATCTGCATCCCTGTGGAAATTTGAACAATAAATGGTTATGTCTACAGGCTGCTGACTCTGTGCATGTGTGTGGGTGAGAAGAAGCCTGGGCGGCCAAACACCAACGTGAAGGAAGGTTGCTAGAAGGTTGAATAAGAGTCTTCAGTGGGAAAAAAAAAATAAGTGGTGTAAAGAGATGACTAATTCTGCGTGGGAGATCAGCCTGTCCCTGATCATTCGGCCAAAAGCCACCCCAGCACAGGGCTGTCACAAAGTCACCTTCTTCCTCAACACAATCCGTCCTGCCGTGGATTGTCAGTGTTTTCCTCTCACTCTGTGATCTGTGTTTTCTTATTAATTCATTTAGATATTGCTTACTCGGTCTAGTGGGATGTGGCTAAGTGGAAAACAGGTAAATTCAAAGGGTTACTGATTTTAATTTGTTGCTTTACTTGCAGGCTTTTTTGCCTCTTTATAATAGCGTGATTCATGTTGTGAGGGGCCATTGAAATCCATTAAAAACTTGAGAGAAGTTTTCAAATACGCAAAAAATGGATCTCTCAATACCTAATGTTCTTTTGCTAAATTCTTGAGATTCTTCTCTTGGTTTACACTTTAAAATAATAAATGTATATAAGCCTTCAGTAATCAAATAATTCATGATAAATTAAAGGCGCCCTCTGTACTATTGTATTGGGCTTTTACACAAACTAACCATCATCATTTCAAATACTACAAGCAGCCATATTCGGTGTATTTCCTGGAGTTTATCCACAATTTAGCCAGTTCAGTCCATTGCCAAATACCCACTGAACCCCGTGCTCTCTTCCCTTTAGTTTATCCAAAACCAAATGAATTTCAGTTCCTAAATAGAGGATGTAGTGAATCCTGAAGCTACTTGAGAACAGACTATGTCCC
Source organism: Xiphias gladius (assembly GCF_016859285.1). Taxonomy (NCBI): domain Eukaryota; kingdom Metazoa; phylum Chordata; class Actinopteri; order Istiophoriformes; family Xiphiidae; genus Xiphias; species Xiphias gladius. Next base: position 19,733,196 of record NC_053406.1, on the reverse strand, counting down.
GTTGATGTACCAGTACTTAATGATTAGTTCCTGGAGATCTGTGAATATGCATACTAACCCTTTTCTAAACGACTAGATTTAATGGCATTGATTTGGTCGTAACTATCGTTAACTATAACTATCAGCTGTTAAAATTTAAGTTGGTAAAAGCAGGGAGGAAATATGAGTCATTTGAGAGAGATGGTTGGTTTACCAACATACCATATAGTGTGGCTGTGTGAGCTAATAATCCGGCACATGGATGCGAATATTATTGCAAATGGCATTTGAACTGAATTGATTAATTCATTTTTCTTTTTGGAGGCTTCAGCTGTTTGTCTTGTGTCATTCATGAGCTAATGATTCTTTCCCAGTGAAAACTATTACTACTGTAACAATGATTAGGCATTGGTTTTGTGGCATTACCATCTGATATAGAGTTAACCAGAAAAACAACGAGTAAGAAACTTCCATAGCACTTTATTGTATTTATTCTTATATTATTTATTATTTTAGATATTTATCATTCTGATTTGTACCTTACTTTATAACCTTTGGTAACTGCTCAATATTTTGTAGACTTTATACTAAAAGGTTACAATCAAATTTGTTCTTCACAAACACTTGACATCTAAATATACAACAAAGCGTTTAGTCATTTATCCTGAGGTAAATGTTAGCCTTCTTATATAATATATATATCGATTTTATATTTTGTACATTTCATTAAACATTTGCTAATGTTTAGTAAAACAGTTGCCGTCGTGAAAAAGGCCATTATTTTAAAATAAATGCATAAGGCAAAGCTTTTCTTGACTGATAAAACATCTAATGTCAGTAAAATTGGTGTTACTGATGTGATAAAGTATGAGGATATAATTGGTAAAGCAAAGATAATAATGAATATTCATTTATGTATCATTAGTTTAGTCATTAAGTCATCGTGAGCTCATTGTTCACTAACTTGTAGGAGGTTTACCAGACAATGAGGACACCTTATTGACACAACATTGAACTTTCCCAGTGGTAGTCCCATTGTGTGAAAGTCAATGTGATGTTTGTTTTCTCTATTCTCAGGTAGACGAGAGGAGAGAAACCTAACAATTTAAGTACGCAAGGATTATTTTCTCTCTTATTCTGCTGAACTTGCATACCAACCAACAACTACATAGACACTGTTAAAGTTCATCCCTAGTGTTACCGGGAAAGGTCAGTTTGTGTAAACTGTGTAGCATAGAAGTTGTTCATGTAACCTCTGGGGGCAGCAGGTTTATACTGTGACATACAGAAGGAACTTTGTTAAATATCACAGTTGTGCCTGTGTTGATTCTTGAGTTTAAAAAAAGAAAACCCTTTTGCACAAAAAAAGACGAACTAAGGGACAGGGACAGATATATTGGGGCTCAAATGCCACAGCCATTTACTTTAGATGTGTAATTAGTTCTCCAGCGCAAGACCTCCTTATCTATACAGAATATTTTTTGTTACTTGAAATGTGAGGGCTAAAAATATTTATTCCCTTCAGATTACCTTGTAATAAGTGGAACACTTACCATTGTGAAGCCATTCAAAGTATCTTTCCACTTGAGAACAATGTATCATAAAGAGTATTGAGTCCCATTTTTACGTCATGCAGTTAATTAGTTTTCTCCCATTTGTTTTGGCACTGAAAGTTCGTTTTTCTTTTAACATCTGAAACACAGGCTTTGCCGCACATGTTAGCTTCATACCCTGTACAATATATTTGTGCCTTTTAATTAGCATTTACCTATTGCCAAAAACTGCTGAAGACTAAGAAACATATACTCAACCTTTTTGTGACCAGGTCAGTCACAGATATTAAAATCAGGCTGATTATAACCAGCGGTGGTGCCAAGTTTATGGTCTAAATCTTGGTCTCCGAACAGTAAGAGTTTATGTACTGCTGGAAAGGAGTTCAGTATGTAGAGTCTTACAGTGCAGAGACCAAGACTATTCATCTTCAGAAGAACCCTCGCCCAACGGATGGCAACTACACCCTCGGGACGAGGTTTTGATATGTCTGATGATCAATGTATTTAATTTTTGAACCCGTAGTTCCTCGTTGGGCAGGCTGCTGACGCGTCCTTGAACAAGACACTGAATCCCTTCCAAGTCCAAGGTAACTGCCTTGTGGCTGACCCTGAGGTTGTACTTCATTGGTAGAAAGCAATTCAAATCATTATTACCGACAAAGATACAAAGTTTCACGCGTTCATGATTAGTTAATTTATTGATAAGAAATTCTACATTACATGGGTATAATTCAGATATGCACGTACCGGAACACTGACATGGAAAATGAGTTCGGGAGTTAATTTTGTAGGAAAATCGAACTGAATAACCTGTAGAGCTACCCAACACGGCACTTTAACCATTTATAAGGAGTAGCAGGGTGCTCAGGGTGTTCCCTGAGCTCTTCTCCTGGCAGGAGTGTATCAGTTTTCACCTGGAGCGGACAGGTAGCCTCTGCCTGACACTGCTGTTCTGATACACCTTCAAAACACAAGATTTTCATCTGTACGTCAGGGAGTCTTCCCACCTCCAAGATAAGGTTATACTGGAATATTCCTTTTCAAATGTACAGCCGGTACGTGAAGTTTTTTTTTTTTAAGTTAAGTTTTTATTTAAGTTCAAATATTTTGTCCTCTAGATAACATCTCTGGTGTTTAAGGATTTCTACTTCTGTGTCCTTACTTATGGTCAGGTTCACAGAGCTCTGTTACATACAGTGTATATATACAGCCAGGTTGTTTGGTTTGTATTAGTTTGACCTATTTTTCATTGTACATCATGGATTTCTTACAACCAGGATCTGGGTCGATCGTGTTTTTTGGGGGGGTTTTTTTGTTATTTTGTTTATTTTTTGCTTTTCTTAATCAAATGAATTGCATAAATGATACACTCCACATCAACTGCTGTGAAATATTCTTTCTGTGGTTAAAACTACACTGCTGCAATTATTTTATAATTTTTTTGTCTCTATTCCTCTCTTGCTGATTCTTAAATATAGTGTGTCTTTTTTTTCTTTTTTCTTGTTTTTCTTTTTTTTAAACAGCTTGCTCTTTTGCACCGCTCTGGTTTAGACGTGCGTTTTGCCCCCTAGCGACCATGGCTGTAGACTGTTACCAGTGGTGCTGTTGCTACAGTAACAATCTAATGCCACGGTCACCATGGAGACAGCGGGAGAAATATGATTGGCTGTGGTAACCACTGACGTCCTCGGTGGTTTGATGATGATTGTGATGCAGCAGTCAGTAGTGCTGCGCTCCGAAGGGGGAACTTCACACAGTTACAGCAGCATCTTCCCACTCGTCTGAACTCTGAACAGCCACAAAGGTGAATTTTGCCACACAGAGCAGAGGTTTGCCAGACGTCAGTAGCCATGACTGTAGACTGTTACTGTACTTTGGAGGAGTTTTAGCAGTAAGCAGTCTAGAGCCAAGGTATTGATGCACTGACTTGTAGAACAGAGCAGTAGCACGGAACATTGCGTCACAATACGTCGGAGAGCAGAGGGTAGGAAAGCATACAAGTTGGTAACAGGCGGAGGAGAAAGTGGTGGGGTTGCACAGTGAGAGAGACGCCCTGATGCTGCCCTTTGTTTAACAATTAAATGTCATCTATAATTGCATTATGTAAACAAATCAAGGTGCGAAGTGCAAAGGGGGGGAAAAAAAGCTCTTCAGGGTTCTTTGCAGTTACCTGGCAATCTCCGTGGCACACTACCCAGCCGTTACCCAAAACAGATTCTATACAATGACACAGTGCTCACAGTGGCACACATCAGAGGCCTCGGGCTGTGTGTGGCCAGACTGGTGGTTACATAGCCTACTTGTTGTGTTTGTAGTATTGATTTCCATGCCGATTATCTATGAGTCAGCCACGGGATATGGACAGACAGGAGCACAGGGTGGACCGGTGGCTTATGCAAGCTCAACTGAGTAACTCTGGGACTGACGTCAGCAAGTCAGGAAATTTGAGTACTCACAAGCACTAATCTCATGTTTGTGTGCTGGCTGTTTCAAGCTGGCGGTGATTTGTGCATTTTCATTTTGAACGGTTTTTTTTTTTTTCCTCTGAAGAAATCTAGGAAGGTGAAGGAGCAAAGGGGAAGGAGCAGTGTGAGTGGGCAAGAACAAAAGTTGCCAGCAAAGTTGTCATGTTACCACCGACTTGTTACCGGAGTATAACTCTAACCCGTATGCAAAAATAAGTGTACCCAGCCCAGCTCTGTGATCGGAAAAGCAGGCCCCTTTCTCCCGTGACAGGCCAAGTAGCTGGACTCTGTCGCTGTCCATGGTCCTGAATCTCATCCGCAGGCCAATAAACTCTGCTGGCCGAGTTTCCGCCGCCGCCTGAGCCGTAAATATCGCTAGAGATGCGCCTCTCTGTTTGTAATAGACGTACACACGGAAGCTAGAGGTCAGAGGGATGAAATACTTTCCTGCTGTTAAACTATCGAACCGATCAGAAAACTTACACGGAGGACAGAGTAAAGGATCTGAAAGGCCGCGATAGGAAGATTCCCCAGAACATTTGAAAAGGTCCATGCCATTTTCCGTATGAGGACATTTCCGATGGTTCACTCGCTGTATGAAAACCAGCCGGCTAGAGCCTAGTTACTAGCACTTGTGCGTCAGAAACCTGCGGCTGCCTAGTCCGGCACGGTGTTCTCCTCAAATCGGCCCCGTTCAGGTCAGCCCACCGACCACGTTCAGCACCGTGGACAGCACCACAGCGCTTCAAGGAGCCGCCGGTCATTGCAGCTCCTCGGGAGAGCTTGCAAGTGTAACTCTAGCCCATATGCAAAAATAAAAATAAAAGAAGGAGAAGAGTACTGATGATGCTTTTTATTTTTTATGGCTCGTGTTTTTTCCCCCCAGTGCTCTGTCAAGTCGTTTAGCCGGACGTCAAGGCTAAAAACAGTGGGAGACGTTGCCGAACCATGCTCATTGTAATTCTGGTCCTACCCCCCCAAGGAAGTTACCTTGGGGAGTTTTCACCAGATCCCCAGACCCCCCCCCTCTCCGCCTAGTGTAGAGACACATCGCAATGCGGGGCCGTGGACGTACACAAGCGGCTCGCGCTGTGTCTTTAAAAAGCCGTCTGATGGGTGATTGGGAGTCGTCTGCATGTGCGCAGGAATGACGCAAAATTGACTTCATCTCGAGAACGCGTCACGATGTCATTTCAACATGAAGAAGAAAAAAAAAAAGAAAACTAAGGCGAACTGAGGAGAGGATCCTGCCTGAATAACAGTTCACTTGATTTAAAGTAAGTCTCTCCATCAGGGGTACACGCAGCGTCCAGCTGGTGGATTTATACCTGGAGGTTGATTATCTGTGCCGTGTCTCGTAATTTGGTTCAGCCTAGCCCCGGCGAGCCACGCACGAGCCCATGTTGCCCCACGCCGCCCTGACCACAGACACTCAGTCCTTCGCCTTGGGTTTGGCATTAAGGAGTCCAAGAAGCAGCGCGTTACGACGCGTCCCACATAGACTGACTGATAGACTTTTTTGGGGGGGGGTGGGTGGGGGGGCTGGTCAAGCCGCATGTCGTGATTCGCTCACTATCTGCGCGGATGCAGCCTGGTTAACATGCAGCCAGCGTAGTCTACACCCTACAAGACATTCGCTCCCCTTTTTTTTTTTTTTTTCCACAGTTGTCACTGCCCATGTGCGCCAAAGTGACTCACACTGCAGTAACTTCCAGCTTTTGTAATGTACCGTAGATGCACGAAGTGGCACGCAGAGAGAAAATTCGATGACAGGGAAAGGGTGCGCTTTACACTGATTTAGCGAGATCGTCGTTGCTGAGATTTCTTGCCACGCGTGGACTAAGGCGGCTTTTGTAATCCCCTTCAAAAATTTCTGGAAGACAAAATAAATTGGCCCAATAGCAAAGGAAAACTTACCTTGGTTCTCCACCGGTCCTGCTGAGATCTCTTCCGTTTGCGAGTTGATGAAACTATAAAGAAAGCACAGTTTTACAATTTTCTACCTCTTTAAATTGCAAACTTGATGGCGGCAAATTTGCTCACGCGTGTCGCGGCCACGTCCCGTCCAACCTCATCGTCAGCACTGGTGCGTGATTTTTTTTTTTTTTTTTTTTTTTTTTTTCCGGCAAAAGTCGCTCGAATTTTAATTGATCTCTCGGTCTCGCGTCTCCCTCTCGCTCCGCGGCACCTCATGAAATTCAGCGGGCTGTCCCGGCGATCTGCTCTTATAGACATCCCGTAGTACTAGTAATGGAGATGGGAGGGGACACTCATTCATTCAGAAGCATCACCTACATGGACTATGTACGTGGACTCTTACGTCATCGAGGAAATTTAGTCAACAGGAGGACGGTAAGGGTTCCGTGAGGAGGGGGGGGGGGGGCATGACAATGGGTGTGGGTGAGGGGACGATATATTCGGTACAGTAATGCCACCCCCTGGCCCTGCTCGTATTTGTCGAGCACGTCTCATACCGGTGGATTAATGCCCCCCCCCCCGGGGAAATTGCTTTACAAGTCCGTGCGCCACAGTAGAGGCGTGAGCAGCAACTCTCACGGGAGGAAGCGGGAAAAAGTTGACTGAAAAATGTGTCAACCTGGACCTCAGCGCTGTTAACGTGCATCAAGCTGTTCGTCGACTTGATATGTATACGTGCTTGTGCCGAGGGCATGACCAGTAACTCACTTCCTCCTCTGAACCTGTTATATAATAAGTGCCCTCCTGTCCCCACCAGGGAATAATTACATGGATCAAGCAGATCTTTGTCATTCCTGGATCATTTCTGGGAGGGACCGTGGAGCCGTGCTCTACCTTGACTTTAAGGGGCTGGTCAAGAAATTTAGTGTTGTAGCTGTAGTGTAGTATTGAAGTTTGTGAAAACTTTTTTGGTCAAAATGGTCAAAATCAAAGCAGCAGGCGCTGAGGTAACCTGACGTTTAGCCCTGACTATGAGTCATGCCCCGACCTGATAGCTTCTTTCATTAGCTCGTCTTTTAATCCTCATACACCAGGTTTGTAACACAAGCTTTCTGTTATAAATTCGAAGTCTGGGGCTTCAAACTTTCTCAGACTTTAGAAAAGCTCCGCCAGAGCCTCCACAGCAGGAATGATAAAACTCTTAATCCAGGCTGAGTAAGAGGTTACATCTCATGATGAGTAAGGTGATCTTCTTGTGCAGTTCCCCTCTTACGTTCTGATGTATGTGAGAATCAGTGGAGAACAAATACTGAATCAAACGTGTATTCATTTTTGCCTTTAGGCAGACGGTTGATCAGTTCATCGTCAGCCAAAAAAACTTTTTCTTGTGGTCTCTGGAGACACTCTGGTGGTACAATGGAGCTCGAGAAGCAGGAGAAAAGAGGCTCCAGAAAAAAGTGAATAAGTGGAGCCTATACTCAACCACCGTTTCCGAGGTCAAGATTGAGCTCTCAAAGCCCAACTGTTGCCCAGCAGGGAAGCGAAGCCCTAAAACTTCTCAAAATAACGGAAACTTTGAACGTGCTCAGTTCTGTGACAACTGAAAAAAATGTACCTGCTGTTGAAGGCTGCGTAATCTGGCTGAAAGCTCAGGAACAAGTTGAGTTAGAGGGTCTTGAGCGGAAGAAGGAGGATTCCCGTGACAACCGAGCAAACTTCATCAGCTGACGATGGTTTGGTGATATTGTCAAGAGCTTGGGAACAAGCGACCGTGAGTGGAGAGTGTTTTATAGACCAATTGGGTTAGACTTTTCTAAGCTGTTTGACTTGGTAGTTTTGGGTGAAATTGTTCTCGTTTTTTTCTATCTAGGTGTACCAGTAAGCCATGTCAGTGACTTATTAATACCTCGTTACTGTTATCAGTTAAACCTGTGTTTAAGAAGTTATACGAGAGTCAAGACATGGAAATAGGTCCGTGGTTTCTACGTAGCCTCAATTCGCTCTCTCCCTTTCGGATATTGAAATGTTTTGTTTGGGGAAACTCATGATTTAGTCAGAACCTAGAACTCGCCAGACGCTTTCAGTTCAATAGTTTTTGCAGTAATGGAAAAATATGACCCGCATAAGAGATTTTTTTGTGCGTACAGCTTCAGTTTCACAAACAGCTGCAGGGTCTTAGGGCTGCCAGAAGCAGGCAATTTTGGATAATGATTCAACAAATAGAGGCTCATGAACCAGATCTTTGAGGGAACCCTCCAAGTCTCACTGCTGCGTCTCTCCCTCCCTTACTCAATCTCTGTATTTGACTCTGACTGTCACCACCATCTTCCTTCTCCCGACCCAATCTGTCAATGTCACCTCCTCAAACAAAATACTTCCCCCACTTTTGACACGTTCTTCCCCTGATTCCAGATTTCAGATTTTTTCTGATACAGTAGTGCCTCAAAGAGAATGTCCATACAGAAAATGTATTTTATGTACCTGTGTGATTTAACTGTTTACTGGATGTGTTCAATTTAACATTTAAAAAAGTAATTTAAATCAGTGGTTCTTGAGAACAATTTCAGAGGTTACTAGATATGCTTCTCTTACACAAAATAATATATTTTTCTGGTTTTGATTTTTTTTTTCTCTCCTTGTGAAATACGGGATACTTCCACCTATTTGGGCCCCTAAAAATCTTTCAAATGAAAATATCTGAGAGGGAAAATCCTTCTGTGATTGCTCACAATTCCTGACCACACTATGGCCCTAACCTTTGATAAGGGGTCACAGTTAGACTTTAATTTATTTTAAGGGTTCAATATATGTCGATATTTCAAATCGATAGATCAACCAAAGGGGCAGCACTGGTTACATCTTTTTTTGGTTATCATCAACATACAGTATAATGCAGGGGGGCACTTCGGTGCAGTGGTTAGCGCTGTCGCCTCACAGCGAGAAGGTTCTGGGTGGCGTTTGCATGTTCTCCCTGTGCCCGGGTGGGTTTCCTCTGGGGGCTCCGGGTTCCTCCCACAGTCCAAAGACGTGCAGGTTAGGTTAATGGATAACTCTAAATTTGCCCATGTGAGCGTGACTGGTTTTTGGTCTCTAGATGTTGGCCCTGTGATACACCGGCATATCAGCTGGGATCGGTTCCACTCTCAGGATGAAGCAGTATAGCTAATGGATGGATGGATTGATGGGTGGATGGAAACAGTATAATGACTTTACAGGACAGATATTTAAACATAAACTTTACTTCCTGAAATGTGTTTTACTTTAGATGTGTGTAGGAGGTGTACAGGACCGCTACAAGGTAAGCAAAATGCTAATAATACTACTACTTCTAATAATAATAATAATAATAATGCGTTCTCAACACTTTTCTATCTTTGCTATATCTTCCTTTTTCTGTTTTCTTCTTCTCTCACATACATCTCTCCTTCTCATAGGTGGTATTCTTTGATTGGCTGCTGATGACAGAGTTTCTGTATGTGAGTGTACAAGCGAGAAAACTGCAGTTAACAGAACAGGGAGGGAGCGACAGTGATGATTCACTTGTTTAGCGTAAGCAGCAGAGCGACAAGGAGGAGGTAAATATATACGCCATAAAGGACAAAAGTTACACAGGATGGGCTGATGCACAAACACAGGAAAAGAGACACATTACCTGTGACAATTGGTTGCGAGGTTGACAGAGAAGCGCCGGCCGTGGGCACACCACTGTATGTCGCTGACAGGAAGTCTACAGTATGCGTCGTTCATATGGTGTTCTTACGCCTTTAGGTAATCATGTTAACAGTGTTCCCAGGACAGCTGTCTCTTCACCTGAGTTAAATTGATTGTTTTGTGGCTGGGATATCTGTGGGCTAGACAAATGAACAGGAACGCCGTACGTATAACAACAGACCCAATAGAGCAACACAACAAACTCTGGCTCCATCATGTGTAATAGAGTTGAATCAATGCTTCACTGACACAGTCTCAAATTGAACATTATGAGCTCCATAAATGTTAGTTTAAAGTATTTCCAGAAAGTATTAGTTTTTGTTGTTGTACTATCATTACACTGTATTCTTTGGTGCTCCTGTTACTTTAATATATGTACTACAAAAGGTTAAATGTGTAGAATTCATAGTGCTGCTTTTCACTGGTTCCCAAAGACAAGTACGGATGCACCGATCCAACTTTTTGTCTCCCTATACCGATTCCGATGCCAAGGCCAAGTTCCGATCCGATACCAGTGCCTCTCTGTTTCCCAAATTCAAGCTCTGTGTACCAAACTGTGTAATACTCGTTAAAAAAAAAAAAAAAAAAAACACAAAAAAACGTATATGTAAGGAAACATGGGGGCAGGGGGTTTCTGGCACTAAAGCTGGCACTAAAAACTGAGTGAGGGACACACCATGACTGAATGAATAGACCTTAAGGCAGTGAACACTGAATTTTGTTATAAAATTCAGAAGGATAATGTATTTGATGTGGTGATGTCATGCCCGATACCCAGTTCACTTAATAAGGTTGTTATCAGCACTGATAATGACACAAATGATAACAAAGTTATCTATTTACTGTCAGGAGTTTTTCTCTGAGAGTTTTTTAATCAATATTTGAAATAACTGCTGTATCCCTTTATTATTATGGTAAGCAGTCTATCAAAAACACACTCACTCCTTTAGTGAATGTGATTGAAGAACCAACTAACGATTCAATGGTATTATTAATTTAGCTCGAGGTTTCTATAATGCATCCCTTCTCCAACACACCTCCTTTCCACACGCTCATTAAATCCTAAAGCCCAACTCTCTCAGAGGTCCAGAAAGTCGTCTCTAGAAGAGAGACCTAAAGACGTGATAAGTTATACAAACTAATGACCCACGCATTAATAAGTCATACAGAATCAAAGGTAGCGTTGGTCAGTACTCGTACACACAAAAATGCCAGAACCAGCCATCAGTGTTCTCACAGGGGTATCATGAATTAAGTATGAAAAACTAATACGTCACTGGGAGCGAAGATCTCAGTGCACTTCATGTTCTTACTCTCATTTCATCCCCCTCTACCGCCGCATCTTCAGCGCGTGTATTTCACGGCTGTTCGCCTCAGATTCCTTCGTCTCTTACACTGTACATTAGTATCATCTCCAGCTCCCCCACCTCAACCCCTGTGCTTTACTTCGTCCACAGAAGAAAAAAAAAAAAAAAAAACCTGCCCTCCAATGCAGCAGTTGCATGCAAGAGACAAAGAGACCGAGAGCCAGGGGAAAAGCAGGAGGGAGACACTGTGGGGATGCCACTTTGATATCCAGGGAATGTCTCTGTACACACTGTCTGATCCCTTGTGTCATTTTTATTCTGCAAATGCAATCCTCCCCACTACTACCATATTTTAATTCTCTTCCAATCCTCCACACTCCTCTATCTATTTCCCCATCTCTTCCCATCCGGCCTGTATTTGTTCATTTCTCTGGGTGCTGGTTACATGAGCATCGTTTTGCAGATAGAAAGAGAGGGAGAGAGAGACCCCACAGGGCTCAGTATTCACCTGCAGAGTGCTGCTCCTGCCCCCCCCCCCACCCCTCCAAACACACACACACACACACACACACACACACACACACTGCTAATCAGTATTCTGCTTTACCACTCTTCCTCTTCCTGATCATTCCCCCCCTCTTTTTTTTTCTTCCTCTTTCCTTCCCACTCAGTCACTCTCTCGCCTTCTTTCCGAGTCCCTGTCCCTCATTCCACCATGCACTGAGGCTCGACACTGACAACAATTCGGCCTGGTTTCCAATCTGCAGCTTGCTAGAACTGAGGGGCCTGAAGCCATATCAACAATGGTGCTAAAGTACGTTGTCAAAATAGGGATTTACCCCTTACTCAAGGGGCAAAGCAATGGGGCTACAGGCTTCCCACTGTCTACTACTTCACATACTCATTTCTTGGAATTATGGTATATGTACTGTGATGCATATGTATTTGGTTTTCATGCATATTTATTTAGGGGCTCATTTGGTTACAGCATCCCTTTCACTTACATTGACATAAAACCCCTATCTTCATTCTAACATCACCACTGCTCATGAATCTTTCATCACACACCCCTCTCCTCCTCTTCAGCTCTCCCTCACTCCCTCCCCGTTGGAAAGCAAGCGTTAGTGGGTGAGAATTAATTAAACAGGATTCACCCAAAGGCAGTTTGACTCCCCCAGACGTGACTGTTCATTCACCGGTACAGGTGCGGGCTCTGTAGAAGAAAGAGAAAAAATGTCTTTGTAGCTCCTCCGAATGTGCCGTCCTACCAGCCAGGGCACCATAACGTCTGATGTTCACTCATTTTCTTTTAAGTCAGATGCAGCATGTAAAGTTGATGCTGTCCTGCCTTGAGCTCATTAATACAGTTCGTTCGTCACCGATCGTTTTAGAGCAGAGGGCTGTTTGATCGCGGTATGGACCTGGAGTCTGTCACTGATTCACTGAGGATAAATCAGATAAATCCGGACAAAATCGTCAGTCTGTCTCAGCTGATCATAATTCTTCCAATGAAGGAGTTAATAGCTCGGAAGCACACTTTGGCAGATAGTGGACTTTTGTTTCCTTTTCATACTTTCATACCGGCCATTCATTAGAAATATTATTTAATTCATGAATGTCAGTATCTCATGATGTCTGTAGTATGTTGTGTGAAAGATCGGCATCCCATATTGTAGGTTCTGAGAATGCGATGGAAAGTGAGAACTGCAGCATCGGGGAAGTATAGCAGTCTTTGATGTGAACCTATTCTCTAAGGGACAAAGAACAAAAGGGGGGGGGGGGTCAAAGAATGCTTGAGTGAGAGGATGAGGAGGATGAGCTCTGAATGAAACTTTGAATTGCTGTATGATTGGTCTTGGTGAAATGCAGCCATGAAAATTTCCAGCTGCTTGTCTTGGAAACCGATAGACCTTATTTTTCTCACCCGCCTGCCTTTTTTTGTGAAACTTTCTCTCAGTCTCCAGGCTCTTTCTGTTCCTCTACTGTACAGCTCCCTTCCAGACGTTGCCTTGAATCTGCATATTTAGGGGCCCCCTGCTGGCTGTGAACACATACTGCAAGCCGGGGCTCATGTGAAAGATATTAAACTGTATTCGTCATTCTGTCTCTCAGGGATTCATTAAATATGTATCAGACGGTGCATACAGTAGCAGCAGGTTTTACACATACAGTATGCTCATTTGTCCTGACGGAGTGATGTCGAACGGCAACTTAAAAAACATCTGTTCTCTTTAACTATGGTTCAATTTAGTCACACGGAGCATAATGACACCTTAGCCACTCCACTCTGGCCTGCACACCCCAGCATTCCTCTCCCTATCCATCCTTCCCTGAGCTGTCCACACACACACAACACATGACTCATCCAGATGACTCACCCCCCTCAACTCCCCACACCCTCCCCACACACACACACACACACACACACACGCTCGCACATCTTTGTATTATCTCCCCTGGCTAACCTTGACAGAGAAACACAGTAAGGTACTGGTATTGTGAGACCTAGCTGGAGATCTGCTGCTTTATGCCACCTCCGTGTTTTACATAAGTGCCCTGTGGACAAGGCCCAAAAATATTAGCATTCTTATAAATGTATCTGCAAACATCACCCTTTTAAAAATAGCTTATGTAGTCAAATATGCTTTGTGACCAAGGGCTAACATGGCACAGTTTTTATGCTTTTATTCAACCAATATGTTTACATAGAGCGTTTTGGTTTCTTTTTTTCCACTGACGCATGACTATGTATCCATTGCAGCCATTCCATTCCAAGATTTCAGCAACGTGGAGGATTCTGTCCTCAAAAGTCTAACCTTTTTGGAATATGATTCAGACCTCTAGCAGGCAATCTTTCTAACAGGGTGGATTTAGTGCAATTAAGTGTCATTACCAGGTGCCACTTGTTACTGTTTCATTCACTTTAAGTGTAGTCTGTTTCAGCATCATTCAATATTCATTATTAAATATCCAATATTCAATATTCAATATTCACCACAAATTGAATTTGGGTACTTTTGAACTGTGTGAATAATAAACTGAAACATATTTCCCACGCAGTGCATATTACTTGATTTCCAGTCATTTAAATTGCCAGCAGGCAAAAGGATGCCTCTGTTATTTGTATATATGTTTTACATGACATTTTGTTCGTCAATCAAGCAACTTTTCAACCAAATAACAACAGCACTGAGTGATCTGCTTGTTTCCACAATTAACTGTGGCGTGTTTTAAAAACTCTTGGGATACTAAATTCACCGAATGTATTTTCATGTAATAATGACCTAGCTTTTTTGTTTTAGACTGAAATTGCCCCAAACCCAAATGTATTTGACATATATGTTACTGTTTGTTTATGAAGAGGCAGTGATGGAAGCTCTTTCTCTCTGCATGTTCTGAGATCAGGCCACCAATAGATGTCAGTGTTGGTCTGACAAAACTTTAAGGACATCTCTTGTAAATTATGCATGTTTTAATACATGCTGGTAAAAACAAATATCCCAGTGAGCATGCGGGGAACACATTTAAAATAGTTATCTGGCTTTTCAGCCCTCTCTTCAGGAGACCCAAACCCCAAGTCTTGCTTCTTCTCCATGACTTTGAAAGCTTCAATCTCCCTTCTCGCCTTTTCTTAGAGATAAGGATTTAATAAATGGAAGCTATTGATATCCTGCTTTCATCTGTTCCAAACAACCTGGCCTCTGTTGGCTCACATCTATTATTCAGTTATACTGTATGTTCCGCTATGAACAACTGCAACACGATGGACGGATGTGTCTTGCAAAACCTCTGCGCTTTCAGCTTTAGCAGTGGAAAGCATGTCCCATTCATGTCACTAATAGATCAACTTTCATGTTGATCTACTGCAAATCTAACATTAGACATTGCAGTTGTGTGTTGCTTCAGTATGTCATTGTGTCAGCTGTGGACCTATCCTCAATTCTCTATACTGTATGTGAATTGGTTAAATGTGGTAACTTGTTGAAAACCAAGTTTGTTTCATTGTACATTCCTGTAGTGACTGTGTGGGTTAAGATTGCGGCTGCTAACTGCCATGGGAAAGGCAGATATGGCTGGGATATGAAATGATTTAGGGTTACTATCTAAACCACTGCTGGTTGGCTGCAGCACGGGTCACCACACACTTTGGGTGTGTAATCTATCTCTGGTCAACCTCACACAGGATATGCCAACACACACTTGAAACCCACTGAATGCCTTCCTTTTCAAAATTTGCTTTGTACTCTGCAATCTGAGTCATGGGGGAAGATTGTGTGTATTTGCTCTCATGATTTTCACAGCACTGTCAAGAATTTATCACTGTGTCTGAGTACCATGCTGGAGCAGAACATGGAAACCCTCATTTTATTACAGTATATGGCACTTGACTGTGTGACAGTTAGGAAAGGCCACTGGAATTCTACATGTCCACCCCTCATAGATTTGTAGACTAGTTTACTCTAGTAGGGAACATTATTTGGCCAGAGCTAGGGTACAGAGGATTCTCACGTGTTGAAGGGGCCAACATTTTCCTAATACCAGGTCTTCTTTTAAACCAGAGAGTAGAGGCCTGGAGCTCAAAGTTTAAGTAGTGAATGAGGGTCAAAGAAACAAGTTTTTCACCCTTTTCTTTTTAAAAATCTAAATTTTTAGACTAGGTAAATAGGTATCATACTTTATTTTAAGTTTAAGTTTTCTTGTAAACCAACAAAAAACATATTTACATTCAGTGTTTTGCGCTAAAATGCATTGTGTGAGGTCTAACAAGTATGTTGAATATATTTCCTCCCACAGAAAATCTTGATCTTTTTAATATTTAGTATCATGCGTTCTTTACACCTATATAATCCCAGCGTCCTCTCACTGACTTTGCTGCCACGTTGCTGCATTTGTTGGCACATGACTGCCACTGACTGTCAATCATTGCCATAGCGTGAAACCGACTGCAGGATCTGAATTGTGCCGACCACATGCTCACACACGTGCCTGTGCCTCCTTGCGAGTGTGCACAACACAAGCCAAATGGGGAACATTTTTTGTTCGTATCATGGAAAATGCTCCGTAGTGCTACTAATGGTCATAAACTCCACAGGCTAGCTTTAACTTGCAATCCAGTAAGTTAATGTGTCAGAAGGAATTCTACAAAGTTTCAGTGTGTAGTTAAAAACAGGGTGAAAACTAATTTATAACTGTTAACTGGTAAATCTCAGGATTAGGTCAAATTTAGCATTAAAAATGAGTCACCCATGTTAAAACAGGGTTCAGGGTAAAGTCATCTCTTGAAGGAGATGCACCACACAGATATCGACACTTGACTCAAATATCTACTTATTTACATCACCATCATATGAAGAAAGAAAATTCTACCTCTTATGCAAACATACATATAACCTATTAGGGAACTTACGATTTCTCAAGAAGTTCTTTCAAATGTATATGGAGCTCTGGAACATGTCATAATCTTTTCTCACCATTTTCCAATTACTTGGGCTTTTTCTCCATCTATTTAAAACACATATAAAAGCGTGTGAAAATTGAATCATTCCCTACTTTTAGGTAGAAATGTGGCTGACATGAGAATAAAAACTTTTCTGACATCAGCAGTGATTCAGTCAGGTCTGTCATCACAGCATCAGCAGCATTTACAACATAGATCAGGGAGGCAAACCAAGATACAGTATATATAGGGGTTGACTCATAATTTATGCCACAAATAAAAAGAGAACACCAAAAAATTTAACAGCTATACCAAAAGCTAATCCAAATTAGAAGAGGGCCACGGTGCAGATCCAAATAAAAGTGAGCAAGTGTATACTAATGAGCAGAAAATAAAGGAAATCTTACCTGCTACATAGATAGATGTCAGATTGAGGATTGCCATTCATTCTTGACATAGGGGGACACATACTGTACCTCTGGTTTAAAAAAAAAAAAAAAAAAAAAGCTGCGCAGGTGTCATTACGTGTTTGGGTCACATGATAGCACCTGAGCAGGTTTCCATTCACTGAAGAAGGTTGTAAGATATGATCAAAAGCCCTGGAAAAAAAAACTGGTGAGTAAACATTGAGTTTAGAATATGTTATGGTTAAATGCAGTGCTTCAAGGTCCATTTGATTCATCATTCCCCTTTAATTAAACACAAGTAGAACAATTTCTTAGGTTTCTTATGGAAATTCTGATGAGTCAAGCTTTCCGCCAGAGCCTGAAATGCACATGTATATGTAAGAGTATAACATATGTGTGTATGTGTTCCGATGCACAGTGCACACGCTTCCTGTGGTTTGGCTGCAGGAGTTGCATGGCCAGAGTCACGTCCTTTAGCGCAATGCCTGTGGGAATGTGGGGACTTTGGTTGAGACCAGCTCATAAAACACTGTACCCTGGCACTGTCCTGCTTCCCCTGCAGACAGGGAAGCAGCGACCGATGGGGAAGCCACACAGGCAGCCTGCGTCAGGAGCTTCTCTCTACGACTGCCTTTTTCAGTCACACACATGCCGCAACTCAGCTGACCCAGGGGTCAAGATCTTCAGTTTTTGGCTGCTGTGGTATTCTGTGTCTGTGACCAGTTTCACTTCACCTGAACACAGAAGAATTACGTTATTATGGAAGCTGCTTTTGCTCATGTCAGTCGATTCAACAATAATTATAAACGTTATAAGCCGATTTTATGCTTGTGCGGTCTGATTTTGTAATCCTGTATCGATTTATTTCTCTAATCTTCACCACTTGTTGCAACAATAGGGTGTAATTTTTGTGTTGCTTGAAAGGAAACCTGAAATGAGTTGATCTGAAATGGTTTCAACATGAGAGATTAGTACCCTATCAAATTCACTGTCATTTTCCTAAAGCAGCTAATGTGTAGAAAAGAAATGAAAGCATACACTGAAATGACGTAGCTAGGGAAATTTTAAGAAATGATAACCCAATGGGATTGAAATACTATGCCAAAACTTTAAAGCAAATATACTGATGATACTAATTTAACCATAATCACAAAGTGCATTATTTAAGTCTATGCATGGTTGCATATAATGCAGGGTTTTTGCTGAAGCTGCTGCTTTGCTCAAGTTGCCTTATTCGTCGATGCACAACCTGCAGCCTTTTCTAAGCATTGCAAAGAATCTGCAAGGAGCAGATTTGTAATTGAATAAATCATAAAAGAGAAATTATACATCTTATAGAGCAGAGCTGCAGTTAAAGGGAAATGGACTTGACTGAAAGTAGGTTCAGGATCATATTTGACCTTTTGTTCCAGTCGAGGTAGCAGAAGTGACTTTGTGGTTTGCTGTTCTGTTGTGCTGCACAAGAGATGGTGGAAGTACCTCTGCCCTGTCAGTGCACTCTGTGGGTCTAGCTCTCACACTTTCTCACACTTTCACACACACACACACACACACACACACAAACACACACACAGTCATACACAGTCACAAGCAAACACACACACACACACACACACACACACACACACACGCACACGCACACACGCACACTGTATGAGCCAAGCAATAATTAAAAGCAAAAGTAAATCAGTGGTTGTTGGATGTTTTATGCATTATTACAGTCCATGGAACACTGCACCACAAGTGTAGTAACTCATCGCTGACGGGTCTCATTTTCAATGAAGAGAAAAAGCTAAATCGAGACTTCACCAGGTCCATCCATATATGCACAGTTAGATATATTGAAATGAGCCTTAGTGTGTGTGTGTGTGTGTGTGTGTGTGTGTGCGTGTGTGTGCGTGTGCGTGTGCATACATGCGTGCAATGGTAATGTAGTTAACATTTGTTTCTTTGTGTCTGTTATTTGCTTTCATGCAAGTACAACAATGACACCACATGCTAAAGTTGTTTGTATGTTTGTGTGGTATTTGTGGATGTGTCAGGGCAGAAACCTAAGCCATCACTGGCTCTGCAGGGCTTCACCAATTCCCAGAGGTCCCAAATCCAGGCAGCTCCGGTGTTGTCCTGGCCTCCATCTTTGTGTTTCTACCATGCCCTGAAACCCTTGAAAGGCCTTCTTCCTGACATAAATGTCACAATTTCCTATCACAAGATAAATGAACTTTCAGTAATGAGCCAAATGAGATAATCTAAGATCAGCAGCAGCATCTTCTCATACCTTCTATCTCTCTGTGGTACTTTTTTTTCTCCACAGGATGTAGCCAGGACTTTTGAATCTGTGTAAACGTGCCTAAAATATGCCTCTCTCGTTGTGTTTGCATAAGCATTTTGTAAGTGAGGATCATGAGAGAGCTTTGTTTAGTAAGGAATCGTGATTTGCATTCAAGATGCATTTCCATCAAATTTAGAAGAATAAAAAACCTATAGGTCCTATGGCAAAGATTGTTTTGAATATTTTATATTTGTTTGACACAGGAATGTGTCGTGCACATTTTCTCAAGTCTTATCTCCAGCCAAAAAGATAAATATTGTGTACTGTAGCAGAAAAACATGCATCTACAGTACATTCAATTCACTGCACTAGAGTGATAAGATTAATGGCAGCATGTATTGTAATGTTAATGTTCGTATTGGGTAGCTGTTTAATACATCACGCATGGACCCAAACATAAATTACACTCGGTCTACAGTAGGGGCCTCTTCTTTTCTCCCACTCCAGGTGCAAGACACTCACACTCATGTCCATGTGAAAGTTAGTCTGTATTGTATGTGTTCATCTCTATTTTTCCTTACTGAAAGAATGGACCCTTTTATGCTAGTTTTATACTACTATAAATACCATACTACCGACTTGTTTTTATTGATGGCTTAACATGTAAACAGCATTTTAATGTTGTTTAGGTGGGGATAAATTTAGCTACTTCATGCTGATGGGTGGTTAAATCTATAAACATGCATAATTTTATTTGTTGACAAGATGTTTTGAACTGTATATAAAATCTAAACCCGCAAAGTAACAGATAAGTAAATAACTAAAGCTCTCAAAACTGTAGTTAACTTTCCACCAAAGAAAAAAGGTTTAACCTATTTGTTAATTACAGCTAGTTTTTAATCAACATATGTCAAAATTTAAGAGGCAACAAGTTCTGAAAAATAACTCTGGAAAAGCAGTTTATAGAATGATTTAGTTTTAGAAATAGGAAGCTTTACATTACTGTGGGTCAAGAACTGTGCTAACCAGCTAATGCAGCTCATGTATAAATGTATCTCTTATTTCATGAATAAGACATTACATTCATAACCACTGAAAACACCAGGGAGACTTCAAGGGAAATCATGTCAGAGCTGAGAACATGCGAAACACCGTTATTTATTATTTGCACAAGAAAAGCATACAAATTTGTTGTTTTGATAAATAAACAATTCCGAAGTATATAGTTTGAATTTGGAGTCATAAAGCAAGGAACAGTGGTCTGTTATTGCTCGGTGTGCAGTCTGCAGTACGGCTTTTTGGTATGTCTATCTGGTTATGAGTGTTCACTTATCTTTGGTAGCATTTGGTGACCTGTTTCTGCCTCACTGTGGTTTGCTTTTATTCTGAACTGTGCTCACACTGCATGGCAGTTTGCCACATATACACACACACAAAGGTACACAGACACACATTTATACCAATGGTCTAGACTTTCATTGCAGTTATATCCGTGTATCTCTCCAATAAAAAGTACACTTTGCTCTTAGAAGTTATTTAATATCAATGAAACGCATATGCTTCAGCCAAGATGCATACTTCTCATTCACTCTTCTCACTGTTCCAAGAACAATGATTGAATCTTGAATGGATGTGATTATGATATGCTGTCAAAATCTGGTGCCAGATCAGACAGATGAAGGTGTGTGTATGCCAAGCCAGCTGTTGTTGGCCATGAATGGGTCTTGGCTAACCAGAGTAGCTAGTCTTTCAAACACACCTTATCTTCTCTGCATATCGGATGCTGGAAGCCCCTGAATCACAGTGTTGGCTTCTAACAGTAAAACAATCTTCCACCTGTACACATGTATCAAAGAGACATACGGACAGAAGGACTTGATAGGAAAAAGCCCTGGAAAGGCAGGTAAAGAAATGATTAAATCTGTGCAGGTATGCTGAAAAGTGTGAGAATATACATTCACACATATCTGTATACTTAAAGTTCACACATATGAATTTACTGTATGTGTAAGGATCAGGTTTAGCTGTGATGTTTTTTTAATTACAAAAATTTGGGGTGTTTTTGCCAGTTAAATGAACCAAAAGATCTTACAGGTTTTGGAGAAAATGTAAAATATTTTTTTTAAATATAAACATATTTTTTGAAACTTACACAGTCGGTGATGAAATGAGATAAACATAAAACAGATAAATCTACCACAACAGTAAACGGCTAAAAGCGGTAATTAGTTTAATCCGAAGCACAGGTACATGTTTGCAAATGTTCACAAAAGACATATCCTTGGTGCACTATGGGAGATCAGGGTGAGATGTTGCACAGGAAGTTGATGAGCACCATCATGACTCAATACAGGAGAGAGAGAGAGAGAGAAAAAGAGAGAGGTAGAGCGAGCGATGGATATCAGTGGACAGGGAGAAGAGATAGCAGCTCCTCGACAGCTGTTACCAGGGTTACCGCTTCTCGTCAGCACTGGCAAACACACACAGGAGCAGTGCTCTTGGAAAGGCAAGGCCAGTGGACTTCTTAAAATGTGAGGGGCGGACACTGGAGAACCCTTGAAATATTGCTAATTGACTGTTTTTGTTGTGCCACATTACCATATGTATTGTACGTGTGTGTGTGTGTGTGTGTGTGTGTGTGTGTGTGTGTGTGTGTGTGTGTGTGTGTGTGTGTGTGTGTGTGTGTGTGTGTGTGTGTGTGTGTGTGTTGTGCAAGCACCTGCTTAGGCTTTATAGTATGGGGTTTTGTATCGGGACATGATCCTAAAATTAGGTCATAAATTGACAGAGGTTTGTGCTTAGAGTTAGTTAGGTGATGAGGGCTGAGGTTACAGGAGCATATATTGTCAGTGAAGTATCCTGACAGTAGCCACCGCACTCCACATGTTTTCATAATGGCAGTACTTTAAAGGTTGCTAGAAATATCTATATTTTCATCGTCATCAAGTTCCATTTTAGTTATACTAATTTATCCTACTATCAAGTATTACCTGTATAGCAAAAGTTTGATTTAGATTATTCCTCGAAAGCCATAGAGTCTATTTTCTTGCCCGTAAAAAATCTACTGGAACACATCATTAGTTAGATTAGATTTGGAGGTATTGTTTTTGTTACCAAGTGAACATGGTGAACACTGCTTTATTTTGGAGTCGCCCGGCCATATTTGTTCTTGTTGCTATTTTTAAATACTTTCATTTTTGAAGAAGGATATCTTTTATAGCTACGTTAATTATGAGAACAGGTTCTTTTTGTTCACGAATATCATCATCGCGCCTACTAATGACTATAATCCGCAGCTGAAAGTCCCCAACAAATACACATTTTAATCCTATACGTTTTGCTAAACCTAAAGTGCCCAAGTGTTTTAGGTAATAACTGACTACTTTTTTAATAAGATGAAAAGTCTACACATATGCTAACAGCTCTATGAAGATGTAATTACGCAGAGGAACGTTTCACCTAAATGCTAATGTCAGCATGCTAATACGATAAGAAGCTGATGTTTAGCAGGTATAATGTTTACCATGCTCACCATCTTAGTTTTAGCACATAAGCATGCTAACACAAATTTCAGCTGAAACTGATGAGAGAGTCATTAGTTTTGCAGGTATTTGATCATGAACCCATGTACAGGACAAAATGAAATTTTGACCTGATGATGGTGCCAGATGAAAAGCCAGGGGCCACTGAAGTGAAGATGAATAACTGCAGCAAACTGCACAGCAGTCACTTTGATAGTTGTCGAGACATTTCACTAAAAACCAGAAAATGTCAACCTCGTGTTGGTGCTACAGGAAAAGGTCAGGGGATCACCAAAGTCATTAGGATACAAGAATGAATCTCTGTACCAAATTTCATGGCAATCCGTAGTTTTTGAGATATTTGAAGCCAACTAGTGAACAGATCGACAGACCGGCATTGCTATCCCTAGAGCCTTGAGGCTAGCATAGATAGCCAGATATTTCTGGCCTGTTTTTAAAGACACCCCCCCCCCCCCCCCCCTCTGTTTTTTGGGGGGAATTTTCCTTATCTGATTTGTGGGTCTAGGGACAGAGGGTGTTGTATGGTTTTGATTTTTTTTTTTTTTTTTTTTTTTTCTCATGGAATTCGTTGACCAGAAGAAAACTTCAGCCTTATCCTTTAGCCAGTGTCGTGTTAATCATAACGGCCTTTAGAAATGAAAAGCTCACTATGTTTTAAACACAGTGTTGTCTGTGTGTGTGTGTGTGGGCTTGTGTGCCCACACGTGCTATGCGTGCATTATACTTCTAAGGGCAGCGCTTAGACTAACAGAGGGATTAAGAGTTGACTGTGGGATAAACAACCTTGCGCTAAAGTGCCAGACCTGCTTGAAGGCGTCTGTATACACATCCACAAGTGAGTGTGTATAATCTATAGAAACACTCTTATGGTGTGTTGATACTGAAGGTGATTTATGGGCGGCTCAACAGAGACTACTGTTTAAACTATTGTTTTAATCCTGCCCGTTCTGGGTCAGTGTCTTGTTAGTCTGTCTATATGACTCTGCATATTAAAGACAGCCATTAGCTTTTGACTAATGGCCAGCTCTCTGTGCCCGAGGCTACCTTTAAACAGACCGATGTCTCCCCACACAGTTTCGGCTCAGTGATGACAGACACATAAAGGGTCAGATTTCTCACTGAGGGCTGCCTTGCTTGTTGTTCAGTCTACTGAGACATTGTCCTTCTAAAAGGAGAATATTTGGACAAAAAACTAGCATTTCACTACAGTGCGGTGCGGATACTGATCTACTTTTTTGAGAACATTCAGCAGTTTAGTTTATCTACTTTTATCGAAGGACTTTTTTGTATTACATCAAGCAAAGTGCACAACTACTTTTGGAAAGACAGGAATCACAGAGTAACCTTCTACTGTTGTACGAAAACAAGGAATTTTGGATTTTAAGATTTCTTTAAAACCCTTGAGATACACTCTTCGAGGAAGGGTTTTTAATAAGATTAACACTTTTAAGAGCATCAGTGAATTAGCGAAGGGATTGGTCCGTGGAGTGTATTCCTTTTGAAATAGTCATAATACCAATGTTAGTCAGAGTAGACCTCATATACTTGTGCTTTTACCTCAGTATTTTTCAACTCAACTCATCTCCCTTCTCAAACCTTTTTTTGACAGATTTTTAAGTTTGCGTGCTGTTGCTTGAGTTGTATTAGTAGTACTCTTTCCATCCCTATAAACGGGGTCAGTGTAAGAGTGACTACTGGTGTTAAAGCAGCACTTTCACCAAAATGATCTCCCCACACCAAGAAGACAAATGTTCCCATGTGGCCTTGTCAAGCTGTAGACTTACCAAATTGGCCTTTCAACTATATGGTTTTGGTTCTATGGTATCAAAAGGTGCAAACCCTCACTTCTGAATTACTTCCATAATAAGCATGGCAAATTTTGACCTAACACACAGCTCCGAAATATCTTGGTTAGGAGTGGATGATGTGTCTTAAAAAAAAACAATCGCAATTTTACAGTAAATATTTAAGTTTGTTTGTTCGTTAAATATTTCTGGGTCACATTGTGAAATGTTAGTTTGTCGTGGTAACAGCTCCACATGAGCTTAAAAATAGTGTGGGCCAGCTGTCTTGTCTAGCGTGCAGTTTTTTGAGTTTGATATCAGAGATACGCAGTCCTTCCTGTGTTTGCTACTTCTGCTTACAGCTGCTTCACCCATGAGAACAGACCCTCTCCTCTCACAGTTAACATCAGGCTAAATTGCTGAGTGAAAGTGTTATTTGTGTAGCCAAAAATGCCGTCAGCAGAGGGCAGACTCTTCCTTTGACAGAGAGAAAGGCTGTTCACGGTGATGTTTGCAGCACAGGCTGCCCTGCTGCATTAACTTTAAAGCTGACTGACACGTTGACTTTTTGACATTCAGTGTCACATTCATTTTAACCCACTTTGTCTTCACGGCGTACGTTCTCACCCCCCTCCCCTCTTGCATTTGTGTCTGCCTTCCTAACTGTCTCTTTTTTTTTCACTCCTCTCTATCTCTCTTCCTCTCCTCTTTTTCTTTCTCTATGAGATACATGTGTGTGCACGCTGTGTTTGGTCTCAGTGACAGTGTCTGGGAGTTAACCAATCGCGAGACGAGAACAGGGTCCAAAGAGGGCTCAGAGGCCATGAGAAAGACTCGCCCACCCCTCCAACACCCGCAACCTCTCCCCCCAGCCAGCGCTGCTCTCACCCCTGTCGACGCTCTGACACACACACTTAGTCTGTCACATGTGCCGAACACAAACAGAAGCACACACACACTTACATGCATCAGACTGGTGTAAGATCCTCGAATCTACAGCAAAAGGCAGGTACTCTACCAATTTTTTGAGTTAATTTACTTCTGTAGCCAGTTTATAAGGTTACAGATAAGAACCAAACACCGTGGCTTGATTAAGAAATAGTCTGATAGTGTAACCATGCAAATGAGGCACAACACAGCCTCTGCTCATTTCCCAGGGTCAAGTTCCCCATCTCAGTATAACTCTGTATCGTCACTACAAACACATTTTCTCATGTGCTTCTGCTTATTTCCCCTCTAGCGATGTGGGCAAGTCCTAGCACTCTCACCAGCTTTGCTTCCCAAACTCTGATTCTGACAGATTTGCGCTCTCCTGTTGAATAATGAGTTACATGCACACACTGGCACAGTGACACATTCCTATGTTGTTCTTTTCATGTGTGTGGGTGTGTGGCTTTTTTTTTTTCTCTGTGTGTGCCTCCCTTGGTGCCCTAAAAGTCTTTCTCACCTTTGACATTGACTGTATTTTCTAAATCCTTCTTTACAGACACTTTAGATTAGACTCTATAATTGCATTACTTGGAGAAAAAAATAATTTTTCTTCTTGTGTGTGTGTGTGTGTGTGTGTGTGTGTGTGTGTGTGTGTGTGTGCGTGTGCGTGTGTGTGTGCGTGTGCGTGCCTGTGTGTGTTTGTGTGCCTGCTTTGACCTGTACATGAACCTTAACCTTGGTGCACTGGTGTTTCAAGAGTGCTGCCACACCAGGCAGAAGTGAAACCTGTGGGTGTGAGGCTTTGTGTCAGCCTGCTGTGTGTGTTTTTCGAAGCATGTGCCTGTATGTGTGTCTTTTCATACCCACATTTATACAGACGGCACTCCGCCGCTCTTCTGACACCTGCCTTTCTTTTTCGTTCTCCAACTCTCTCTCATTTTTTCCCTTTGTGGCAGGCATGTTCACTTCAATGTGGTCACACGTACGCTCACTTTTGCTGTCACTCTGGGGCTAAAAGCCATATGCACATATTTTCACATACATACAGGTCAGGTCGGCACGTACTCAACCTGATTTGTGCACGTACCGTCGTTTGCCCCTTTTTCGAAGTAGACACCTTTGCATGGGAAGGCACGTGCCCAATTTCACATACTCACAGACTGTCAGTAGTGCAATTGTGAAAGCAAATTTGCTTTTATGCCTAACACGCAAGCATGATTCGTCTTTTTTGTCCACAGAAAGATAACAGTTGTCATGTTTCTTTGTTATTTGCAGGGAGAAACAAGAGATGACCACTGGCCTTTGTCAGTGGGAGAGCAAAGGCAGAGGGAAACATAATGTTGAGTGCAACTGTTTGGCAGGTTTTTCACACAACATGTAGATTGAAAGAGAAAAAACATTCTCATTACGAAACTGCAATACCAAGGTAACCTACAATACAACATGACAGTTGACTGAAAACCTTTGTATGAATGTATTTTGCTTCGAAACCAGTTGAATTGCGACATCATGATGGGTTTTGATAGTCATTAGCTTAAAGCGTGAACCAAAGTTCAACTGATCTAATAACACATACACATGCTGTAGGGAAACCTGGGCAGACATATTTACTCAAAGGATAAATTCATCTTAAAGGTTCTATATGTAAGTTTTTTCCATTGCTACATTGCCAACATTAGCATTAACAGCTGTTTACTCAGCAGCCTAGAAGAAACCTTGCGAGTTTAGCATTAAACATCCTTTTACTCACCGAGACCTGTGTCCAGGTCTTGGAAAGCAACAGCAATTTTAACTCTTGTTTTGCTTCTATTACTACCACCTCTTTTCTTCTACTTTAGTTAGCATGCTAACCAGCTAGCCCCTCTTGTCCTGTAAATATAACCATGGCAAGCGACCATCACCCTCACCCACTACTGGTAAGAAACCACATTTGACAGCAGAAAAAACTTAGCCCTTTTAAAAAAGACAAAAAAAACAAATTGCAATTATAGACCTTTTTAAAGCTAATTCAGCTAATCAAATGTAGATGATGCAACATCAAAAAATACTTCCAAAATAGGCTCAGAAAGTGAAGTGCTGTTTTATACTTGAACAGTTTTAATTGTTAAGTTGTCTTTATGGTTTTATATGGGTATTCATTTTTTGTGTTCTGTAATTAATGTTGGTTGATTTGAATATGGGGATAAACTGAACCTTGAAGTTAAAGTCTGCAAAAGAAACAAAAATATCATACCTCCTTAGAGGCACTGAGCCATCACTGACAGATTTCAGAGTCAAAGTCCATAATGCAATATTGTCACAAGATCTTTTTTTTACATGTCTTTGTGACAAAAAGAAAAAAAAAACAAGAAGTTTGATGTCCTTTTTTGGGAGATAGTTAGTCCATTATGATTCATTTATTATGTTATGCACTCTCTTGAGACGGACAGTGCATTTTACGACAACACTACAATGGATTAAATGTAATGGCATCCCTAAGGTTTTCATGTTTTAAATAGATCAACAGTACAATCCAAATCAGCATCATTCTTCTCGGTGTAAGGACTGGATAAATTATTTCCCACTTTTCCATACGGTATTTGGTAACTGGAATGAAGATGTAAAGATATCAGAATTGGACAGAAACACAAAGACTCAGGGGCTGAAAGTGCATGGCCAGCTTTTTACTTCTCAGTAAAGTGCAGCTGAGAGTGATTCAGCCACTGATGGAGTTTCCAGTGAAGGTCCTCTCAGTTTTCTACTGCCCTGCCAACAACCACCAACCCCTCTCTCTTTCCTGGCTTTAGCCCCTACCCAGGGGCAACCAGAATTAGGCCCAGGGGGCGATGAGTCGGCCAGAGGGATCAACAGGAACTGGTGCGTGGGTGGCAGTGCCAAGGGATGGTTGAGGAAGGGAGAGGAAGAAGAGGAAGGTGGGAGGGCACTCTGGAGGCCTGGGGGAGAGAGAGCATTTACCAGCAAATCGAGTGAAACATTGTTTGATTCAGGCCCCAGTCCGGGGGCGGGTGGGCAAGAGGGCAAAGGGATGGAGAGGAGGAGGAAGGATGAGAGGAAAGGCATGAGGGGAGGAAGTGCTGGTGGACTCATAAAGAGAGAGTAGGGGAGAGGTGGAGGGAGTCACGGAGCAGGGAGGGGTGGAGGGCTGACAGATGCCACAGTCCAGGCCCGCAGCGCAGGAAGTCATTCATATTGGGAAGTGCTTGTTGCTGGCTCCCACTGTCCACTCCAGAGTAGAGTCAAAGCTTACAGTTACCCAACTTTGGATGATCCTGTGACAAACCAGCTCCCGCCCAATGCATCAGACCAGTACCAAGTGAAGATGACATACTCCAGTATGACATATGTCATTTCTGATGAGTGTCATGCTTTAATTTCTCTTTAGTGCATCATGTGCAGGCCATAGTGCCCTTCTACACTTTAAGCAACTCATTCTATAGTCCAGGCAGTGGGTTATACCAATGTTAATACCACTGTTAATAATATTTGAAAGTTTAAAAACTTTGCTAATGTTATAACTGGCAATATTGATTTTTCACAGAAATTAAACACACAAGGATAAGGAGTGAGACGTTTTACATTTGGAAAACTAAACTAATCAATTCTTTCTGATAGTTTGGTTCTAAATTACCTCAGACATACAGTACTTTGGCATTTCTGTGGTGTAACAGATAATTGTAAAACAGTAATTTAAAATCAGTCATGGAGATCTATTATTTGGTAAGTTTCATGTCACAACATGCCTGTGTCCAATACAGTTGAGGCAAGGCAAAGTAAAAAGTAAGCGTCCTCATGTTATGTACAAACATTCAAAAGGTTGAACATCAGACAAACTCCGTACCTGCACGTGGATGACAGAGCTGTTGCTCCTGTTAGCCGCGCAACATCGAGTTTAATGAGCTGAATGTAAAAGCCATGTGGGTGTGACAAGAGGATCCGTCAGTTTACCAGCTGTCAGTTATTGAGGTCTTGTGTGTGTGTGTGTGTGTGTGTGTGTGTGTGTGTGTGTGTGTGTGTGTGTGTGTGTGTGTGTGTGTGTGAGTGAGTGAGTGATGAGGAGAATGGGAGATATTTTGGGGGGCACATTGGGGGCACATTGCACTTGTTCTGTGCCAGAGGGGGTGCCAGAGGAGTCTTGAGTGAGTGAGATGGAGATGATGGATGATGATGATGATCAGGGGGGGGGGGGGGGGGCACTGCACTTGGCAAATTGTGTTGTGGGGCTGGCCCAGAGGGGTCTGCTGCTTTTTTCATTGCCACACACACACATGCACACACATGCAGTACACACACATGCTAACCCCTCTCTTAAGCCCATTTCCTTTGCACAGGGCATGGGAACTCCCCTGATCTCTCTCCTCCCACTCTCCTCTCTTCCTCCACATCATCCCTGTCCTCTTGCTCACCCTCTCTCCTCTTGTCCTCTCCCTCCTTCCCTCTCTCTTCCCTCTTCTTTACCTCTCTCCATCACGTCCTCACCCTGTCCTGCTCTCGCTCTGTCACTTTCTCTGGTACCCCCTTCTTTCCTCATGGTGCTCCTGTCCTCCTCTTACGCTCTTTTCTCCGAGTGTCGTCTCCTCGCTCATTTTTATTTCCTGCCTCCATCTGTGCCCAATTTATCCTGAGCACAGTCTGTGTTTTTTCCCGATAATTTGTTTTTGATTCCCCAGAATTAGAAAAGCATTGTGTGCACTCTCACTAAGGCAAGCACACATACAAACGCTTGCACACACATGCGCTCTAACACACGTACACACACATTTTTATTGTATTATTCTATAAAAGTTCCTATAAATCACTAGTTATTAATCGGCCCCAGACGGCCGTCCCCCTTTTGCTCCCCTCTCCCTCTCCGCACAAACACAGACCAGATGCATAGGAAATGGGATGGCAAAAAGGGCACCCAAGAGACAGGCTGCACTTTTTTTTCCTTTTTTTCCTTCTCCTCCTCCCTCTATACTCCCCTCTTCCCTGTTTTCTGAGAATGTTCATCTATGTAGCAATGCCCAGACCCCAGACTCACAGAGGAAATAAAGTTTAACTTAAAGTTTAGAAAAAATAAATTAAATAATAAATACAAATGGTGATCTGCTGCCAAACAGCCCGGTGTGTGGGATAGAGGTTAAATGTCCATCCTCTGTAGATGAAGGCAAATGGATTAAATTCCAGCTGTTTGAATCAAGCCCAGTTCATCTCCAAATGTGTTCATATGTGCAGTCAACCACACATTCACCCTGCCCCTCTCTCTATTTCTTTCAGCTATTGTAAGTTTACCCTCTTTGCTGTAGTGGGTACGCCATTTCCTGCATTTGACTTGAATTGTACCCTGCACCTGCGCAGCTGGATTTATCTGAGAGCCAGTTTCTTAAATGGCTGAGACATCTGTGTGCCCCAAAACTGACACTTGTCTGAGACAGTGCCTGCCAGACACCCAATTTCCTTCCTATAAGTTCAGACACTTTCATATTAGCAGCTTTCCCTCATCAAACTGCA
This sequence comes from Xiphias gladius, assembly GCF_016859285.1. Taxonomy (NCBI): domain Eukaryota; kingdom Metazoa; phylum Chordata; class Actinopteri; order Istiophoriformes; family Xiphiidae; genus Xiphias; species Xiphias gladius. The sequence continues at coordinate 19,702,402 of NC_053406.1, read as the reverse complement.
GTAACGTATACAGTCACACACCTGCGATCAGCTGGCTCACTCAGACAGAGCGAAAAGGGCAAGTAACCACCAGAGAGAGGGATTTGGCTAGAGTGTGAGTGAATTATAGAGAGACTTCGGAGACAGAGGAAGAGAGACAGGGAGGATGTGGATGTAATGTAAGTGAGAGGACGTATCTGTCCCACCCTGTCCTGCAGCGCCTGGGAGCCTGGATGATGTGAGGAGACTGAAGTTAACTGTTCACAGAGAGCAGGCAGAAAATGTGAGAAATGTGCGCGTTGGCTGCAGGGACGAGGGGGAGAACACTGGTTTTTCAGGCACGCAGGGACAGCCTGCAGAGTTCTGCCAAGAGAAACATGGTGCTGTGTTCCTTGCAAGAGCTATGGGGGTGAGAAAGGAGGGAAGGGGCAAAAGAGAGAGAGGAAAGAAGGTGTGTGTGTGGAGGTGGGGGGGGGTGAAGAAGAAGGCGAAGGGTTCCCTGGGGCACCTCCCTTGGCCATCACCAAAAGACGTATAAGATATGACAAGGCATGACATGACCTGGCGTGTTGATCATGAGAGAAAATCTTTGTTGTTTTTAAACTTGCTACACTACAATCATTGAGATTACACATAAAATATGCTCTATAGCTTCACAGTGTGTTATGGATGATAATCATATATTACATCTGGTTCTACATGTGTAGGTTCATTCTAAGTTTTCACCAAGATAAAATCTTAAGATTTCCAGTGAGCTGTACAATGCTGTCAAATTTATAATTTTTCATCCGTAAGAGATAGGGCATTAAGGGTAAGAGAGTGAGCCGCAGCCAAGGCCCAGGCCCAGATGTCCACTTTCAGCTGTCCTGGCTGACCACTGCCTCGCCTGCCAACATTCGGCTTAATATCCCCACATCGCTGAAAATATGTAAATATGTTGACTTGGAAGGATGTCTTCTTCTCTTCCGACCTTGTAGCACTTCTGGAGAGAACCAAGACAGCGGAGAGGAGAGAAAACAGCTCCAGCGCTCCATATAAGGGCCTGCTTTGGGCTCAAACAACAGCTTCTCATCACTTTCTACTCCACTGGGCCATTACACAACTAGGGGAACACATACAGGAACCCTAACCTTCAACACTTCGTATACACACTCACACACACATACACACTACGTGGTGAGCTGTGGAGTTCTGGGTGTAAGATTTAAACATACACCTTGGTTAGTGTACACTCTGTTCCACACTAAAGTGAAATGATGCTTTTGCTTATTATAAACACATTCGAACAAGAAGCAGAGGTGGAAAGTAACTGTGTGGGTTGACTCAAGTACCGTATTTAAATGTAGTTTTAAGGGATTTGTAGTTTACTTGGACATTTCAATTTGACTCCATTTCAGAAGCAAATATTGGACTTTTTACTCCACTAAATTTATTAGATTATTTACTTCGCAGGTAAAGATTTACCATATGGGATATGCGATAAGTTCATGAAATATGATGGGATGTGACTGAATTGATGACCCAACAGAATATGCATCAGTTGGATTTAGCACCATCTGGACCCGTTTCAACATTAAAATACTCTTTACATATTAACTTATGAACGATTTAAGTCTTTGAAAGGTCTTTCTTTTTTTTTTGTAATCACTACTTTTACCTTTCATAATTAAACACATTTTGTTGCTATCTTATTTTGGAAATTTGAGGGACCTGGAGCTTGACAATATCAATGAGACATTTTAATTCTACTTCACCACATTTCAGAGAGAAATATGTTATAGCATATTATTTAGTTACTCCTCTACATTTTGCCTGACAGCTGCAGTTACTGGGTATTTTCCACATAAAGATTTTACATATGAAACAAATGATAATCTAATGAAATAAGATGAATTGTTACCATGGCTACCCAACATTATATTAAGCACAGAGGCTAGACTCAGCACCATCTGGATGAACTAACAAAGAAACCCACATTAAAGTGGTTCAGCACAGTATGACAGACAGTAATGAGGACTTTAACATTACCTACTTAAGTACATTTTGTTGTGCACACATCTGTATTTTTACTTGAAAAGGACAATTCATTTTTATGGAGTATTTTTACTTTGTGGTATTGCTACTTTTACTCAAAGCCACTCTGGGTAGGATCTGAACATTTCTGACTTTGGTTCCCCCCTGTGGTTGTATCAAAAAAGATGAAGGGTTAACAAGCAATGTTCACTTGACACACCCCCTGTCCCCGCTGGGGGGACGCTGCTGCGGGAACACAAGATGAATGGTCTGAAAGCAACACAGACTGCATCAGTTTCTACTTCTGATGCAGTATTACTACTTTCACTCTAAATATATCTAAATACTTCCTAACAAAGAGCATCAACTGAGCACACACACACACACACACACACACACACCCTCATACCCTGTGACAGACTTATCTCAGTGCAGTCATCACCTCCATTTCCCATGCTAGGCAGTCTAGCATGTAGTATGACTGTTGCTCATCTCTGTAGCGGCACCTCCCCGCCTACAAGCCTCCCTGTCCTTGCTGAACTCTGTGTGCCCTTTCAGGCCTGGATGATTAAAAAGGGGAAAGAGAAGACAGAGAAAGACAGAAACCTCACTCATTCTCATTTTCCAGAACTCTACCTCTTTACTTGGTATGTGTGGTTGGTTGACTGTGTGTGTGTGAGGTGTGTGTGTGCGTATGCATGTGTGTGTGTGTGTGTGTGTGGTGGTGGGTATATCCATCCAGGCCTCTCTGGCTTGTGGGTATTGGCTTGTGGTTTGGGTCTTGGTGGAGAGCGAGGGTGAGGGTGGCGGAACACCATGGCTGCCACACTGCCACAGACATACTGGCACCACTGAGCCAGTACAAGTTCCTCTTTCCAAAATACGGAACCACCACTCTGTGTGGGTATGTGTGTGTGTGTGTGTGTGTGTGTGTGTGTGTGTGTTTATTCACAATCATGAGATTTAGTGATTGCCTGTGTGGTTTTCAGTATCTCTCTTTTAAACTGATGTGCTTTCTCACAGATATAATTACATGTGTTTTGCATGTAGACAGTCACAGAAGTGCAGCAAAAAAAAAAAAAAAAAAAAACCACAACTCCTCTGTCTTGTACAGAGTGCGTTTTGCTTGTTAAAGATTTCACACTTAAATTTGGAAATTGCTAGCCTCATTCAGAGTTGCAAACACAGGCATGCATCAGTTTCAAAGGGGAAATATTTGGGGTTGTTGACAGTGAGCTTTAATTTTCAAGTATACAATAGTAGGTGAAGAGGTTACCCAGAACGAAGAGGTACATTTCAAGAAATTGCCCTGAAGTCATGTTATTTTACAGATGGTAGCACTCTTGGCAGGCTACTCCTCTTGCCAACCTTTTTCTCTCCCTCTCTGTTTTTCTGTGTGTGTGTGTCTCCATTCTCCATCCCTCCCTGGGGCTGGCAGCGAAGTCTGGGCATTCGTTTCATTGCTGGCCCTGAACCCAGCAGGATGTGGAGATCAGTGCTTAAGTGTGTGTGTGTGCGTGTACGTGTGTGTGTGTGTGTGTGTGTGTGTGTGTGTGTGTGTGTGTGTGTGTGTGTGTGTGTGTGTGTGTGTGTGTGTGTGTGTGTGTGTGTGTGTGTGTGTGTGTGCATGTACGAGCGCAGGCATGTGCTTCTGCTCTTCTTTTTTTTCCTCCTTTTTCTGATTTTGCGTCTTGGCTGACTTTTTTACCTCTCGAAGAATTTGGAAAGGCTGTGAGATTTTTTTCTTCTGCATGACTTTCAGCAGTGCTCCCTCTCTCTCTCTCTCTCTCTCTCTCACCCTCTCTCTCTCACTCTCTCTCACTCTCTGTTCCTCTGTTGCTCTCTCACTCCCTCTCACCCTGTGTCTGCTGTGGCTCCTCGCTAATAGATTTCATATGTTGCTGCAGTTGACATCAGTCTTAAACTATTTTACATGTGATCTGCGATATTTCCTCAGGAAATCTGTCAGATATTTATTAAAGGCTAATAAAATAAACCTCTCTTGTTGTTCTTTTACCTTTCTATCTCTTGTCCTTTCTCTCTTTCCCTTCTTCTTCTAGCTGTATTGTGTCCCGTACACTGTTGTTCTGCTCTCAGAAGCTGGCTTGACTCTATTATTATTACTCATGCTTTTTAAATAGTTTTTTTCAGGACACAATTTCCTTCCATTCATAAGAAATGCTGTGGGTCAGATAGCACACAGGTTGGGTCTGTGTGGGCTGCTGGGGGTCTTCCCCTTCCTCTGTCTCCTTGTCCCATTGACTTCTTATTCTGCTCTTTCTTCTCTTCTCTCCTTTAACATCCAGTTTTCCCCTTTTCATTGCCCATTAAATAGATTTAAGGTTTGGAAAATCATCTTATTCCACTCTGTCTGACTGTATCACATGCTATATATTATCTATTATCTATTTGTATATTCTGTATCGGCTTGTTCCAGCTCATCATTGAAGCTGTGTAACGTTCATTCAAACCACAGATTTGTGCATCATTTTTTCATCTTTTCCCAAATTCAGCCTGCAATGTTTGGTATCCTTGGAAACTTCTGGATCCGCACTCCAATTTTAAATAAAGTTGTGTGGGTTCGAAAAATGTTGGCTACACAGCATGAGTTCACGATGATTGACCCACTGGCAGGTCATTGGGATTTAAGAGGCTACACTATACTTTCACTTTCTTGTTTCTCTCTTTCTCTCTATCCTTCCTGTTTCCTCATCCCTCTCTTCTGTCCTTCCATTTTCTCCTCCATGCAGCTGCACTACTCATGTCTCTCCATCCACATGCTCCTCAGGGACTGATGGAGCCAAGCCGCCGTCTTTTCTCCCCGTCTCTACTGCTCTGAAGTTTCCTTCACCTCTTCCTCCGCCCTCCAATCCGTCCCATACGTTGCCTTACCGCGCCAGGGCTAGACAATCCAGCATGCCTGGAACTGTCTCTGCACGCAACAGGAGCAACACACTACCTTATAAAGACAGGTATTCACACTTAGCATAAAGCACTACTGCACAGTGTAAAAGTTGACAGAGACCGCTGAAATGATACAGTAAAAGTCACCTTTTTGAACAGACGCCATGCCGCGAATATGTGCTTCTCTGGTCAAGTCACATTGATGGCTAATGTAACCAACACCGCCATTCTGTTCATGTTCATCTCAACAGCTGCACCGTCGGTGTATGTGATGATGAGTCTGCTGTGACGACACACCCACAGTTACAGGCTTATACTGTTCATACACTGTTAAGGTTTTTTTATTTCTTCCTGTGAGCAAAACTGTTGAACCATGTTTTGATTTCTTTTGTCTGTTTCCAAGGTTCCACGTGTGAAGATTTGATATGAGAAGATAACCAAGGTTTGGCGATAAGTAAGACACTTTCATTGTAGAATTACTGCTTTGAGAATAGAGTTGAAAGTCTGCATGTAATATATCAGTGTTGCCGTTTGTTTTCTCTCTCTGTCATTGCCCGGAACAGCAGTGATGGAAAACAAACACATCAGCACTTGGCATTCTGAACCCTTACATTGCCCTCCCTCCATCCCTCCCTCTTTTTTCTTTCTCTTTCATCTTTCTCCCAACATTAAACTCATTCGTTTCTTTCTGGGGTCCCCTGGCTGTAGTACCCATAACTCACCCTGAGACACCAACACCCACACCATGCTCTCACTAACCTTTATAGAGAAGCCAAGACACAGCCAGAGAGAGGGAGAGACAGGGCAAATACTTTCTCTGCCTCTCTCTCTGGGCCACAGGCTGGAAAACAAGAGGAGGGAGATGGACTAGGGGAGTGGGACTCAGTCCACCCTGGGCACTGGAGACGGAAACAGAAGAACAGCTTGACAGATGATTTAAGGCAAAAAAGGAGAAAGAGCAATGCCAGGGAAGTGAGGGTTAAGGTTGCAAAGATGGTGTGATAGAGCAGAGAGACAGAGCAGATGTAGAGAAATAGATATGGCAGAGGGTGCCTGTCTGTCTCTGCAATCATCTATGTGTCTGTCTATGGCGGATTTATGTGTTTGTTTGTGTCTTCGTCTTCAACTCTGTCACTTCCGTAATGCATTCCATATTTTGTGCCGCCACCAGCAAGAGTTCACTGGCTCGCTATAGCATTTCAAAGTGTCTTTTCTCTTCCTCCTCTCCATAGCCCTGTCAATGCACACAGCCTACTTTAACCCCTCATTCTATTGACTTCTATAGAGCCAACATTTTCTTTAAAACACATAGTAATTACCGAAGTATGTGATGCCTTAACGACACACTCAGTCACACTGGGATCTTTTCGTTTGGGGTTATGGCTGGAGTTGAGGCCGTTGCTGGAATTTGGATTAGATATGTGGCCATGTGTTTGGTCATATTCAGGTATACTTTCTGCTGTGCAATTATGTGGTTTTATCTGTCTTGGTATAAATAATGTTGTATAATGAAGATAACACTGTTGGACCGGCTGTTGAATTGATGCCAGTAGTCAGTTGGATGGTAGAGGCGAAACACAAAACACAGGGTTGACTTTTCACTCACCAGCTCAGCCTGCACTCTACACAAGGCTGGATTATCAACCAAGCAAAATGGGAAACTGCTCTGGGGCCCCTGCTGGTCTGGGCCGTTTGGAGTTTTGATTAATTGCTAATTTGTCAGAGAATATGTTTCACTAAAGTACAACATCAGCCAACCACCTGAATTATTATATTATCTCATCTTGTCTTTTTAGTAGGGGCCTTTAGGGAAAAATAAATTTTACATTCAGTAAAATGTTGTTATTTTTCATAAAGTGTGCTCACATGGTGCATATACCTAAAAAAAGTTACCCAAGTTGTCACAAATGATGCACAAAGGGGAAAATGTGTGGGGATCCAAAGGGGCCCAACAGCAAACCTTTGCCCAAGGGCCTCCTAAACATTTAATCCAGCCATGGTTCCACATCAGCAAACAAAAATTTCAGCCTATCAGCAAATTTTGCTTCTGACATCATGCAGGCCTCTAACACTTTGGCTTCAGACGTAAGAGACTGCAAACGCACAAGGAAACTGATCAATGAGAAACCTGTGTGATTTTTTTGGAATGTTAACTCACAGGAGGTACCAGTAACTGCTCTATATCAGGGAGGGTGACTGTGGTTAGCGGCCACTTACCGTAGGTCCCTTCTAGACTGATGGGTCAGTGTGTACGGGCATGGCTTTATCAGAATTACTGAGTGCTGCCGACAAGGGGAGTGTTTGGAGAATGGGTATGAGCTGTATTGTTGTAAATGAGTGTGAATGAGAGGTTAAATACCATATGGCAATGAAGTCATCTGGTCTGGCCCTTCTCTGGAAGCCCCACCCGAACCCAAGCGAAAGACACAGGGTGCTGAGACTGAGGAAAAAACAATTTTTAATCAATTATGATAACCGCCATCTAAATCAAGTCCCTTCCGCACTCCATTCCTCCCCTGCTATACTCCTCCTACACTCCCTCACCTCTCCTACTCTCATTTATTCCACCTCACCCCAGGGTATTCTGCTTTCTTGGCAGAACACCGGAGCAAGCCACCTGCAAACCCCCCCCCCCAATCACACATATTTACACGCAGAAATTCACAACACACACACATGAAAATTCAACTCTCTCAATCAGTCTGACACACAAGACAAAACGCACAGACCTTGCAACATGCATTTTGTGTGTGCGTGTGTGTGTGTGTGTGTGTGTATGTGTGTGTACGCAGTGCACGCTGTTTTCTCTTGAGAGGCTCTTAAATCTCTTCCAAGATGTGGAGTTGTACACGTGTACAACTCCACATCTTGTGGCATGTAGCATGTAGCCTGGCTCTGATGTACAGCACTTCAGAGACAGGCTACATGCTACTCTTTTTTCCTTTTGAAAAATTCCCTCTATTAAAGCAGATAGCCCATATGACACGCACTGAGACACATAGAAACAAGTGCAGCAGCTACCTCAGGCTATGGCATGAGAAACACGTCTGAATCTTTCTTCCAACACATCAGAAGATCAACCTGTGAGACAAAACGGGACTTTCCATCATAAATTATCTCTTTTTCTCCCAGTGGCCATCCTCTGTTCTATTTGCTCTTCCCCTCTTCTTATTCCTCTCTGATCTATCCCATTAACTGTGTTTATGTTTGATACTCCTTTTCACATTCATTTTCTGCTTTCTCTACTTCTTTCCCTTCTTGTAGGCACTGATGGATGCCTGGATGTTTAAAATCAGCCCTAAGCTGTCGAGTAAGGTCAGTTTTACCATTTACAGCCTGCAGGGAAAGTAACCTGATCACACTAATATCTGTGCCTGCAGGTGTCTGAGGCAGAAGATCTACAATTCAAGAAGATGGCCGTTGATTTGATTCTCAACATTCAATCCAAGTTTTACATTGCAAGCATCAAGGAGACTGAGATATAATCCAGAAGTTATGTCTCAGGATCCAGTAATAATCCAAACTGTGATAAGCACCGTGCCACAGCTGCATTAGTCCTCCTCTACCGTCCTTATGATGAATGTGCCAAATCCCATATGGCCCACGTTACGAGAAAAATGAATATTACACTTTCCATGGTTTGAAATGTTTAAATTCCACACTGTCATCTCTTACAGGACCTGTATCTCTGCCTGATGTACCAAAGGGGCTGCGCTGACAGGAAAGGCTGAGACAGCCTTTTAAATGGGTCACGTTGATTTGCCATGGGTCATGAGAATGAACCGACTCAATTTAGCAAAAGGCAATGCAGAATGTCAGGGCTTTGGCTGGGCCCGCAAGCTCTGTGTAGTGTGCATAGCACAGTGTCGCAGGGCGCAGGGCTGACACGCCTGTGTTTGACTGATTATAAACCAGTGGTCGCTGGGAAGTCTCAGTGCTCTCTTTACTGCTTGGGACAGACACACGGGTTGGTGGATGGGCCCGTTCAGCGGCATTATAGCTCATCCTGGATGACTGCCCCGTCTGAATGGGCGCCCAGGTTAGAGGAGCTGTTTACAAAAGACCGACATGCACCTTTATTGTGTTTACTCTTGGTTCATCTGAAGTGTGTGTCCATGCACACATAGGTATAGCTAAAAACTCATCAAGTGAACAGTTTACAGTTAATCTTGGATGGGTGCTTTGCCGTCAGAGCAGGTGGTGCTTGACTCTGTGCATGTGTGTGTGTGTGTGTGTGTGTGTGTGTGTGTGTGTGTGTGTGTGTGTGTGTGTGTGTGTGTGTGTGTGTGTGTGTGTGTGTGTGCATGTACAGTAGCATTATTGTTTAGCCTACCTCAAGAGGTGAGTTTTTTTCTCAATATGTCCCTTATTTGACTCTTACCAACTTAGTTTCAGCAAAATAAGACAAGGTATTTATACTAGGACAAAATACAAATAAAAAAAAGGTAAAAGACTGTAAGTAATTTTTTTCATTATTAGTCAATCAGACATTAATTTTTGGATTATTTGTCTAAAGTTGCGCTAATCATTGTTTTTACGTTAACGGATCAAATGGCTATGTGTCATGTGAAAAATGTTGGTCTTTCACATCACGTGGTCTTTTGCTCATACTGCTATCATCAGCTTCGCTTCCAGCTGTTTTCAGCATTAAAGCTCTGATAATCTGACACTACACTACCTTCTCAGCACCTAGATACTTTAGATTCACTCTCCTTTTAGTTGTGTCTTGATGGAGTTCAAGAAAAAGCTAAAAGGAGAGTGAATCTCCGACTTACATTCATCAGGTGGCAAGAAACAGGTGAAACAAAACAGGTGAACAAATTCATGCTTCTCTAGCTTCATGTATATCGGATGTGTAAATGGAATGGGCAACTTTTTGCTAACATGTTAGCTAAATCAAATTTTTAATTCAATTATATTTCATTAGTGTCTTTACAGCTAGTTTTGCTGCATTCCTGTGGCCAAAAACAAATGACTTCATGCCAGTTTAAGTGTTAAATCTATTAATTCTATAAAATAGTAAAAAAAAAAAAAAAAAAAAAACAATGCCAATCACAATTTCCTTAAGTCCAAGGTGGCATCTTCAGATGTATTGTTTTGTCCAACCACCAGTTGATCCCCCCAAAATATTCAACTTACAAAGATTCATGACAGAGATTCACAAAATCCTCATATTCCATAGGCTGCAACCAGCCCATGGTTGGCATTTTTCCTTAATAAATTACCTAAATGATTGATCAATTACCAGAGTTGTTGTCAAATAATTTGATGTCATTCAATCATTGAATCAACTAATAGTTTCAGCCCTAGTTGAGATTCCAGCAAAACAAAACTGTAGTTGTACCTCCACTTCCAGGTACGGTTTCATTTCTAGATTGAAACATCTTTTTTCACATCTCTATCTGGTTTTAAAAACACAGCAGGGAAACTTAAGATCCTGCAGACTTATGTATTGCAATTTCTCTTCCGTCCTGAACAACAGAGTCAAAGGATTGTTTCATCACTGCCTTCTAACCATCTTACCCTGCAGGTCTTGATTCAAACACAATATGGCCAGAGGGCAGGGACTCTGGGGAGGGAGCAGGTTTCATCACTCACTCTACTCCTTAGTTCAGAGGAGGGAAGAGGTGGAATGTAATGAAATGGCTTTGGCTCAAATCAGTACAGAGGCACAAGACAGTACCAAAGTGACTCCAGCATTCCTATATAAGCATCTGCTAAGGTCATTCAGACAGGGCCCAAATCCGAATCCAAAGCTTGCGACTGGCTCAAGGCTTCATTCAGGGGAATCTGGAGCAGATTTCCCAGATTGGAATGTCAGGCCTGGAATCATCTCTCTCATTTGTTTGTGTCCTGATTGGTAGTCTGTACCACTGCTGATTTTCTAATGTGTCACCGTGAGTAAGTATTTGAGGATGGATCTCTGATCATGAGAGCTGTTTTGGATGCTTAGAGCACGCTCTGTGAACTGGAGCAGTTGCAACCACAGAAAAACCACATGAGACCAGCAGTAGTGACGCAAGATGCACACCAGAGCAAAGCCTGGGAAACTGTGTCACTGAAAGTGCAGCAGTGCATCTTACATCCTCTTCAAGTCTGTTTGTGCACACTAATGAAAGATTTGGACATTTATGTTCAATAGTCTTCAGCAAGTTACAGAGTTTATGTGCTGGGAGGGATTCTTGCATTTGAACAGGCCACGACTTTTACTTTTCTTTTACTTCACTCTACATTAACAACTATGTTACATTTTAAAATTACTGAGCACAATATGAAACATATACAGTTATGTAGATAAGTATTTGGACAGTGACACAATTTTAGTAATTTTACCTATGTACACCACCATGGATTTGAAACTAAGCCATCAAGATGTGACTGAAGTGTAGACTTTCAGCTTTAATTCAAGGGGTTTTAAAAAATTATCGCATTTACTGTTTAGGAATTACAGCGATTTTTATAAATAGTCCCTCATTTTCAGAGGCTCAAAAGTAATTGGACAAACCAACATAATTTTAAATATAAGGATTGTTTTCAATACTTGGATGAAAATCATTTGCAGTCAATGACTGCCACAAGTCTGGAACCCATGGACAACACCAAATGCTGAGTTTCCTCCTTTGAGATGCCTTGCTAGGCCTTTACTGCAGCCGCCTTCAGCTGCTGCTTGTCTGTGGGTCTTTCTCCTCTCAGGTGAGTGAAAAGCATGCTCAGTTGGGTTGAGGTCAGGTGACTGATTTGCTCCATGAATTATTTCCCATTTCTTTTCCTTGAGAACCTGTTGGGTTGCTTTCGCAGTATGATTTGGGTCATTATCCACTTGAACTGTGAAGCACCGTCCTATCAGTTTTGTAACATTTGGCGGAATCTGAGCAGATAGTCTAGCCCTACACAGTTCAGAGTTCATCCTACTACTTCTATCAGCAGTGAAATCATCAATGAACACCAGTGACCCAGTTCCATTGGCAGCCATACATGCCCATGCCATAACACTGCCTCCACCATGTTTGACAGATGATGTGGTGTGCTTTGGATCATGAGCTTTTCCCTCTCTTCTCCATACTATTCCCTACCAATCATTAGTTAATCTTAGTTTCATCTGTCCAAAGAATCTGGTTCCAGAACTGGGCAGGCTTTTTTAGCAAAGTCTAATCTGGCCTTTCTCTTCTTGAGTGTTACCAGTGGTTTGCACCTTGTGGTAAACCCTCTGTATTTACATTCATGAAGGCATCTCTGGATTGAAGACTTTGACAATGATACGCCTACCTCCTCAAGAGTGTTCTTGACCTGCCTAGATGTTGTGAAGGCATTTTTCTTCAACTGAAGAAAGAATTCTGTGATCATGAAATAACAAGGGAACAGGCCATACCTGGCCAAGAAAGTGATTGTCAGTCACTTGTCCAATTACCTTTGAGCCTCTGAAAATGAGGGACTATGTATAAAAGTGTCTGTAATTCCTAATAGATTAATACAATATTTTTATTATATTTTATTTGTTATATTAAACCCCTTGAATTACAGTTGAAAGTCTACACTTCAATCCCATCTGATGGCTTCATTTCAAAATTATAAAATTGTCCAAATATTTTAGCGCTAGAAGCATTGTAATGCTTATCTTTAAGTCAGTGCAACAATGGTAATTTGTTTTTGTCCAAATAAATCCCCTAATTTGTAAGCAGGATGATGCAATTTTGGACTTTTCATTTAAAACATAAGGATGTAACCACAGGAATACTGGAATTTAAAGCATCTGAATAACTGTTTAATTTGTTGAATGATTCAACTATAAACTGTGGATTAATACTGTTAGTTTACAACTTTTAAGAGAGGTTAGGGTTAGGGCAGGATCGTTAATTAAGATATATAAGACTGGTTGGTTAATACAGTTTATTTACAGTTATACGGTTCATATATTCATCCTATTGAATTAGACAGAGGCCATGTTGGTATAAACTGATGTGAAAACCCGAAGTAGAAAGCTACTGTGACAGAACACAAAGCAGAACTATGAGGTATTTTCTTTGGAACATCCAAATCACTGTGAGTCAACATTGAAACTGGCAAGATCTGGAAATACCACAAAACCTGGTAAATTGTATGTTATCATTACTGTCAAGTATGTGCCAGAAACAGGGAGTTTTAGGTGTTTTCACAATTGAGTGGGCACACTTCTTCAATTCAACTCCTTTTGTATTCTGTATGAACTTCCTCACTTGTAGTTCTGTGCATTAAATTTTCATGGCCAGAAAGACGCAGGTGCAGGGAGGCGTATGTATGATGATCATACTCAAATGAAGATTGTAAAGATTGTGTGTTTGTGCTTAATGTGTGGTCAGGTGTTTGTACTTGCAATTGTAAAAAGAATTTTAAGAACTTTCAAGAAGTGAGTATGAATTTTGAGATGCAGAATACATGTTGTGCAAACAAAATATGTCAGAGGTAGTTTCATTTGCCAGTAGCTGCCTTATGCAACAATACCATGAGTCATAATATTTGAGGGTTATATTTGTGTTACCTAACGGCTGTGTTAAGGGTTTTGTAAAAACACACGTCACTATGATCATCCACATACAGACACTGAGACTTTACTAGTCAAAGGTAGACATGTATCCATCGGGGGTGAATTGATTGAAAAGGGACTGTGGAAAGACTGTGGTTATGGCAACCAAAGTATTGTCGTGGTTAAGGCAAGGCAACAAATAAAACACTTGGCTTAGACTGGGAATAACTGCTCGCCAAGAGCGAGTTGTGATAGTTGGGTTGGACATGGTTAAAACTATCACATGACTCTCTGGGCATGGCCTGCTGGCTAAGTAGTTTTCTTGGTTTGGGGTTCACAAACTAAACAACTTTGTGTTATATCAAACAGAAACTTTGTTATGATTTGGAATTTGAAGCTACCCACCTTAATGATCTTTTAGTTTCCTCTGGTTTTGACCACTCCTCATCTTAACAAGTAAGTCGGATCAGGTCTGAAAATCGTATGTAGGTTTACATCGGTCAATCTGTATGTCTGAGTTTTTTGAGCAGTGTCACAATCTTCCAGACCAAAACAAATCAATTTCAGAAATTAAGAGCAATATTTTCTTTAAATTAAAGTGGAACAAGCAGAAAATCTGATGAGCAACATAAAAAGTGCGTGTGAGACTGTGTGTTATGTATATCAGTGTGTGAGGGCATGGGTGTGTGTTTGCCTGTGAGAGGCCCAGTGAGTGGGAGAGTCAGGCTCTGCTGGGACTCACAGCTGCTTCATGGTGCTATTCCAGGAAGAGCTGCTGGACTTGTTAGTGTTTACTGGCAGCCAGTTTGTGTGTCTGTGCGTGTGTATCTTTGCATCGATGTGTTATGCTGGGTGTTGGTCCACTCTTGTTCGGCCACTCATGCTCTCCTCTACAGCTGCCCTCACACTGCTCTGGATTTCCTTTGAATTTTACAAAATTACAAAGCAGCACTGAGCCATGACACGCACTTACAGAACTGAAGAGTTGAGGCTGTAGCCTGATTCTATCTGATAATATGTTTGAAATTGGGCAACACTGGTCTATGGGCAGCTAGGAGAGCTTCAGTGGCCATGCAAGAGAATTAAATTCTTTCAGTTTCTGAACTTCTACAATATAAAAGTAAATTATAAGACACAACATATTATATTTTATTAAACCTCAGGAAAAATCTCTTTATTTGTCACCCATCACAGCAAAGTAAAAGTGCAGACTCATCTGTAAGGCAGCACACATGGAGCTGAGGGGGATTCAGCATCTTGCGCAATGACATGTCAGCATAACCTTCAAACTAGTAAATACTGTGTAGATTTAAACCCGATCTGTACACAGTAACACATACACATTGTTGGATACAATATGTTGTCATTCAGTTGTTTCATTTGTTTGAATCTCAGACTTTCTTACTACCAGGTTGGGATATATTAAAAGAATATGTAGCAATGCAAATATTTTATACTTAATGTAAATATGCCATTTGAATTGTGCACATAACAGGTGTACACAGAAAAGTCTTAGTAAGGGTCTTTTGCTTAAAAATAATTAAATGTAGTTTCAATAGGATGAACGGGGCAGAAATGATTTCCTTTGTCTTTGTATTTACCTATTCTTTGCTCAATATTTTGAGTATCTTAAAAGTTTTATTCCACATTTCCTGAAGCTACCACAAATAAACTCAACAAGTACTTTATTAGGCACACTATGCTAATACTGGGTAACGCGTCCCTTTGCTCTCAAAACAGCCTAATTTTTTAATGGCATGGATTCCGAATGAAACATTCCTTTGCGATTCTGCTCCATGTTGACATGATTGCATCACATAATTTCTGCAGATTTGTCAGGTCCACATTCATGCTGCAAATCTCTTTTACTACCACATCCAAAAAAGTGTTCTACTGGATTCAGACCAGTTTGAGACAATTTTTGCTTCATGACATGGTGCATTATCATGCTGGAAGTAGCCATTAGAAGATGGTAAATTGTGGCCATAAAGGGATGCACATGTTCAGCAACAATACGCAGATAGGCTGCGGTATTCAAACAATGATTGATTGGGATTAAGGGGCAGAAGTGTGCCAAGAAAACATTCCCCACACCATTACACCCCCACCACCAGCCTGGACTGTTGACGCAAGGCAGGTTGGGTCCATGGTTTCATGCTGCTGACGCAAAATTCGCACCCTACCATCTGCGTGCCTCAGGAGAAATCCAGATTCATCAGACCAGGCGACGTTTTTCCCGGCTGTTTTTGTTTCCAATCATCTGCTGGTTTAGCCAATCCACCTCAAGCTTCGACTAGTTAAGCATTCTGATATTCTTTCTGCTCAACACAGTTATGAAGACAATTTATCTGAGTTAACAAAGCCTTTCTCTCAGCTCGAAACAGTCTGCCCATTTCTCCTCTGACCTCTCACATCAACAATGCATTTCCGTCCTCTGAACTGCTGCTCACTTGATGTGGTTTTTTACACCATCATGAGTAAACTCACTGAGTCGGCTGTGTATGAAAATGCCAGAAGATAAGAAGTTACAGAAAAACTGAAACCAGCCTCTCCGACACCAACAATCATGCCACGATCAAAGTCATTGAGATCACATGTTTTCCCTCATTCTGATGTTTGATCTGAACATTAACTGAAGCTCCTGTGCTGTATCTGCAGGAATTTATGCATTGCACTGCTGCCATATGATTAGCTGATTGGATAATTGCATGAATAAGCAGGTGAACAGGTGTTCCTAATAAAGTGGTCAATGAGAGTATGGCAACTTGGCCGGACTCCTCAAAGCCACTATATAATGTTTACACCAAGTGAAATATTTTTTTAATCAATAGCTGAATATTCTTCTTTCGAAACTTTGAGATATCCTCTACAATATAAATAAAGTTCTGTGGGTTTGAATAGTGTTTGGCTGCGCAGCATGGTTTTGTACCGATTGTCCTGCCAGATGCAAAGCAGGATTGAAGAGGTTAAACCAGTTAATCCAGAAGTATGGTTTCTGTTCTTATTTCCTGCTGTATGTGCAGTAAATACGTTGATATATTGTAGGTATAGAATCAGAAACATGAAACTACGAACTTGTTCTTTCTCCAGCCTAATGCTACCTACAGTATATCACAGTGACAGAGACAGAGTAAATATTCACTGAATATATGTCTACAGGAGAAGAGTTGTGAATCTATCATGACACTGTAAGTCCCCTCAGTTACTCCTCAGCCCCTCATGGGTCTTGTCACACTTTGAAAGGCCAGAAGAACAGACTAAACATGGTGAGACTGGCCTTTCTCCTCACTAAGCTCGGAGGTGTCTGGGCCAGGTGCAGATGGACTTGAACAGTGCAGTGTGTGTACATGAGCGTGACTGCATCTGTGTGCCTGCTCTTCTCCAGGTGATGTGGAGGGCAACATGATACCTAACAGGACATGATGTCAGTTGGAAGTCAGTTGGAAGCGTACGATGTGACGGAGGGATTTGCCGTTGTGTTGGTTCTCGTGGAATGTTGAATGTTTCTTTTCACTTACCGTCCATATTTTCACTGGGTTTCATGTTCAAAGGAATTTCCCCTGAAAACCCTCTGCATAGCACAAAAACCACAAGACTTGTGTGTGTGTGTGTGTGTGTGTGTGTGTGTGTGTGTGTGTGTGTGTGTGTGTGTGTGTGTGTGTGTGTGTGTGTGTGTGTGAGAGAGAGAGAGAGAGAAAGAGAGACAGACTCCTAGTGTGTTTGAATGGTCATTCAAGTAGTGTATAGGTAGGGCTGTTTTTGTATTTCTATACTTTAGAAAATATATTGTCCTGATTAGGAGGGGACAATGAGTAAACTCCTCCACAGCGAGGAGATTCTTCTAAACCTCTAGTAAAGCAGGAACTATATCCACACTTAATTTGAAGGGGTTAGGACTAAAATTAGTTTAAAGCAGCTATAACTGATGTTTCACGATAACAATGTATCAAACGACAATGTGAAAACAATTTGACCAAGTGAAAGATGTTGCTATGATGAACCTACAGAGAATTATCACCCAAATTTCAGCTCTGCTTGGCTTTAACAAGCATCATACTGAGTTTTGGCTCATTATTTAGCTGTCCAGTTAACAATTTTACTGTTTACCAAACACTGATTACGAC
Organism: Xiphias gladius; assembly: GCF_016859285.1. NCBI lineage: Eukaryota > Metazoa > Chordata > Actinopteri > Istiophoriformes > Xiphiidae > Xiphias > Xiphias gladius. The sequence continues at coordinate 19,684,882 of NC_053406.1, read as the reverse complement.
TGCAGTAGGCAGTAGTTTTCCCAAAAAAAAAAGCTCTAAAAACTCACTCTACACTACCTGCCGAGCACCAAAAAGCAGACAGATACAGTTAGAGGCTAGCTGGTGAGCATAGTGGAGTATATACCAGCTAAAAAGCCAGATATTTCCCTCAGTAGTTGGTGGGGACCAAAAACAGAGCTAAAAGAGAGGGGATACTGGACTTACATATTCCAGGTGGCCAGAAACACAACTCCAAATCATCACTATCAACATTTCAGGTTAGCTCACTTTTTTAATATAAAGTGTTTTTGGTAATGTGGCTACACTGTTGCCTTGTTTAGAACCTGAAAGCTCATTTTTCTTGTCTGTTCTGACTAAATTAGTTCACTGGGTTCCCAGATCTTAGCAGTTACTTTGATGAATAGAGTATTATCATAACTGATACAAACAAAGGTCAAAACTACAACAAGATGACCAAAGTTGTAATTCCTGAAGAAAATACCTGGTTCTTTAGCTGCTAAATCCTCCTAAGTTCACAAGATAACTCCTAACTCTGACTGTCTGCCGTTTGGTTCTAGGCAGATAGTGTACAGTGGGTTTATCTGAAAGAAGCTGCCTGTTCTTGCTGGAAATGACGCCGAAGCGAGCACTGAGAGAGAACCAACACAATGGAGTTGTAGAAATCCAAACAATGAGCTGAAAGATGTTGAAAAGCTCAGCAGAATTCAGCAAAGTCTGCTTATCATTGTCTCTGGGTTTGTCACTATGAGTGACCCCTTTCATATTACATAAAGTCATTTGATATATTGTTAACATAAAATCACTGATTAGTGCTGCTTTAAGGTTTAAAGGGAAGTTTAACATTAAAACTCAGTTTAGGCTCTAATGTTGGCATGTAGTGAATTTTGAATTTAGTGTAATAATGTTTAGTGTAATAGAGGACCTCACAAGTACAGTAATACAAACTTCTGTGTGTGTGCACTTCTGTGCGCGCTTTCACGCTTGCACGCAAATGTGTGTGTATATTGAGGGTATATGAGGTAGAGATTACACGGAGATAAGAGCAGCCAAAATGGCCTCAGGAGTCCTGCGTGGACCTCGGCAAGGGAAGAGAGAGGAAATGGGTCCAGAGGCCACACTCAGCTGTGTATATATTCTGCAGGGATCTGAAAGTGGCCGCGTACCCATCCTCCCTTGCCTCCCACCACCCTCTCCCTCGTTCCCTCCCTCCCTCCCTCCTTCGCTCTGTTGGCCAGCGCCACTCCGTGCGTCTCAGGGCAGATTTCTCCCACAGTTGGGAGTGCTGGGTTGTGTGGCGGCCTGTTTATACTGGAGCGTGGACTTCCTAGTGGCAGCCTGCACCTATCTAAACATCCCCCCAGCCGCTGCTCTGTGTTCCCGGCCTCGCAGAGCCTTCCCCCAACCTCCACCCCCTCCTCTCCATCTCCACCCGCCTCATCCCCACCCGGCTCACTCTGCTCTCTCTCACACCCTGTTTTTGCTTTATCACTCTTACACTGCGCGTCCTCTCATCATCCCTATTCACTGTCCATCTTTCCCTTTTTCTCTCTGACCCTCTCGGTCTCTTACTCATTTCTTGTACACACTGTCTTCTGTCTTCTCCCCACTTCCATCTTTCTCATCATGCTCTTTTTTCCATTGCTGCTTTTTCTCCTGATTCAGTTTCTCTTGCCCTATCAACCTTGAGTTTTTCTTGCTG